>NC_056061.1:31970125-32275500 GCF_016772045.2 Ovis aries | reverse complement strand
GTTCCAATTACATTTTAAAAAATTTCTAGGTATCCTGTTTATTTTTTTGATCTCTTTGCCTTTTGCTCACGATCATATTTTCAGTCATTTGTTATTTCTCTAGATTAGAGGTTCTTTATGAGCACAGTTCTGTTACACAGATGTTTGGAAATTTGTGGGGGAGATGTGGTTACTCTCCCTACAAATGGTAGTCAGTGATGGGAAAGGGGTTTTTTATTATCTCCTCCACTTTGGTCAGTAGTGGGAAGGGGTGGTTTAACTATTTAGGAATGTCAGATAATTTCAGTGTGTGAGACAGTCTCAGGGGACCCACACATTGTCCTACCTCCATTTTAGTAATGTCTTCTTGATAAAGAGTTTCTTTGTGTCATTGATTTAACTTCAGTTTTTGTTGAAACTCAACTGGCTGCACAAAGGTAGCATGTTTATGGATTCTTTTCTTTTATACTAACCAGTGCAAGTATCACCCTGTCTTGTTTATTGTATGAGAGTTGGGGCTGATTTTGCCCTGGCAGGGACATTTGGCAATGCCTGGAGACATGTTTGGTTGTTACAGTTGAGGAGCCGAGTTGCTCCTGGCATCTAGTGCTTAGAGGCTAGGGACACTGATGAGAATCTTACGGTATATAGGACAGCCCCCACAATAAGAATTTTCTGGCTTAATGTCATAGTGCTGAGATTGATGAACCTTACTGTATCTTTGGGCTTCCCAGGTGGCTCAGTGGGTAAAGAATCTGCCTGCAATGCAAGAGACCCGGGTGATGCGGATTCGGTCTTTGGGTCGGGAAAACTTTATCTTTACAGTAACGCTTGAAATCAGGTGGTATCACTCCTTCAACCTTGTTTATCTTTTTCAAAATTGCCTTGGATATTTAAAGTCATGAAGTCGCTCATTTGTGTCCGACTCTTTGTGACCACATGGACTGTAACCCACCAGGCTCCTCCATCCATGGAATTTTCTAGGCAAGAGTACTGGAGTGGGTTGCCATTTCCTTCTCCAAGTCGTCTGCATTTTATAGAAATTACAAATAAACTTGTAAACTGGAAATTTGGTTGAGATTACATTTAATCTATAGATTAGTTCAGTGAGAATTTATATGTTAACCGTTTTGAGTTTTTGGATTCATTAATCTGATGTATAACCATTTATTTAAGCTTTCTTTTATGTCTCTTAGGAATGTTTTACAGTTTTTAGTATTAAAAGCCTTCCATATCTTTTGTTAAATTTTTTCTTGAGTATTTTATGTATTTGGATGCCATTATATATGATTTCCTTAAATTTTGTTTACCGTTTGCTGCTAGTATATAACAATATGATTGACTTCTTAAGTACTGTATTTATCTATTAATTGTTATCTTTTGTAGATTCCTTAGGATTTTATGTGTTAACAGTCATATTGTCTACAATGAAGATAACCCTTTTTTCATCTTTATGCCTTTTATTTCTTTCCTTTTTCTTGGTTTTATTTTCAATTCTTTTTCTCCTTAGGAGTGATGGACATCATTACCTTCTCATTCTTTGGAGGAAAGTGTTCAGTATTTCAATATTAATTATTTTGTGATAATCCTTTGCCAGCTTGAGGAAGTTTGCTTCTGTTTCTAATTTCTGAAAAGTTTTAATCGTGAATGAATGTTGGATTTTCTCAAGTGCTTTTCTGTGAATATACTGAAATGATCAGCTGTTTTTATCTCCTTTATTAATATGACTTTTAAGTCAATTAATTGACTTTTCAATGATAGTACCAAGAGATAATGTATTTCTGGGATCAACTTCAGTTGGTCATGATACATAATCTTTTATATTGCTGGATTCTTTTTGCTAATATTTTGCTATGATTTGTGTATTCATGAAGGATATGGGTATATAATTTTATTTTCTTATAATGTATTTGTGAGGCTTTGGTATTGGGATTATTTAGATCTTATAAAAAATTTCCTTCCTTATAATGAAAAAAATCTTGTAATATTGTATAATTTATTTAAGATTTTTTCTTTAAATATTTGATAGAATTCACCAGTAAAACCACCAGACTTGTTAAAAAATGTTTTATTATTAATTCAACTTCTTTAATAGATAGAAGGTATAATAGAGAGCTCCAAGGACACAAAACCAGTGTTTTAAAATAAAAAAACTGATTTTAAAAACGTGTTTTTTTTTTTTAATCAAACCTGACAATCTGCTTTTTATTTGGGAACTGAGACTATTTGTATTTAATTATTGATATAGTTAGATGTAAGTCTACAACTTTGCTATTTGTTTGCTGTTTTCCTGTCTTTATTCATTCCCTGTCTTTTTTTTTTTTTTTTTTTGCTTTATATTGTTTAATGTGCTGTAAAATGTAAGCACTTACTAAAGGGTAATTTCATTCACTCCTATGTCACGCTTTGTGCTATTAGATCATTCATTGTCCTATTATGTCATATATTTACTTTGATAAAACTTATAAATTCCGCAATTTAGTGTTATTACTTTTGCTTTAGATTGATATTTATGTTAGAAATAAGTAAGAGTAGAAAATAGCATTTTATGTTTATGTACACACTGCCCATTTCCATTTCTCTTCATTTCTTTGTATAGATCTAAATTTTCATGTGGTAGCATTTCCCTTGAGCCTGAAGAAATTTTTTTCCTTTTTTTTTTAGCATTTCTTCTTATGGAGGTCTGCTGGCCACAAGTTCTCTCAGGTATCTTTATTTTATCCTCAATTGTGAAGGATATTTTTAAAGATTCAAAATACTCAATTGAAAGTGTATATTTTTTATCTCACTACTTTGAAGATGTTGTTTGTTATCTGGCCTCCATTAGTTCTGAAAAGGCATTAAATGTCATTCATTTCTTTGTTCCATGGTGTGAAATGTGTCCTTTTGTTCCCCTTGCCTCTATATTTGGATTTTTGGTAGTAAGTATCATGTGCTAAGGTATGTTTTCTTTGCATTTATCATGTTTGGGGTTCTCTGAGCATTTTAAATCTGTTGATCCAAGATGTTTTTCATAACATTTAGGAAATTTTTAGCCATTATTTCTACAAGTATTTTTTTCCTGCTCCATTCTCTCCTTTTTTTCTGGGATGACTTACATATATAACACTCTATTTCATATTATCTCACATGTCACAGACACTCTGTTCTTATTTTTCAGTCCTTTGTTTTATCTGAAATCCAGTTCATGTTATTTTGCAGTCTGTTTTTAAAGTCACTGATTCTTTTTCTGAAATTTCTAGTCAGTGCAATTTTTGTTTTAGCTATAGTTTTCAGTTCTAGAATTTCCAGTCAGTTTATTTTGTTTATCTTCTTGCCAAGATTCCCCATTTTTTAAAATTCAGCGTGTCTTTCTTTTCCTTTATGTTGTTGAACATATTTCTCATAGTTGTGTTGAGTGCTTTTATTTCCAACATTTGGGTCTTTTCAGCGTCTTTTGTCTGCCTTTTTTCCCCCCTGCTTCTTTATATGTCTAGTAATTTCTTTTTTTTTTTTTTTTAATGCAGAATGTTGCTGCTGATAGTTGTAGGGAGTCTGGGTTTTTAACCTTCTTTATAAGATGTTGAGTTTTCTTCTGGGAAATTGAATTACTGTTAGTTTTTTTTTTATTCTGCCAGCCTTGTTTTTATTCTAACTTAGTGTAGATCTATTTTGGTTTTGTGCTTAGTCCTAGGATGTAGCCCTTCCTCTGGGGTATGCTCCTTATTCCTAATTATTAGTTATTGGGATCTCAATTGAATGCCCAAGGTACTGGATTAGGAATCCAGTGTGGTCTTACTACTTTGTCTGTGTAGAACTCCTGTTATCTTACAGCACTGTGTGACCTTGGGTATCTGCTTATATTTCCACCAAATAACAGCTTCTTTCTGCTGTGCTTAGTAATCTCACTCTGTGTATGGGGGTAGGGGATGTTCTTTTGCATAGTTTTCTTCTATCCAGTAGTCTGTTCCACAATTTCAACTGCTTTGTAAACCTTTAACTCAAATCTTTAATTCTTCTGCTCATTGACATCACTGTGCTATGCCTGGATTCTGTCTCTCTGACTCTCTTAGTCCCAGGTCCGCTTGAGAAGCCGGATTACACACGGTGCTTATACTGAATGTTACCTTCCCATAAAGCATCAGGGTTTCACTGCCTGTTGTCCCATCCAGTGCCTGTAAACAGTTACCTCATATATCTTTTTCAATTGTTGTTTACTGAAGAAGAGCAAGTCTAGTGAGTCTGTCAGGGTCAGAAGCCTACTGAATCTGTATAATCTTAAGTTTTCTATAACATAGAGATTTAAAAATTGCACATAGAAATTATTTATTTGGGAGTTGCAGGTTGTTTATCAGAGCTACTGTGGTACTGTCTCCAGAAACAATTTTTCTGTAAGCTCTTGTATTATCATCTTATTTTCCAGTTCATCAGCTATTTCTTGTCACCTGTTAAAAGGCATGGTTTCCAAGGTCTTTTTATACACTTGACACTGAATTTATGAGGTAGAGTTGAAAGATGTATGTTTTCTGTTGTACTTCAGCACAGTTGTCTACCATGTATGGGGAGTGGGCTACTGCAATTATAAATAAGGTGTAGCTCATTTGAAGAGTGTTACTTTCTCATTTTTATATGTTGATTATTTTCAAACCTGCCTTGATATGTTATTTCAATTACAGTCATTCCCTTTCTCTTTGCGTATAGTATATTCACGCTTTTTTTCTAGTATTCCTCTGTACCTCTTTTCATTTTCCTTTACTTGTACAGAATGGCTTCTCTTAAGTTCAAATTCCTTTCTCATAAACAAATATCATCCACTGACAATTTTACTATGTCATCTAGTGTGGTTTTGTTACTGCATTTTTTAATGGAAATATATATTACTTTACTATTAATTACTTTTTCTCCTATATTTTATACTTTGCATATATGTATATAAATATATGGTACATAATGTGTATGTAGATTATATAAAATTTCTTTCATGAAAAGAATAGGGGCATTACAAAAATATTATAAAAAGTAGACATGGGCCTGATAAAAACCATTGCTTTAAACATATCAAAATGTATTTATCTTACAGTTTAAATCTAATCAATGCAATATCTGAGATCTTTGGGTCTGATTCTGCTGGCTGGTTCATGGTACCCTATTTTCCTTTTGTTTTTCATTATTTTTTTAACCAATCATATTTCTTGGACTTTTACCTATAGGAATTCTTTGGCTCCTGGCTTGAAAAATACATTTTTTTCCAGGAATTTTTTGTGTTTGCCTGGAGACATTTGTACCAACTGGAAACTATTTTTTAAGACATGCTCAGCTCATGCCACATCCCCACATGAGCTGCAGTCTGGGTTGTGGTTATCACTTCTCAGGGGAGATTGGTTTCTCTTCCTCCCAGCATCATGTTGGGGGTTAGGAAAGTTTCCATACCATCCCCTTCTTCAGGAAAAATTTTTCATTTATCTTTCCATTGTGGGTTTAGTTTTGAGGGGGTTCCAGCTCTTGGGACAGGATCTCCTGTGACAGCCCCAACTTCCGGGCAGATCCTGGAGTTTGTTTCCTCCCCTTCTGCTTCATCATCCCCCTTACAAGGTCAAAGCTTAAGGTTTGCAGGGTTCTGTGGATGCCTCCAGGGTGAGAGTGTTTCAATGCTCCACTTACTGCCCTGGTTTCCTGTTTTCACTTCCTTTTTGACTTCTAAGCATTCCTTATTTTCTTGCCTCATCAGTAATGCATTTCAAAAGATGTTTTAAAAATATTTTGTCCAGTATTTTTAGTTGTTTTTGGTGGTATGGTCAGAGTATTTTTATATGCTACTTTGAGGGGAATATAATTCGTTATGGGGTTTTTGGTATGGTTGATTCAAAAAAATTTATTTTTGCTAGTGTATTTAAAATCTTTTATGTCATTTTTCTTTTCTCTTTTTGTAAATTTCCTGTTTGTGTTTTCTTTTTTTTTTTTTTTCCCCTGCTTTTCTATTTGATTCTGGTGATTTTCCAAAAAAGTGTGTACAGCTTTGGAAAGGGCTTTTTCTGCACTCTTTGACAGACTTCTACTTCCTAAGATATGCATGTTTGACTCTCAGGAAGTTAAGTTTGATACTGGCACTACAGTTCAATTTTAGATCCTTAATTCTTTAGTTTTTATTGTATGTTCTTTTTTTTTTTTTCTTTGCATTGATCACTGAGGAAGGCTTTCTTATCTGTCCTTGCTATTCTTTGTTTGTTTTTTTTTTTTTTTTAGTTTTTTATTTTTTAAATTTTAAAATCTTTAATTCTTACATGCATTCCCAAACATGAACCCCCCTCCCACCTCCCTCCCCATAACATCTCGGAGGCTTTTCACTACTGCCTGATTGCTAAATCCATCAACCTATTATTTTAATACTTCATCTTATTAGCCACTTTCTCCACTACAAAACTATTTTCATTTTTAACTGGGGAAACCCTTCTTTTCTCACCTTCCTGCTGTCAACAGAAAAAAAATTGCACATAACTCAATTTTTAGGTTCTGCAGTTTTTTTCAGTCAACACTGCTACCCTTTTGACAGTTTCTTATTAGACACTTTGCTAGTTCTTCTACCTGAAAATTATAAATAGGAGTATCTCTGAAAACTTTGTCTGCAGATCTGTTCTCACTCTTTACGTTTTGCTGGTTGACCTCTGTCCTGTAGTTTAAACTACCATCTGTCCTTTCAGTGATGTCTGCCAAATCCATGACTTCAACCTTAGCACCTCCTCAAGTTTCAGAATAGCAGTACCTCCAGAATGCATGTCAGCTGACAGATAACTTTTAGTTCTTCCATTACAACTTTTTGGAAACTCCTTTTTAAAAATTACTGATTTATTTTGCTGCATTGCAGCACACGGAATCTTTCATTCTGGCACACAGGCTTAGTTACCCCCCAGCATGTAGGACCTTAGTTCCCCAGCCAGGGATTGAACCCGAATCCCCTGCCTTGAAAGGTGGATTCTTAACCACTGGACCACCAGGGAAGTCTGTGCAAACTCCTTATGTAGTGATTACTGATTCTTGTCCAAAAGACTTGGCAAAAGATGAGGAAATCGAGCTGAGTCGGTAGTTTTTGCCAGGAGATGAGGCTGCTGCCCCGGGCTATATGACAGCCTAGTAGGTGCCTCTTCCTCTGTAGTATTGTCTAGCATATATGATGGTGATGACAGTACAGAGAGTAAAGTAGGTGGGAATGCATGCCTTTGTTTCTTTCTTTCTTTTTTTGACATTAGTCTATACCTCAATCACTTTCATAATGATGCCCTTTTGGTGCTGCTGCTGCTGCTAAGTCACTTCAGTTGTGTCTGACTCCTAGCGACCCCATAGACAGCAGCCCACCAGGCTCCCCTGTCCCTGGGATTCTCCAGACAAGAACACTGGGGTAGGTTGCCATTTCCTTCTCCAGTGCATGAAAGTGAAAAGTGAAAGTGAAGTCGCTCAGTCGTGTCCGACTCCTAGCGACCCCATGGACTGCAGCCCACCAGGCCCCTCCGTCCATGGGATTTTCCAGGCAAGAGTACTGTAGTGGGTTACCATTGCCTTCCCAGCCTTTTGGTACTAAATTCTCTCTTTCCACCTTCAGATTCCAGCAGCTCATACTAGTTTTCCTTTTCACTGTTAGTTTTTTATCATGCTATTAAAAATAATACAGGGTGACTTAATGAGTTTTTATTTCACTTACAATATTTAAGATAATACTAACATGATCATTGCTGGTTTGTAATTGAGTGGAACAGGTGGGTTGATAGATGTACCTGGAATATCACTTAGAATAACCAGTCTTTGGTATGACATGATGGAAGACCAGAAATCTATCCCCAAATGGACAAGGTACTTGAGAAGACTGTTTATAGGTTTAGGAAAGTTGACCCAAGAGTAAGCTTTATGTTTCCATTTTGCTTCTAAAGGACAAAAAGTTAGTGTAGATTTTAATAATACCTTTTCCTTTTCTTTGAGGCAACCAACTAATAAGACAGTAGACACTATGAAATGCAGTGATAAATGAAGGAACTAACAGGAAAATTAATCAATATTGGAAGACATCTGGAAACAAGGGGTCAGATGGCCTTGAAGAGATGAATTGAGTTTGAGATTACAGAAAGACATCAAAGTGGAAATAATTTATGAGTGATCAGCATAAATAAAATTGCTTAAGGAAATGGATCAGTTGTTCAAAGGAGAGATGATAATAGATAAGCATACATTTAGATCTTGGTGAATCCAAGAAGATACTGAGAATAAATTAGGCAAATAATGTCAGAAAGGTAGAAAGAAAGTCATTATAACAGTATCCTAAGAGCTAGATGAAAAAAGTAGTTTCTAGAATATGCAGATAGTAAGCCAATTTGCCATACATAAAATTGCAGTATACCCAGATTGTCTTTATAATTTTCTTCATCTATAGAATTACTGATAGAATTTATTAAAATAAAGTTACTCTACATTTAATTTTTAGGTACTCCAAGATATAAATCAGAAAAATACTGAACATTTCAACAATTATCTATATACAAGAAAAAATGTTTAGCATCTGCAACAAACCAAATAAATTTGCTAAGAGCTCATCAAAGTTCAGAGTAAGAGATAGTAAAGAAAATCCCAGTGGACAAGGAACGGTAAATACAAATTAAATATAGAGCATTATCAGTTCAGTTCAGTTCAGTTGAGTCCCTCAGTCATGTCCGACTCTTTGCGGCCCCCATGCATCACAGCACGCCAGGCCTCCCTGTCCATCACCATCTCCCGGAGTTCACTCAGACTCACGTCCATCAAGTCGGTGATGCCATCCAGCCATCTCATCCTCGGTCGTCCCCTTCTCCTCCTGCCCCCAATCCCTCCCAGCATCAGAGTCTTTTCCAATGAGTCAACTCTTTGCATGAGGTGGCCAAAGTACCGGAGTTTCAGCTTTAGTATCATTCCTTCCAAAGAACACCCAGGATTATAAGATAAGCAAAATATTATTATTAGGCTATTTAGTTTGTTTTCTTCCGTATTCTTGAAAAGATATTTTAAGCTTCTCTTGTAATTCATTTTTGCATTCTCTTACCCTAACTCATGAGAACTTCAGTTCTTCTACCATTATCTCACCACCAATGAAGTGGAAGTGCTTCAGGAATATAATATCCAAGATAAGGGAGAGAAATTGTACCTACTGTTTATATAGAGCTTTGTAGTTTGCAAAGCGTTTTAAAATATTTATCTCACTTGAGACCCACAGTGGCCATGAAAAGTAAGTGGGAATCATTATCATCTTTATAAAAGGATTCCTAAATGATGAAACTTATTTTAGATGAGGAAACCCAGAGATATTAAGTCATTTATCATGCATCACTAAAGTTGTAGAGAGAAATCCTGGGCTGTCCATTATTAAGTTTGTGGTCATGAGCAATGCATATATCAGCTTTGAAACTCAATTTTTTTTCAACTCTTAAGATGAAAGATTTAAAAATATTAAATTATAAAATATATTTAATATTCTGCTCAGTAATCTTCTCCATTTGCTTTTGCAAGCTAACCAGTTGCCTTCCTAGATATATCCTCCAGTTTTCCACTTCCATTTTCTAATTCAAGCCATAGATTCACCTGGCGTGTTGTCTCTTCCATCTATACAAATCTTACTTATTTTAAGTAGCTTTGACTAACTTGTTGTAGCCAGGTCAGCTCCCTTACAAAACCATTCTGATTGCTCCTAAAAAGTGTGACCATGTTTAATCTTGAAAAGATATAACATTTTCTATCTCTTAAACACCATTTGTCGAACTCTACATTTTATTAGCCACCAGCATACCAGGAAGAATAGTCATCGCCAGTTACTCTCTGAACTCAGTGGCCTCTTGTAAAACATATTTTAAAAATCATTTTATAAATAATTTACAGATACAAAAATGAAGGGATGTTGTGAAAAACAACTGGATTGGAAATTAATAAGAATTTAAATGTAACAAACTCAAATTTTATTCCATATTTTTCTGATGTAAAGATATAGACACCCAAAATGGGCAATATCCTTTGAATGAACATAACTACTCATGGATGAGCTTGGAACATAGCCATCTTACAAATAGTGATCCAGATTTCAAATATATTTCTAAGAATTCCAGCTTTTTATTACCTATGGTTCTTCTTGTACTTGTATTGTCAAAATACAGTGCTTTTAAAACTTTAATGGTTCATAGTTTTGTGGAAGAGAGTGTGGTAATTTTCCTCAGTCAATAGCAACAAAATATTCTTATTTTAGATGCTGATTAGAATGATCAGTTCAATGAGATTTTTCATTTCTGTACTGTTTATCTCCTTACAGTCAGTGCCTTCATCATTTGTCCTCTTATTAACCATATCAAGTAAATTCACTAGCACAAACTTGATAAAAGGTGAAAAAAATACTGTTACATGTCCTTGTAGCAAACATGTCTTTTCAAAAAATATTACATGATTTCATCCTCCCTGAAAGACTAAGTAACAGATTTCCTTTTTGTCTATAGAAGTATATTTTTCACTCATTGATTCATAAGTTTGCTAAAATACATTTGAGAATCCCAGGGACGGTGGAGCCTGGTGGGCTGCCGTCTATGGGGTTGCACAGAGTCGGACACGACTGAAGCCACTTAGCAGCAGCAGCAGCAGCAGGATATATTATGCAAGTACTCATGATCTGAGCTTTATCTTATATGATTAATCTCATCATCATCATTACAGCCTGGAGTATTACCGTCTGTCTTTTTGTATTTGTGTTCTTTTTCATGTAACAACTGCAAAATACCTTCTGTCAGTTTTCTTCCCTTTGCCATTATCCAAAAGGTGAAAATTTCTGAATTCTCAGCTGTGTTCAGTGAAGAGGTAAAAAGAAAAAGACAACAAAAGTCCTGTCTCCTGATGTCTTTTATACCTTCTGGAAAGATCGGACAATACTTTGGACAATGCAATAACAAGGATGATGAAATGGCGATTATTTCATTATTTTATCATCCCTCTAGATGATCACATCATTTTTAAATTTTCTCCTTTATTTTCTGTGAAAATTTTAAATTCAGTATGGTTATTTGCCAGTTATCAGAAAGTTATTTCATTGTATAATTAATTGATTATTCTGGAGGCAGATCAGAATAATATTAAACAGATTCTTTGCCAACAGTTCTGGATGCCAGGTTTGTGCTGGGCAGTTGAATGATGATTTAGTATAATTGATATTTAGGGTTATGGAATTAAAGAAGATTGAGACTCTTGAGTCTAGGTATTTAAAATCCTCCCTCCCACCCCCACCCCCATCCCCTTTTTTCATCCTTTGAGTTGCTTCTGATCTCAGGTGCCCCTCTCCCAGCTTGGATGGACTCATTTCAATAATGCTTTTATAAGCAAACTAGTCCCCCTTATCCTTTGGTCCCCTCCCAACCCCAACTTGAGATAAATTTGAGTCTCTTTTATCTGCCATTGCCCACTATGGATCTGGCAGATATTTCTCAGAGAGTATCATTAAATCAGACTGAGTTGTGCATTATGAGAGTAGAGAGATATAGACAGTTTAAGTTGGGAAAGAATCAAGAGAAGTCAAGTCCTAGCACCGGAGATGTATGTGTGTGTTAAGTGGCTTCAGTTGTGTCCAACTCTTTGCAACCCTTTGGACCAGAGCCCATCAGGCTTCTCTGTCCATGGGATTCTCCAGGCAAGTATACTGGAGTGGGGTGCCATGCCCTCCTCCAGGGGATGTTCCTTACCTAGGGACCAAACCTGCGTCTCTTATGCCTCCTGTATTGGCAGGCAGGTTCTTTTTCACTTGCACCACCTGGGAAGCCCAGCAAGTGCATGGAAAGTAATGGAGAGTTAGTTAATAGCAGAGGTAAAAACAAAAGTGGAAGTCTCCTGATAGTTGTCTCAGTGAGTTTCCAGCACAGTGAATTGAGAATAGCAAAGTTATGTAAAATGAAAGAGAAGAGGAAAAGCATTAAGTGGCATGAAGTCCTGAAAAGGAAACATTCTAAGTCCTCTACCCACCCTAGCTTTATTGAAGTGTAGTTAACAAGTAAAATTGTAAGATTTTAAAAATGTACATTATGACCATTTGATATATGTATACATTACTAAAGAATTCTTCCCATCTAGTTAATTAACATGTCCATCACCTCACATATTTATCTTATTTTTTTCTTATAAGAACATTTAAGTTCTACTCTCCTGGCATTTTTCAGTTATACAATACAGCATTGTCATCTGTAGTCACCATATTATACACTAGATCTTCAGAACTTATAGCTGAGAGTTTGTATCCTTTTACCAACTTCTCCCTATTTCTCCCACCATCCAACACCTGACAGCCACTTTTCTTTCTATGAGTTTGACCATTTTTATTTTAGGTTCCACGTAAGTACTTGTCTTTCAATGTCCGACTTACTACATTTAGTGTAATACCTTTGAGGTTCATTCATGTTTTTGCAAATGGCAGGATCTGTCTTCCTTATGGCTAAATAATATTCCATTGTGTGTTTAAAAATACCACATTTTCTTTATCCATTCATCCATCAGTGAACGCTTAGGCTGTTTCTAAGTCTTAGCTATTGTAAATAATGTTAGAGTGGGATGTCTTTTCAAGGTAAGGATTTCATTTCCCTTAGGTCTGTACCCAGAGTGATATTGCTGGATCCTATGGTAGTTCTATTTTTAATTTTTTGAAGCATCTCCATGCTCTTTTCCATAATAGTTGCACCAATTTACATTCCCACCAACAGTGCACAAACTTTCTCTTTTTTTCCACATCTTCATCTACACTTGTTATCCCTTGTCTTTTTGATGACAGCCATTCTAACAGGTGTAAGGTGACAAACTCATTGTGGTTTAAATTTGCTTTCCCTGATTAATGATGTTGAGCATCTTTTTTTGTACCTGTTGGCTGTTTGTATATCTTCTCTGGAAAAATTTAGATTTTCTTATTTTTTTCAACTCCTTACAATAGTTGGATATACTTCTCAGGATCATGAAAGAGCAAAATGTTTCAAGGTATAGGAAAAATAACATTCCTGAAGAGAAACACAAAAACTTAAATTTGGGTCCATTAACCCTGAGTGTTAGGACTTCCCTGGTGGTGCAGTGGATAAGAATCTGCCTGCCAATAGGTTCAGTCCCTAATGCAGGAAGATTTCACATGCTGTGGAGCAACTGTGCCGTGTGCCACAACGAACAATAGCCCCCACTCGCTGCAAGTAGAGAAAGCCCTTGCACAGCAGTGAAGATTTAGCGCAACCGAAACAATAACAACAACACAGAAAACCTGAGGGTTAAAGTTAGTTGTGCATTTATGCATCTGATCTCTTTTCTAGATTCTGTGTGCTTAGAAAACAAAGTCATCATGATGTCATAATGATCTTTGCATCTCATGAAGTGGCTTCTATATAGATTTACTCTATGAGAATTACAGGATAGTTTTCAAAAAGGATGACATCATGACTTTCATACAGATATAAAATAAGCAAGTGTTAAAAGTTTTTTTTTTAAGTCAAATGAGGGAAATAAGCAGATGTTACAAACTTTCAAAGGAGAATCCACAGAACAGACATGTGTAGATGAGAAATATTGAGATTAGCATGCAAATAGAGGCAGCACTAGCTTTTTCCACATGGGAAAGGAAAGTTAATTGAACCTGACAGGGCAGAATTTGCCGCTGTGTGGGCAAGAATAACTTTGCAGTTATCGGCAATTTAAAGAGCTGTAAGATAACTCCCATAGAATCGGAATCAGATAATCCATAATTGTGAGTGCTGGGTCTAGACAATGCAGTTTTCCAGTGAAGCACTACTTTTTCCTTACACATATGTTGTATTCAGGCTTCCCAGATAGCTCAGTGGGTAAAGAAAGAAGCCGCCTGCAATGCAGGAGACGCAGGCAGATGGGGGTTCGATCCCCGGGTTGGGAAGATCCCCTGGAGGAGGGCATGGCAATCCACTCAAGTATTCTTGCCTGGAAAATCCCATGGACAAGGAGCTTGGTGGGCTACAGTCCGTGGGGTGGCTAGGAGTCGAACATGACTGAAGTGATTGAGCACACATGTATTCAATTAATTATAAAAATAAAACATATAAAGAGAACTTCACACTCAGTGTGATAATAGCACTTTGCCGCTTGCATCTGTCATATTTTTCGATGTTTATTTGTTCTCTGAAATACATACATTTTTATAGTGAAAAGATCAAGTATTATCCAAAGAGGATCACCTCCTTTTACCACTTCTACCAGGATATTTTTCAAGAATTTTTTGTTAGGGAATTCCTTGGTGTCCTTGTTGTTGGGATTCTGGACTTTTACTGCTGTGACCCAGTTTCAGTCCCAAGTTGGGGAACTGACATCCTGCAAGCTGTGTGGCACAGGAAAAAAAAAGTTTTTTGCTAGAGACACATAGAAAAATTCTTTAGTGGCTTTATTTCTTTTGTCCTGCTGAGAAGATACACGAGATTCTTCGTGTAAACTTTATCAGCCAAATTTAAAGGATGACCAAAGGAGATGAAAACTATCATTCAAATGTTAAAGGAATTGTTTATAAGGCAAGCCATAGTTTGGCTTATAGAATTTGCAAACGTAAATTTGTTAATGGGCAGAATCTAGTCCTAATGGTTTTTACTTATTAAGAGTATTGGGGGATGTTCCTAGTCGTCCAGTGACTTAAGTCTCCATGTTCCCAATGCAAGGGGTCTGGGTTCGATCCTTGGTCTGGGAACTAAATCTCACGTGCTGCAACTAAGAGTTCACGTGGTGCAACTAAAGATCCCACATGCCATGCCTAAGACCCAGTGCAGCCAAATAAATATAAATAAATATATATTTTTTAAAGTACCTGGATGTGGGTAAGCAGTCCTGGCTTAGCTGTGTCCATGGATCTATCTGCCCTTCTCATACTTCATATTTTACCTCCATCCTTGGCTCCTCAATTGTCTCTTTTTGTTATAGTGACTGTGTACTCACAGAATCACAGCCTTTAAATGCTCAAATAGGGAATCAAAATTTCTTAAGGGATTAGTGAAGATCTGTAAGAATACCTTAGCAGCTTGGCCATCAATCTTTAGTCATATAAAAAGATGGGATGACATGAAGGGCAGCAGCAACCAGTAAGAAGGAAAACAAGAAGTAGCCAAGTCGCTCAGTCATGTCCAACTCTTTGCAAACCCATGGACTACTCCAGGCCAGAATACTGGAGTGGGTAGCCTATCCCTTCTCCAGCAGATCTTCCCAACCCAGGAATCAAACTGGGATCTCCTACATTGCAGGCGGATTCTCTACCAGCTGAGCTACCAGGGAACCCCTACATGATTTTAAACTTTAATTTTCAGAATGAGACCTACACAGAGGGGATAACATCACAGTTTATGAAGGCTGTCTGAACATAGTGGCGATTTTCTTTGTTCAGTTTGCACTCACCTACATAGCAACATGGTAAATGATATAAGAACTGCTGATTCTTGACAAAGCGCAATATTATATAGCCAGTCACAGGAAGACCAATTGGGCTGGAGGGAGAAGTGGGCAGAGGTCATTTACATCTCATCTGTACTTCATTATTTTCCTCAGCAGTAGCTGGTGCTGGAACAGAAGGAGATCAAACTTATCGATCAGTAAAAGCCTTTCTTTGGTGATTTCAGCAGGATAGTTTTTAACTCCTTCTGCTTCTTGAGTAGCTGTAGTGATGGAAGGTGGTTTGGCACAATCTTCTTTTGCATCTTTCACATGAATTAATCCTGCGAATGACATTTTGGGTAGATCACACCAAGCAACATGCTCTAGGGCAATAGGTCCTTTAAAAATATATTTTAATACGACTTGTATAAACATTGTCAATGTAGAAAGCTTACAAGTAGTTCTTATTAATTCAGGAATATAGCAACAATTCAATGTTAATATGAAAAATATTGATTCAGTAATAGGGAGTTATTTTAACACTATCTTCGTAGAAACTCAAACGCTACCAACATTATTATTGGCACAAAGGTAATTAAGCTGTGGTAACTTCAAAGCTATAGTCTGGCTAAATAAAACAACAATACCTCAGTTGGCTAAAAGTAGGATTGCATCTTAATCCAGCCCTCTTTTTTGCTTCCAGCTTGCAAATAACCAGCATAAATCTGGAACTGTTATCTAACCTTATTCTGTGCAGTTCATCAGTCATGCCACTAAAATTGGTTCTTGACCTCTGTACATCATTCTTTCCTTTGAAATTTCTCATGCTGTCTCTTCCTTTTATGCTTTAACTGAGAAGGTGTGTGTGACAAAATAGAGCTAGTCACTTTTTAATTTTGCAGTCCTTATTTGAATACCTAAGCTGTTTTCATCTTTAAGTATTTTTTATTATGTGTTTAAATTATCTCATGAATTGTTTTGATATTTATATCTACTTCTCTAGAAAACAAATTATTATTTCACCTATCAAATAATCATAATGAAATTCCTCTTAAATATCTTGTGTTTTGGACCAAAAGTTTAATAAAAAATTCAGTGTACACATAAAGAGAAAGATACCACTTTAGAATGATTTGTGAAATATGGCAACCATAAAAATAAAGCTAATTTTTAGCCAGTGCTTAAAAAAAATCATGTGATGAGCAAAAAAAAAAAACACCCCCCAAAATTTATAAAAGTTGACATAAAAGCAGTGGTGGAATTGTCTTTCTTCAGGGCAAACCAGTGTTTATTTATAGCAGGTGTCATACCTCTGACACTGGTGAATGTGAAATGGTCTGGTGGAAAGCAAGCAGCACTGGGGTTTTAAGTTTTCAGCAGGACTGCTGTAATAGATAAATGAACCAACATTTTCACATTGCTGTAATCAGATTACTATAATCTGATTCTTTCATCAAAGTAAATATCTAATTTTAACCACCTCAAGATAAGATAAATATTGAATGTCTGTCTTTCACTTTACTACCTGCATTAACCTTCTAAAAACACTTTATACCTAAAGTTCGGTCTGACCAAAAACGGTAGATAAATTGACCTTGGTTCCAACTAGAACAAATTTAAACCAACAGTTTGGATAGTTGCAACTCTGCCACTTCAAAAATACAGTGACTTTTGTGTGTGTGTTTGTGTGTGTGTGTGTCTGCATGTTGTCCTGACCTGGACACTTCTTAGCTGTGATGCGATCTTGCAAGCTGGCTGTCAGAGTGCCCACTGTATGTGAGATTGGGTCCTATTTTGTAACGGACTGTTTTGACTTCCCCAGAAATTGGAAAGCATTAAGTTATCTATGTTTGAGTCTATCTTTCTCCTTGTTTTTTTTCAGCTTTTCCATTAGCCAGAAGAGATTACCTGTGTGGCATGTTGTTTGCCACCTAAAAGAGAGATAACATTTCTATTCCAAATACAGGTTTAACTTATGACCTAGAATTCATTATAATGCTCCCTCTCAAGTTATGGTACAAAGTAGCCAATTCTCAACAAGCAATTATTGTTCCATGGAATTGCTGCATGACTTCCAAGTACTTTTAAACATAATGGAATGAAATACAAAAATGCCTGGCTTATACTTACAACTGATGGAAGGGCCCTTACATGAAAAAGGGTCCCTTTGCCCTAATTTTTCCAGTGGTTTTCCTCTCCCGTTTCATGTCCTCAGCTCTTTAAAATCTGCTGTATGTTCCATCCCTACTTCTCTTGACCCTGCACCATCATTCATCACATGTCTGTCCCACACATTTTCCATCTTATCTTCTTGTTTTTATAAGATGATGAAAGGTTTGCGAATAGAGCTATTACTATATTTTAGCCGGTTGTCAAGATACTGCGGTACATTTTTAGCTGGTGTTATGATACAGATGACAGACCATGGCATTAATCAGAGAGAGTGTCCAAAAACTAATAAACATAAGCAATCCAAAAAGCAGTTAGGCGAAGACATCAAACAAGATTTTACACACACACACACACACACACACACATATGTGTATATTACCATTTTGCTAACTATTCACATACATTTCATTAGTATGAAGTGATATTCATCGTAGATATTCTTAAGTGTTTGGTTTTTTTCTATTTTTCATATGTATTTATGAAAGTGATTTCTTGGGTATTGTAAGCAATTGAATCCACTGACAGACAAGGTATCTAGATAATTATATCTAGATATAATGGCCAAAACAGTCCGTTATAAAATAGGACCCAATCTCACATGCAGTGGGCACTCTGACAGCACAGCCTGCGTGATCCCATCACAGCTAAGGTATCTAGGTATCTAGAATCAGGTGTTAAAAAGAGGTTCAGTTTAGTTCAGTCGCTCAGTCGTGTCCAACTCTTTGCAACCCCATGAATTGCAGCACGCCAGGCCTCCCTGTCCATCACCAACTCCCGGAGTTCACCCAAGCTCATGTCCATCGAGTCGGTGATGCCATCCAGCCATCTCATCCTCTGTCGTCCCCCTTTCCTCCTGCCCCCAATCCCTCCCAGCATCAGAGTCTTTTCCAAGAGTCAACTGATGCTGAAGTTGAAGCCTCAATACTTTGGCCACCTGATTCAAAGAGCCAACTCATTGGAAGAGACCCTGATGCTGGGAAAGATTGACATCAAAAGGAGAAGAGGACAGCAGAGAATGAGATGATTAGACAGCATCACCAATTCAGTGGACATGAGTTTGAGCAAACTCTGGGAGATAGTGAAGGACAGTGAAGCCTAGTGTGCTGCAGTCCATGGGTCACAAAGAGTCAGACACAAGTTAGCAACTGAACAACAATACCATCTATTATACATTTTATCTATCTTTAAGTTTAAAAAAAGAGTAGGCAGGAGTAATTTTATCAGTGGCAGTCTTTTAGGTGAAGTGTAGTTTACATTTTAGAGGTTTTAAAAATTCCATGGCTAACATAACATCTTTTTATTATGTTTATATTAATTTTGTATGTGGCCATTAGAAATATTTGCAGGAATATCTCTACCAGAAACAAGTTTATATGGTTTTGAGAATTATTATAGATGGAGGCAACAGAAATGGAGAATTAAAAGAATTATTATGAGAAGTCAATAAATATTAATTGGTGATAATAGTGAAATTTAGAGAAAGGAGCAGTTGATTCAATGGCTGTAAATTATCACCTGTTTTGATGATATGGGTGCATACACATTTAACCCATAACGATGAACTAAGAGTTGAGTAATGGCCTCAGAAACAGAGAAACTACTTCGGAACCTAGACTCCATAGATTTTTGCAGTCTTTTCCTACCAAAATAAGCAGGAGACTTCCCTGGTGGTTCAGATGATAAAGAATCTGCCTGCAATGCAGAAGACCCAGGTTTGATCCCTGGATTGGGAAGATCCTCTGGAGAAGGAAATGGCCAGCCATTCCAGTATTCTTCCCAGGAGAATTCCATGGACAGCAGGGAGCCTGGTAGGCTACAGTCCATGGGGTTACAAAGAGTTGGATACAACTGAGCGACTGACACACACAGTGATGATAAAAAGATGTAGGTTTTTGTGCTGTTAGAAGTTTCAGGGAATCATTTTTAGTTCATAGTAAAGAAACAAGATCCATACATAGCCTTTTTCCTCTCTCCCCTCCTCCTTTCTGCCTTCTTCCTTTCCAGGCATCAGTGGACTGTTGAAACAGTGTTGGGGAATATTTGGTATTCAGTTTTGAACCACATTTCTTGTGGTTGGGATTACGAGGTGATCTCTTGGTTAAAGTTGTCAGTGGTAAACTCAGGTTTGTATATAGTGGTGGTTCTCAAGTAGCTGCTCACTATCAACAGGGAAGTTTTTTAAAAAGTATTGATGCCCGGGGTGTGCCTTCAAAGATTCTGATTTATTGGTCTGCAATAGGACCCAGGCATAGGTATTTTTTAAAAAGCTTCCAAGGTGGTCCTAGAATTGTTCATGTGCAAGTTAACTGTTAGATGACTGATGATAATAATGGTCAAATTGTAAAATGGAAATGCAGCTTTATAATTGCTCTTTTTCCTTTTTCAATTGTACAAATAATTATAAATTTTCTGGTGGTTATTTTAAAAAGAAACTATAAAGAACTTATGGGATTCTTATATGAAAGTTCCCGTTCACCTTACATCTACTCTCTCCAGATGTAACCACTTCCAGTGGTTTTCTATGCATCTAAAAATGCATACATTTACTTATATATAGTGTTTTTGAAACATAAAGGAGATCATACCTTCTTTTATATATTATTATGTGTTTTGCTTTTTTCACTTATCTTGGAGATCTTTCTATGTCAATACATAAAGATCTACCTTATTTTAAAAAATATTCTTTTACTTCATTCCTTTTAATATCTGTAGAGTGTTTCTCAGTATATGGGCTTTAATTTCTTTCTCATTTTCACATATCTAGCTCACTGTAACAGAGCAAAGATTCTGTAACCAGACTACCTGGTTTTGACTATAAATATTTATTCTTGTTGTTGATATTATTATCATTTTAATTTTTCAATTTTTTACCAGTATGGACAACACCGTGATATTTTAGTACCTAGATCATTGTGCTTATCAGTGAATATTCCTGAAAGGCAAATTCCTAGAGTTAGAGTTGCTGGCTTAGAGAGGATACATATTAATATTTTGAATTATGCTATCACATTTTCCTCCAGGAGCAATTTATATTTGCTTCAGCCAATAGAATCTCATTGCAGTTTGTATTTCAAGGCCTGAATACATTGTTTATATCACAGTGCGATCGCATGGGCACTACAGTGGGAACTACCGCATGGGAACTGCAGTTCCAACTACAGAGATTGGAATTCGTTTTCTTTATTTTGGCTGGAATTTCTTTGAGTTACTTTAGTAGCTCTGACTATAGGTTATTAACCTGAAGTTCCAACTTATGGTCTTAAACGTATGATTAAGAAGAACAGAAAAATTATTTACTGATTTTTTTAGACAAAAACTAGACACTAGAAGAAGAGTAGAAAGTACAAGAGGAGTAGGAAAAAAACTGGGTGTTGGCAGTCAAAAGTCTGGCCTGGATTAGTTGCTGCTTTTAATTTTATCGATGCAAAGAGAAGCTCACTTCCCCATAGCACAGTGACAGAACAATAACCCAGTCTCAAGAAAAATCGACTTCAAATCTGTGTGTTTGTGGCTGTTTTAAATTCAGGACCCTGTATTTTTTAGATTACATGCGATAACAGTTACATCAATATTGTTGGGTATAATGTTTTTATATAATGAAAATACAAGGGAAACATTATTTTTCAATTAAAATTTCCTTCTCTGTATACTCTCTGAGACTTGGTTTTCTCAACAATGCACTGTTTCACTTTTCTAATAAAGAGCAGTACGCTGCGAGTCTTTAAAGTAGTTTTTATTCATTTATTTCTGGCTGTGCTGGGTCTTCACTGCTGCACTGGCTTCTCTGGTTGCGGTGCTCAGGCTTCTCATAGTGATGGCTTCTTTTGTTGTGGAGCGTGGGCTCTAGAGCACGCAGACTTCGCTTGGGGCATGTGGGCTCAGTAGTTGCAGCTTCCAGGCTCCAGAGCACAGACTCAATAGTTGTGGCGCATGGGTCCAGCTGCTCTGTGTCACGTGGGATCCTCCCAGACCAGGGATCACACCCATGTCTTCTGTATCGGCAGGCCAATTCTTTACCACTGAATCATCAGGGCAGCCCTGATACAATGTTGATATTGTAGTACCTATTTCATAGGGTTCAGGGGAGAATTCAATTTTATTTTACATATTCAAAACCTTTTGCACAGTGTCTGGAATGTAGTAAGCTCTTAATAAATCGAACTTCAGTATTCCTGTAATTATCATTTTAACTCTTTTAACAGTGTGTTCAGCCTTGCTGTGACAGATGCAATCTGCCCACCCCTGTACCTTCTGAGGGTAAGAGAGGCAGATTTCTAGGCCAACCTTCCAGAAGACCCCATTTTGTCTGAAAGTTTCCCAACAACCTAAATTCACAACTGGGTATAGCTTATTCACTCCATAGGACCCCCCCAAAATACCAAGAGGAGAGTTAGAAAACATTGATGAACCACATTTCCTGACTTTTCTTTACCCCTCTGGACTTCCACTTTGAAATTTGATTGATCTTTTCTTTCATCTCTCTCTTCCAGGGATTTTTATGTACTCCTTTCCTGTATTTATCCCTCCTTCCTGCCCGGTTGCCTGCACTTTTCCCACTTTGTTCTCTTTCACTGAGACTGCCTTGCTTAGGTTCTCTCATTTCCTTCCTCTTTAGAAGCCTACAGATCACTGTGTCCTTATCTTCTGTTTCTCTTAATGTTCATTTATTTGGCTGCACCTGGTCTTGGTTGTAGCACATGGGATCTTCAGTTGCTGCATGAGAACTCTTAGTTGCAGCATATGGGATCTAGTTCCCTGACTAGGTATTGAACCTGGACCCGCTGCACTGGGAACGTGGAACCTTAGCCACTGGATCGCTAGGGAGGTGCCTGTATCATTATCCTTAATGCCTCCCTCTTAGCTCTCAGAATATAAGTTTCTATATATCTTCTTATTAAGACTTTCAAATATTTAGAAGCACCTACATTGTTTTGTTTTGTTCTTTTTCCGTTACATTTTTAGACAAAACTGGATTTCTGTTTATGTAGTGTCACTCCTCATTTTTTAAAATCACTTTTGGGACTTGTTTTAATGCTTGCATCATAACATAAAATTTATTCAAATTAAACTGATTTGGAGGGGTTGAGAGAGTGAACAAAAGAGACTGGTACCATGCAGAGCTTTGTATAGAGAATGTGGTGTGATATTATTTGTGAGCTGTTCCATTTTGGTGTCAGTCCCTAGGGAAGGAAGCGGTTTCCTAATGGGGTGTGATCTGTACTCTTAGGAAGAGTGATTGGCATTGAATGATTAAATAGAAGAGGAGAATACATACCACTCCTCCCCTTTAAAGCTAAGCACATATATACTGAATGCAAGTCTTTTCATCATGGAAGGCAGTCTGGCGTAATCATAGAACAAATCTGAAAAGCTAAGGGAGTGAATTAACTATGCAGATCAAAATGCAAGGAAACCAAAATGATGCAGTGTCCTTAAAAGTAACTTTCAGAACCCAAATAAATGTAGTGGTAAATGCACATGTGGAATATAATGGAAGACCCCATTTGAGGAAAAATGAAATCCTGACATGAGGCCCTTGGTAAATGAGCGGGCAAGTGGCTCCCTGAATTGGATAACAGTGTGCATTCCACAGTGACTGATGAAATTGATGTGTCCGTGGGAGAGCAGCTCTATTACTCAGCCTTTAACCTATTTTCTCTCTCTTCAGAAATGAGCTCCTAAGTCGGTGTTATCCTCAAGGAAGTGAGTTTAATTCAAAAGGAGGTATTTTATAGATGGGCAAATTTAAGCATTCACTTTGCACTAGAAGAGAAGTATGTGGAAAAGCATTATTATAAGTAATGGGCTTATACTTCTCAAAGATGCCATTTTAGACTATATTTGGGGACCCTGAATTTGAAGCATTAGTGAGTAATTTTTATTGTTTAATTTTGCATTATCTCCGAGAAATTACCACCAAAACAATATTGAATCTGCTTTGTAACATTTCATTAATTTTTTTATATTAAAGTATAATAATAAATAATCCTAAAAAGTGATTTTTTTCCCTTTAACTTTTGAAGATATGATACTGTTGTTTCCTGACATAAGTATTTGTTAATTACTGAAAAATAAAAGCCCATCTTGTGATTCCGTTATTCTAAAATTTACAAGGTAGTATTGATAAATGGAGAAGTAGGGTGTTCATTATGTTAGTTTTTTCTACATTAAAAACAAACAAACTCAGTCTATAACTTATTTTAGAAGATAAAATATATATTCCTAAATATGATGAGAATGATCAGTTCAGTGAGATTTTTCATTTCTGTGCTACTTATCTCCTTTCAGTAAGTGCCTCAGCATTTTTCCACTTATGAACCTTGTCAAGTAAATTCCCTAGCACTAACTTGATAAAAGGTGAAAAAGTACTGTTGCATGTCCTTTTAGCAAACATGTATCATCAAAAAATATTGCTTGATAACATCCTCCCTGAAGAATTAACTAACTAATAAATTTCCTTTTTGTCCATAGACATGTATTATTCACTCATCCATTCTTGAGTCTGATAAAATATATTTCTAAGATAGAGTATGTGAAGACTCATAATCTGAGATTTAGCTTATGTGATTAATTTCATCATCATCATCAGAGTCTGGAGTATTACTATCTTTTTGTATTTGTATTTTTTTTCCATCTAACAGTTGAAAAATATCAGTTTTTTTCTCTTTGCTATTATTCAGAAAACAAAAATTTTTGAATTCTTAACTGTGTTCAATAAAGAGTTAGAAAAAAAGACAACAAAAGTCCTATCTCCTGATGTCTTTTATACCTTTTGGAAAGATAGGACAGTAGTTTGGGCAGTGCAATAACAAGGATGATGAAATAGCCATTATTTATTTCATTATTTTATCATCCCTCTATATGATCACATCATTTTTCAATTTTCTTATTTTTTTCTATGAAAGCCTTAAATTCAATATGGTTATTTGCCAATTATCAGAAAATTGTTTAATTGTGTAATCAATATATTATTCAGAAGGAAATGGCACCCCACTCCAGTGTTCTTGCCTGGAGAATCCCAGGGACGGGGGAGCCTGGCGGGCTGCCGTCTGTGGGGTTGCACAGAGTCGGACACGACTGAAGTGACTTAGTAGTAGTAGAATAGAATAATGTTAAACAGATTTTCTCTGCCAACAGCTTTGGATGTGCTAGGATTGCGTGGGGCAATTGAGTGATAATTACTGTATAATTTCATTATTAATAATTGATAATTATGTTATAATCTCAATTCCAGAGATTCTTGGAATTGAGATTATATAATGGATATGGTAATGAAATTAGAGAAGATCGAGACTATTGATGCTTCTGGTCTCAGGAGTCTCCCCAGCTTGGACTAGCTCATTTCAATAACTTTTATGAGCAAACTAGTCTCCCTCATCCTTTTTTCGCTTCCCACCATCCACCTTCCTAATTCCAACTCTAGATGAATTGGGGTCCTTTCTACCTCCATTGCCCACTACAGGACTGGCAGATATTTCTTGAAGAAAGTCTTAAAATCAGACTGAGTTGTGCATTATGAAAGTAGAGAGACACCAAGATCATAGATAAAGTTGGAAGAGAATCAAGAGGTGTCAAGTCCTAGCACCGTCTTGCAAGTGAGATGGAGAGTTAGTGAACAGTAGAACTAAAAACGAGTAGAAGTTTCCTGACCTTTGTCTCAAATGAGTTTCTATCCCAGTGAATTAAGTAGCAAAGTTATATAAACTAAGAGCAGAGAAAAAGTGTTAAGGTGGCATAAAGTCCTCTAAGGGAAACATTCTAAGCCCCATCTCCACCTCAGTTTAGTGAAATGTAGTCAACAAGTAAAACTGTAAGATTTTTAAAGTGTACATTGTGATTATTTGATATATATGTGTGTTTTGAAAGAATTCCTCCCATCTAGTTAATTAACAGGTGTCCCAGGTGGCTCAGTGCTAAAGAATCTGCCTGCCAATGCATGAGATGTGTTCAGTCCTTGGGTTGAGAAGATCCGCTGGGGAAGGAAATGGCATACCAGCTCCAGTATTCTTGCCTGGGAAATGGCATAGAGAGAGGAGCCTGATGAGCTATATATACATAGTCCATGGGGTCCTAAAGAGTCAGACATGACTTAACGACTGAACAGTTACAATAACAACAATCCTACATATACTTCCCAGTAGGTTAATAGTAGCTTGTTTTGGAAATACTTGGTAATATAAGTTACTGACTTTCTAGTCTCACACACACTAGCTGGCTAGTTAATTATAACTAACTTTTTTGTCATGATCTTAAGCTGATTCCCAGAGTTACCACCTGTTTTGCTTTGATTTTGTAAAATGACCTATTGTGTGTATTTCATGATGAGAATTAATGGAATCATAAATGTATTTGGAAAATAAATTTAGAATAGAAAAACCCTTAAAACATTTCATTTGTAGACAAATTTTGTATTATGTAACTAAGTAGGTTAAAAACCTTCACAAATAAAAAAAAATATATTTTCTCATGATGTTTTATTGTTTTTAATATAAAACTTTACAAGAAAATCTGATTGAAATATGTCTTCCAAATAACTTTTAGAGTCTTAGTCAAAATTTCAAACATAGTACAAGCTGTGCCCCCAGTGTGCATTCATTTATTAATTAAAGATGGATTTATATTTATCTCAATTTAGAATTTACCCTGAAGGAAAACTTAATTTCTTACAGAAAGAAAGTTTTTCCTGTTCCTGAACTAGCATCAACCTTTATTAATCTGACATAGGTATCTATCTAGAAGCTTTCTTTTATAGCATTCTTCTGAATCAGATACTTTCTATTTTGCTCTAATATTACTTGGTAATTTCCCAGATATTCACCATAGATGTCTGACTTTTTATTTATCAAATTTCGATGCACTCATTTGTGCAAAAGGAAAAAAATTCCTCCAGTTCAACTAATTTCCATAGCCAAAATAATTAACACCCAAAGAAATGTTAAACTCATAAAATTTAATTTTCTCTATAATTTTTCCATTTGCTGATTGAATTGGTGTTGCATTTTAAGTCAACTGCTGGGTTTTAAAACTTTTTCAAGCTAGCTGGTTGTTTTTTGTTGAACGTGGCTGCCCTCTAATGGACTAAACTTCCTTTAGAATAACCTGACTCATATTTCAAGGAGTCATTTATCTGTGGAAGTGATTAGTCTTTCATGCTTTCAGATTCTGGTTTTTTATTGATTTTTGTGTTTAGTACAACACGGGTGTGTGTGTGTGTGTGTGTGTGTGTGTGTGTGTGTGTGAAGGCATACTGAAATCAGCTGATCTCTTTGACAGTCTTTATATTTTAGCATATTTTGATTTCTGAGATATTTTATGATATACCTGGTCCTACTTAAGATGTTTTTCAATGTTCTTGCTGCAGATGCTACAACTGTGGTGGCCTTGATCATCATGCTAAGGAATGCAGTCTACCTCCTCAGCCAAAGAAGTGCCATTGCTGTCAGAGCATCACGCACATGGTGGCGAACTGCCCCCACAAAACTGCGGTGCAGCCGCCAGCCAGTTCTCAGGGAAGACAGGAAGCGGAGCCCCAGCCGTGCACGTCGACGTTCCCTCGGGAGGTGGGGGGAGGGCACGGCTGTCCGTCATTTCAGGAGGCGAGGTCCGAGCTCTCGGAGTGGCCAGGCAGGGCCCCTCAAGAAGCTTCCTCCACCAAGTCATCTGCAGCACCGGAAGAACAAAGCAAAAAGGGGCCTTCCGTTCAAAAAAGGAAAAAGACATAACCTTTCCTTAACGTATCATTTTCTCTCCCCGATTGGGAAGTCTACCTCATGCAAATTCAGGGGAACAGTATTTCACATATAGCAGCTGACCTGGGATTTTTAACTACTGTTGAGGAACTGTGAATGTTTTTAAACAGACAAATCACTCTAAGCAAATTACCTTGGAGCAGGGTGTCATGTGTTATGTGACTCAGAGAATGAGATGCTGTTATCTGTATGTACACGTGTGAGAGGGAGCGAGCCTGAGTCTGTGTGTGTGTAGGAGGATTTTCTTTAGAATGTAGACATATATATATAAAGAGGGCTTGTCTTTATATATGTGTGTATGGAGATAGAAGCACACACCCTCCCTCACAGAATTGGACATCCCGCAAGAATTGAAAACCCTCAGTGAAGCATTTTTAGATGGTTTTGAAAATAACCCTTGGAGTTTTTCTTGAAATACCATTCCCTTTATATTACATTAGAGAAAAAAAAAAGACTGTTACCTTTTATGTGAACCAAAGGATATACTTCAGATCTCAGAGCTGCCAGTCATATGGTACTAAAGGTTTTTAAAACATCAGTCGTCCCGAATTTGGGATTGCCTCTTTTTCTTGGTATCTGTACAGTGTATCCCCCCACCCAACCCCTTTTCAAGGCAGTACCTTAACTCCATATGCCTCCGACTGCCGTTTAAGCTTTTTTGAATCTGGGATACAAACCAGAAAAGACAATGAATGTGTAATCTCTGTGCCGATATTTCAGTGTTTTCAATTCCAATGTTTTGATTGTAAATTAGATGCCTATTCAGAGAAATGAAGGGGGAGGGCAATGTATAAATGTAGTGAAGTGATTGTTTTCAATGGTATTTTGATACCAGCTCATTGTAATCTCTTAACTGTTGTGAGGTTTTTGAGGGACTGTGGCGACAGCAGCTCCCCTTGACTAAGTCAATCCTTCTAACCATCACTTCGAGCAGGGGCCTCCTTGTTTACTACTGAAGACCTTGGAGGAAAACTCCAGTCATTGGGTGTATGTTTTTGGTGGCTGTTTTCATTCCCCCTGGAGAGTTACCTAACTTGTTTCTAAAACAAACACGAAAAACAGCACAGTAGAATGCCAGGGTTGAGAATGAATATTGAGTGGATGCTCACAATTGCCCATGATGTATGACCTTGAATAATACGAAAAAGCATCATGTTTGGTGGCAGGCGACTAGAGTGACGAGCCTGGGGAGAAAGGTTCCCAAACCTCTCCTACCAGAGAGCGGAGTGTTTTTTATACAATACAGTTGATCTTACAGAGAATTCCTTCATGACTGCTACTGAAGGGACGAATACGGGAGATTCGGGATGAGCATTCAGTGATGGAGACAGAGACAGAAGTGTCAGTGGCTAGGGGCCAACCACAGTATTGATCCCTTCAGCTTCCAGTCATGAAAAACACTCATTTTGCTGTCATCCTGGTTCTAGATCTTATGGATGAATTTTGGGAACATCTCCAAGAAGGTACCAATTAGTAGTAACGCTTAACATTGGCAGTAAGTAGAGTCTTGTATGAGCCTGTTGGTGTAAGCTCAGATAATCAGAAACAGAAAATAGCATGATTCAAATGAGACACGTTCTGCTGAACAGTTTCTGCTCCCTCCCAACTTGTCCTGCCGAGGGAGACTTGTTGTACGGTTTTGCCCCCGTTTCAGCAAGCAAGCCACGTGGAAGGAGAGCAAGCGAGCCTGGGGCTGGGCCACCAGCCCTTCCAACTCAGCTTGAGTTGACAGTGTTTGTGAGAGTCTCCATGGGATGTACTGAAATCTCAGTATGCTGTGATGCAAAGCTTACCTTTGACGATATTGAATGTGATAAATAGCTATAGAGAAGTACTTCCTTGCCTTATGTGAGGAGTGTAAGCTTATTTAAATTATGTAGACAAATCAAAGTGGCATTGCTTAATTTTTAGCAGGTATAATAAGCAGGTTAACAGTAAAAATGCAAAATGTAATAAGTCACTTTGAAAATTCAAACCAAAGTTCCTTGACCTTGTTAGAAATAGGAAATTATGGACTTGAGAATTGGACATTCCCTGTTTACATATAAAAAGTTCAGAGCTGAGATCACGATTTAAAAAAAGAAACATTTTATAACTGTGGACCTTATGGGTGCAATTTGAAATCACTTTTCAGCATCTCACCAGACTGAACTAAGCACATACCAAACCTATCTTTGATGAAAAGTTGGGGTTTATTTTTTATATAAGAATATTATCACTATTACATAAACATACTCAGGACAAAGAACTTCACTCAGGGAACATACCGTATAATAATTGTTATTTCTTTACAGAATAGTCTACAGTCCTGCTTACTCAAAACAAACCAAATAACTTATACCTTTATGTAAGTATTATGTACTGATGTTAGTAATAACTACCTCTGAGTTTGACATAGATCAAAATGTCCAAATATCAATTATCAGCTCTCCTTTTTTAATTTCATGTGAAAATTACTCAAGGAGACTTCCTCCACTCCTTTCAGATGTGAATATCACTGACATAAGCACAGTGTCCATTTACATGGGTGAAATATTCTGTTTACAGCAAAAGGCTACCTCATAGTTGATGCATAGCACACCTTTATGCTGCTCCAGCCTTACAGTGGCTGATAATTCTCTGGTACAGAATCTTTTTATCTAGAATATAGATAGCAATTCATAACTGCATGTTTCTGACAAACACTTGTGAATAATGAAGCATCTCATCTAGTTAACGAAGTCTCGGAGCATTTCCTTCAAGTGACCGTGTATTTAAAGACATAGACTCTTCTACTGAAGCAAAACAGAGCACACAAGTCAATCTTCAGAATAGCTGCTTTGCCCAGAGGTCGGTAGTGGGAAGAAGTCAGGAAGTGAGGTTGCTTGTATGAGTGTAGTATGTGCGGGGCAAAAGTATCAAAGATGCCAATCTCCTTCGTTTGTGTCTGTGCTGCGCTGAGGCCAAGTGATTGCAGCATTGTTGTCCAGGCACATAATTAACAGCACTGGCTGCCAAGGAGTGAACATACAGTGGACGTGCAATGCCCTTTCTAGCTACTGAGGGGTAGGATCTGTGTGAAGCATCAGTTTACTGGAGTTGCTAACGGGTTGGGCAGGAGGTCTGTGAAATAGTTCCCCTTTGACCTCTCCCCACCCACGTCAACACAAATGTAATTCCTAGGAAAAGATGCACGACCGGTCTCCTAGCCCTGTGAGCTATTCATTGCTACGTGGCGGATTATAGTAGAAACATTTTTATACTTGCATTTTTCGTCTTTACTAGAAGACTTTGGATGTATTTTTACAGTTGAAAGATTTAGAAAGATTTTTACCTGCTTATAACTTGGAAATTTGGCGTGCAATGTATGGGGAAAGATCGAGAAACATCATGTTACTAGCATTGGTCCATCTACAAATAAAGGTGTTTCTATTGCCGATATATATTTTTTTTGGCCCAGTTTTATTTTGCACCAATGTGGCCCCAAGTTACTGCTAGTTGTATGTAGTTTGTGAATAGGAGCCCATAAGTGTTAATAGACTTTGTAACTTTCACTGTAAGATGAGTTATACAGGACATGGAAAATCTCATTAAGTCTTAAAGATAATTTAAATTAATTTATCTGTTTTCTCTAAGAAATGTTTATCATAAGATATATATGTGTATTTCCCCCTTGGTTATAAAATTTGGGAAAGTGTGTACACGTGCAGCTGCACGGACTTTTAATTTTCTAGATGTCTTAATGAGATTTATTTGTTTTATGGAAGAACGACTTGTTACAAGCATCAAATTCTGTCTTACATCGCTGTCAACAGCCTCTTTCAGATGTGGTGGTTGTGTGATCTGTGTCATAGTTCAGTTAGAGTGAGAGGTTGACCTCTGAATCATTGTTAAATTGTCTGGAGTAAAGCTGCAAAGTTATGGTCAAGTACTGTACAGTGAGAAACTATTGCAACATTGAATATATCTGTGGCTTCACATGTGTGAGAGTTAACCAGCTTGAAAATGATGGTGTTGACTACCTCTTGAATTACTTACAGCTACCAACCACTGGCACCCACCACCAGCTGGCTTTAATTAGTATGTATTGCTTTTTTGGTATTAACAATTTTAACCACAATAGAGACCAAAGTGAACACTGATTTCTATATGACTTTAATATGGTGTTTTATCTAGTGTTTTACAATTATCCTGTGTAGTCTTTAGATGACCTCATTGTCCATTTTGGCTCATGTTGTTTACAAGTGAAAATAAAAAACACTTGAACTGTATGTTTTTAAAGGACAAAAAAGGAATAGATGGTCGGAATGGCGTTTCACTTGTGTACAGTCATCTCAATGGACTACACGTACTGTTTGCCTTTCTGCAGACCGTGGATTTTATATTATCATCTCATGCCTAGTGTCTTATTCTGTCAATTATGGATATTTTGAGGTTTAAAGAAATTACTTGATTAAAAATAAAACATATAACGTTGGCATTTATGATGAGTGTTGGAGAGTTTTCATGATTAGTGTGATGGCTAAATTTAATGAATAGGTAAAAAGGCTACTTAGTATTTACACCAAAATGAGTATCAATTAAATAGTTTTAACATATCCTCAAGTCGCAGTTATTTTAAATATAAAACTTAGCTGTGATAGTACAGATGGTGAATAAATTCCACCTGAATGAAGGAGAAAAGGTGGGTCCTGTCCTCATTAGGAATCATCCTGTGTCAACCAGCATGGACTGTGCTAGCTTGGTAATCAAGACATACTTCCTGGGGTCAGGAAAAGTAGCCTGGAGCAAAAGTGTTCACACCCTTTTGGAGAAACCATTTTAGAATTTTCCTGCAATTTTTTCCCAAGGATGTTAAGTATTTGAAAAGCACAGTCAAGGACATGCGACACCAGTAGCAAATATCTAAGCTGTGAATGTAGGTTTGATATACTCTGCAACCAACTTTATAAAACTGCTGGGTTCTATAAATTGACCAGCCTCACCATCACACAGATTTTCATTTCCAGTCTATATACGTGGATGATTCACTTTTTCCCCCCTGTGGTCTACTGAACTCTTTTTACCTTTTAATTATGGTAAAAAGCGAAAAACATAACATCATTTATCATCTTCACCATTTTTAAGTGTACAGTTCAGCAGTGTGCAGTACATTTACCCCGTGCAACAGTGAGTGATGTGAAGGGCTCGATCATGAGTGCTCATGAGAAGCTTATTAAGTAAACCTTTCAACATGTTTACTTTCATTGATATTTAAAATAGTAGCTTTTTGTTAAAAAGTAGTGTTGTACTTTACTGCAGAAAATATGGAGAACTTTGAAAGAAAATTGTATATAATCCCATCACCTTCATTTTTTTCTAAATTTAAATTTTATTAATTTCCAATATGGACAACCTTTTAAACACATAATCTTATCACCTATAAATAACCATTAACATTGTCTTTTTTCAATAAATTACATACAGGTATTTTAATATAAAATTAGATTATATATGGTTTGAAACTTTTAACATATTGTTTGTCATATCAGTAAAAATTGTTCAAAATCAACATTTTTGATAAGTTCAGGTGTGGTTTGAGGAGGTGAGATTCAGTGGGCAGGAAGATGGGCTTGGTTTGGGAGGCTGAGAAAAGAGAATCTGGGACAAAAGAAATAGCATAAACAAAAAGTCGAAATCCAATCGAAGCAGTGCATGTTTAATCAACCAGTAAAGAAATGAATTTGGTGGAATGAAGTATTTTTTTTAAGTATTTATTTGGGTGCGCTGAGTGTTAGTTGTGGGATGTGGGATCTAGTTCCCTGACCAGAGATCAAACCCCGGATCCCTGCATTGGGAGGGCAGAGTCTTAGCCGCTGAAACACTGGGGAAGTCCCAAGCAAAGCATTTTAAAAAGCAACATTTTGAATGCAGGGGAGGGCTACTGACGCAACCAGGAATGTAAGGGGTGTCCAAGTTTGCAAAAGGAAAACCATGAGAGGTGAGCACGTTTGCCCCAGGCTTTTCCCCTGTGGTCACTTCCTAGGTCTTGGAGGTGACAGAGTGGCTAGACCACACCAGAGGTGGCAGTCTCACTGAGCTGAGGAAACAAAGGCAGGGCTACCGGAGCAACAGAAAAAAGAAGGATAAATCCCGGAGAGGAGGGCTCGTGAAAAAGGGAGCCCCCAAAATCTTCATACAGATTCCTTCCAAGTCATCGACAATCTGCAGATCCAGCAGAAAATAGCAATTGAGGGCAGCGTCACAGCTAGGATGAGGCCAGAGAAGTGTCGGGTGTGAAACTTCAGGAGTGCTCACTTTCAGGCAGGTTCCTTGGCCAAGGCAGCGTCCTTGCCCTGTCCCAGTGCAGCCACTGGCTGGGAGGCTGAGGGAATTACTGGATGTATCCTCAGCCATCTTTGCTGGAGAGAGAATCTGAAGTCTCAGAGAGTGAGATGGGCCTTGGTAAACACCTGAGCTTTCTGTCTGGATCCCAGGAGAGCGCACCCTAGAAATAAGGGTCATGCGCCGAAGAAGAATTGATGCCTTTGAACTGTGGTGCTGCAGAAGACTCCTGGGAGTCTCTTAGACTGTAAGGAGATCAAACCAGTCAATCCGAAAGGAAATCAGTCCAGAATATTCATCAGAAGGGCTGATGCTAAAATCAAAGATCCAATACTTTGGCCACCTGATGTGAAAAGCTGACTCATTGGAAAAAACTCTGATGGTTGGAAAGATTGAAGGCAGGAGGAGAAGGGGATGATAAGAAGATGAGATGGTTGGATGGCATCACCAACTCAGTGGACATCAGTTCAGTTCAGTCGCTCAGTGATGTCTGACTCTTTGCGACCCCATGAATCAATCGCACCACGCCAGGCCTCCCTGTCCATCACCAACTCTCGGAGTTCACTCAGATTCACGTCCATCGAGTCAGTGATGCCATCCAGCCATCTCATCCTCTGTCGTCCCCTTCTCCTCCTGTCCCCGATCCCTCCCAGCATCAGAGTCTTTTCCAATGAGTCAACTCTTCGCATGAGGTGGCCAAAGTACTGGAGTTTCAGCTTTAGCATCATTCCTTCCAGTGGACATGAGTCTGAGCAAACTCTAGGTGATGGCAAAGGATAGGAAAGCCTGGCATGCTGCAGTCCATGGGGTCACAAAAGAGTCAGATAGGACTGAGCAACTGAACAACAACCTTACAAAGTACAGGATTCAGGATAGGAGGGAGCCCCAGAATCCTAGGCTATCCTTCTATGTACACAGAGCACTGCATTTGAGCCGTCTCTTGAATAAGCTTTTTGTAAGAGGCTTTACATGAATCTTTTACTTGCCAGGCTACTAAATTAAAAAAAAAAATGCTTATTTGCCAGTCTGCAATTTTGTGGCTAAATCCTGCTCCAGTTTTCTTATTATTTTCATGAAATTGATTTCTTTCCCCTCAAAAACTCCTTCTATGAATTCTTTGTTTTGCTTTCTAGAAACAATTGAAATTTAAAGGAAAAGCCTTTACTGTTATCCAAATGTAATTTCAGCCATCTTCAGTATAGAAATCATCATATGTTCAGTTCAGTTCAGTCTTTCAGTCGTGTCCGACTCTTTGCGACCCCATGAATCGCAGCACGCCAGGCCTCCCTGTCCATCAGCAACTCCTGGAGTTCACTCAGACTCACGTCCATCGAGTCAGTGATGCCATCCAGCCATCACATCCTCTGTCGTCCCCTTCTCCTCCTGCCCTCAAATCCTCCCAGCAACAGGGTCTTTTCCAATGAGTCAACTCTTCACATAAGGTGGCCAAAGTACTGGAGTTTCAGCTTTAGCATCATTCCTTCCAAAGAACACCCAGGACTGATCTTTAGAATGGACTGGTTGGATCTCCTTGCAGTCTAAGGGACTCTCAACACTCCAAGAGTCTTCTCCAACACCACAGTTCAAAAGCATCAATTCTTCGGCACTCAGCCTTCTTCACAGTCCAACTCTCACATCCATACATGACCACAGGAAAAACCATAGCCTTGACTAGACAGACCTTAGTCGGCTAAGTAATGTCTCTGCTTTTGAATATACTATCTAGGTTGGTCATAACTTTTCTTCCAAGGAGTAAGCGTCTTTTAATTTCATGGCTGCAGTCACCATCTGCAGTGATTTTGGAGCCCCTCAAAAATAAAGTCTGACACTGTTTCTACTGTTTCCCCATCTATTTCCCATGAAGTGATGGGACCGGATGCCATGATCTTCATTTTCTGAATGTTGAACTTTAAGCCAACTTTTTCACTCTCTTCTTTCACTTTCATCAAGAGGCTATTTAGCTCCTCTTCACTTTCTGCCATAAGGGTGGTGTCATCTGCATATCTGAGGTTATTGATATTTCTCCTGGCAATCTTGATTCCAGCTTGTGTTTCTTCCAGTCCAGTGTTTCTCATGATGTACTCTGCATATAAGTTAAATAAGCAGGGTGACAATATACAGCCTTGGCATACTCTTTTTCCTATTTGGAACCAGTCTGTTGTTCCATGTCCAGTTCTAACTGTTGCTTCCTGACCTGCATACAGATTTCTCAAGAGGCAGGTCAGGTGGTCTGGTATTCCCATGTCTTTCAGAATTTTCCACAGTTTATTGTGATCCACACAGTCAAAGGCTTTGGCATAGTCAATAAAGCAGAAATAGATGTTTTTCTGGAACTCTTGCTTTTTCCATGATCCAGCGGATGTTGGCAATTTGATCTCTGGTTCCTCTGCCTTTCCTAAAACCAGCTTGAACATCTGGAAGTTAACGGTTCATGTATTGCTGAAGCCTGGCTTGGAGAATTTTGAGCATTACTTTACTAGCATGTGAGATGAGTGAAATTGTGAGGTAGTTTGAGCATTCTTTGGCATTGCCTTTCTTTAGGATTGGAATGAAAACTGACCTTTTCCAGTTCTGTGGCCACTGCTGAGTTGTCCAAATTTGCTGGCATATTGAGTGCAACACTTTCACAGCATCATCTTTCAGGATTTGAAATAGCTCAGCTGGAATTCTATCACCTCCACTAGCTTTGTTCGTAGTGATGCTTTCTAAGGCCCACTTGACTTCACATTCCAGGATGTCTGGCTCTAGATGAGTGATCACACCATCGTGATTATCTTGGTCGTGAAGATCTCTTTTGTACAGTTCTTCTGTGTATTCTTGCTACCTCTTCGTAATATCTTCTGCTTCTGTTAGGTCCATATCATTTCTGTCCTTTATCGAGCCCATCTTTGCATGAACTATTCCCTTGGTATCTCTAATTTTCTTGAAGAGATCTCTAGTCTTTCCTTTTCTGTTGTTTTCCTCTATTTCTTTGCACTGATCGCTGAAGAAGACTTTCTTATCTCTTCTTGCTATTCTATGGAACCCTGCATTCAGATGCTTATATCTTTCCTTTTCTCCTTTGCTTTTCTCCTCTCTTTTTTTCACAGCTATTTGTAAGGCCTCCCCAGACAGCCATTTTGCTTTTATGCATTTCTTTTCCATGGGGATGGTCTTGATCCCTGTCTCCAGTGCAATGTAATGAACCTCATTCCATAGTTGATCAGGCACTCTATCTATCAGATCTAGGCCCTTAAATCTATTTCTCACTTCCACTGTATAATCATAAGGGATTTGATTTAGCTCATACCTGAATGGTCTAGCGGTTTCCCCTACTTTCTTCAATTTAAGTCTGAATTTGGTAATAAGGAGTTCATGATCTGAGCCACAGTCAGCTCCTGGTCTTGTTGTTGTTGACTGTATAGAGTTTCTCCATCTTTGGCTGCAAAGAATATAATCAATCTGATTTTGGTGTTGACCATCTGGTAATGTCCATGTGTAGAGTCTTCTCTTGTGTTGTTGGAAGAGGGTGTTTGCTATGACCAGTGCACTTTCTTGGCAAAACTCCATTAGTCTTTGCCCTGCTTCATTCTGCATTCCAAGGCCAAATTTGCCTGTTACTTCAGGTGTTTCTTGACTTCCTACTTTTGCATTCCAGTCCCCTATAATGAAAAGGATATCTTTTTTGGGTGTTAGTTCTAAAAGGTCTTTTAGGTCTTCATAAAAGCGTTCAACTTCAGCTTCTTCAGCATTACTGGTTGGGGATAGACTTGGATAACTGTGAAATTGAATGGTTTACCTTGGAAACAAACAGAGATCATTCTGTCGTTTTTGAGACTGCATCCAAGTACTGCATTTCAGACTCTTTTGTTGACCATGATGGCTACTCCATTTCTTCTGACGGATTCCTGCCCTCAGTAGTAGATATAATGGTCATCTGAATTAAATTCACCCATTCCAGTCCATTTTAGTTCTCTGATTTCTAGAAAGTCGATGTTCACTCTTGCCTTCTCCTATTTGACCACTTCCAATTTGCCTTGATTCATGGACCTGACATTCCAGGTTCCTATGCAATATTGCTCTTTACAGCATCGGACCTTGCTTCTATCACCAGTCACATCCACAGCTGGGTATTGTTTTTGCTTTGGCTCCATCCCTTCATTCTTTCTGGAGTTATTTCTCCACTGATCTCCAGTAGCATATTGGGCACCTACTGACCCAGGGAGTTCCTCTTTCAGTATCCTATCATTTTGCCTTTTCATACTGTTCATGGGGTTCTCAAGGCAAGAATACTGAAGTGGTTTGCCATTCTCTTCTCCAGTGGACCACATTCTGTCAGACCTCTCCACCATGACCTGCCCGTCTTGGGTTGCCCCGTGGGGTGTGGCTTAGTTTCATTGAGTTAGACAAGGCTGTGGTCCTAGTGTGATTAGATTGACTAGTTTTTCCGTGAGTATGGTTTCAGTGTGTCTGCCCTCTGATGCCCTCTTGCAACACTTACCATCTTACTTGGGTTTCTCTTACCTTGGCGTGGGGTATCTCTTCATCATATGTTACTCTGTCTAATCCTCTCTCTCACACACACACACACACATACACACTTTCTGAAGTATCTTAGGTACCCTAAAAAATGATAAATGTCTCTGAGGCTGCATATCAGGCATGTTTCTTAGCATAGTATTTCCACTTTAAAAGCTTCCTGACTTTAGGACAGGTGTGTGTACTTTGTTTCTAAAACTAATGAAGTTTCTTGAAGATGTGAATTATTTTTTTCAAGGTCAAAGCCTCAATTGTTAGTTAATTTCTGAGCCCCGTAGCATCTAGAGCTGCCCGCTCCAGTTTGTAAAAATTCTTTTTAACCTTGGGTGTTTTGCTTACACCCCAATGACATGGTTCATTCTGTTCTTTTGTCTGGAAAACTGGACTCACACCTAACTATTATAGCAGCAGCAATATTGCAAAATCAAGGTATAGTGAAAGACAATTTCAAATTTAAGACACAAACCATATTTGATTGAGTTAGTTCAGATATGTGTATTATTGACATGTGATGCTTTCTATTTTCCACATTTTCCTCTAGGAATGTGGCCTCAAGTATCTATGGCAGATATTTCAAGTCCTATTTATAATCACTTCTTTCATTTAACTCATCATTTCACATATTCAAGCCACAACTGTTATCTTCACATGAGCTCTTCACATTCTTTCATTTCTTCATGAAATTAATTCTGAACAAATAACTTTCATTAGCTAGTCCAGATATTAGTTTGCCGGTCCTGTGTTAAACTTGCTTCTGTCACTCATTCAGGGCAATCCATTTAAAACAGTAATACTAAAATCTCATTCCAACCACAATAAACTTTCTCATGGTAAAAAATTGGAAAAAATACAGAGGAGGGGCCGAAGTGTGAGCAGCCGTGGCAGGACCATTCTGGAGATGCGGCGGAGCTCATTCTGTTTCCTTAGGTGTGTATTTTCCTTCTGCTTGTTAATACTGCACAGCAACGACGGAAATGTATCAGATTGCCAAGGAAAGTTTAACGTAGAACAAAACGGTTGGAAGAGACACTAGAATGTCATTTGGGCCAATATTCTGTCTTTGCCTAGATCACATGGATCATCCCAGATTTTACCCCCAAGCCTGTCAGAAAAGATTCAACAAGTCCTGTAAAAACCCTAGGACAATGTCTAAATGTTCAAACTCTGGACCCAGGTCAGATTTTTAAACAGATTCCATTTGGAGGTGCCATATTAACAACCTACAGTGCTTTTTAATTAAAAATTATTTCTTAATGGAACACTGTCTCAATTAGAATTTTCTTTAGGACTTCGGTAAAAGAGAACCTAAATAACACAACAATTAAAAGGTGTGTTCTAATACAGTCCATTGTACAATGGGCCTTTGGAGATGTAAAAATTCTCTCTGATTAAGATGAAATTCCGATTTGGGGGCTTCCTGGTGGTTCAGTGCTAAAGAATCTGCCTGCCAGTGCAGGAGACACCGGTTCAATCCCTGGTCTGGGAAGCTCCCACATGCTACAGAGCAACTAAGCCTGTGAACCACAACCACTGAGCCTGTGCTCTAGAGCCCTCGAGCCCCAATTGTTGAGCCCATATGCTACAACTATTGAATCCTCCGCCCCCCGCCCTGGAGCCCATGGTCTGTAACAAGAGAAGCCACCGCAATGAGAAGCCCGTGCATCTCAAACAGTAGCTCCCGCTCCCTGCAACTAGAGAAAAGTCAGCGCAGCAACAAAGATCCGGCACAGCCAAAATAAATAAAACTAGTCAAAGAAAAAAAGATGAAAGTCTGATTTTTAAGAAACTGAAGAACAGTAGTATAGTAATTCTTCAATTAAAGACCAAGCATAATCCTTGGGTCAGGAAGATCCACTGGAGCAAAAAAAGGCAACCCACTCCAGTATACTTGCCTGAGAAATCCCACTGACAGGAGAAGCCTGGCGTGCTACAGTCCGCGGGGTCGTAAAGTCGGAGAGGATTTAGCGACTAAAACAACCTTGATACAGTTCAATTATGCATGACACCACCAGAGGGCACTCTTCACTCACTTTGCATCACCTCAGCTACTACATATTTGAATTTCTGATCATGATTGATGAACGCATCTAGGAAAATTACTGCCTAGAAAAATATGTACTTATAAGTAATGGCTTTATAGGCTCTTATGAACAAGAGAGAGACTGTCATGGTGGAGTTCATGATGCTGAAGGGATACTGATAATGCTAACTTGTTACAAAGTACTTTATCTATTTCTAAGTTTTCTTATAATAAGAAACTTCAAAAGGGTAAACAACCCTAGAGAATTAAATACTCATGTTGCATTATTACCCCAGAAATTCTCATCTACCTTTCAAGCTATAAGAAATAAAAGACTTTTAAATTTTTTGTTTGGTATTTTATTACCTAAATCTTTGGCAGTGTTTTTTTCACTTTAGACATCTTACTAAGTCTGTCTATGCTCCCAATATCTGAGAAGAAACCATATTTTGTTAAAGTGCTCACATTATCATACCCAGGTCTTCTGGATTTGGGGTTTGAATGTTAAGAGTCTAAGAGCAAGGACAAATTAGACACACGTTCCAACAGAATTCCCAGACATAGTTTAGTGAAGAGATATTTCTTTCACTTTAAGCTCCCATTTGTGTGTCGCTGGTTAATTTAAGAATAGCTTTCACTTTTATAGTGTTTCATAGTTTGCATGGGCTTTGAAATCTGGTTCTCACAAAGCCCTTCTAAGGTAAAGATGGCAGATATAACTATTTCTGTATTACAAAGAAGTGTACAATTGTACTTAGGGAGATGACATTAACTGCTCAGGTCACACAAACAGACTTGGAGCTAGAAGAGACACGTCAGGATTCTGCTTCTAATTAACTTTCTTCCTCCCAAACACCAAAACCAGGTAGAAAGCTTCTTTCTAACTCTGATACATAGGAAGCCACAGGGAGCCAAAGAGAGCAAGGGAGTTGGAAGGATGAAAATCACACACCAACAGTGGTCAAAAGGCACAAACTTCCAGCTACAAATGAGTCCTGGGGATGTGACGTACAACACAGTGACTCTAGTAAAACAGTGTTTTACCCATTTGAAAGTTGCTAAGGGAGTCGATCTTAAAAGTTCTCATCACAAGAAAAATGATTTGTAACTGTGTGTGGTGATGGATGTTAATCAGACATATTTTGATGATCATTTCACAATATATACAAATATCAAACCATTAGGTTTTACACTTGAAATTAATATACTGTCCTAGATTGATTATGTCTTAATAAAGAGACTGAATGTCCCAAAAGTAAATATTGTTATCGTAGGAAAATAGACCCACCTATGCCTCTGGTGTTCACTCCTCAAACCTCACACTAACACTTGTGTTTTTTTTTTTTTGTTTCCTAAAGCAGGAAGTAAGATCAGGAAAACCTTTGCCTGCGAAGTACAGACCAGCCTGCAGCTACAGCCAAATCACCTGGGATGTCTGGATTAGTGAAGCTTTCTGACTTCCTCCAGACCAAAACTTTTCAAATTTAATTTCCCCTTTGAGTTACTTGGGCTTCCCTGGTGGCTCAGAGGTTAAAGCGTCTGCCTGCAATGCTGGAGACCAGGGTTCGATCCCTGGGTCAGGAAGATCCCCTGGAGAAGGAAGTGGCAACCCACTCCAGTATTCTTCTTGCCTGGAGAATCCCATGGAGGGAGGAGCCTGGTAGGCTACAGTCCACCGTGCCGCAAAGAACCAGACACGACTGAGCCACTTCACTTTCTTTCACTTTGAGTTACTTGGGGAGCTTTTAAGAATCCTGATGCTCAGATAAATTACTTCAGAATCTCTGACTCCAATGTACAGCCAAGGTTAAGACTCACTCTTCTAGGTGTATTGAGTTACTGGAGCCAAATTTTAACTGATTCCCTAATTGACTCATTAAAAGTTTGGGAACTATTGATCTAGAGGAAAAGAAAAAGTTGCTTTTTTAACTGAAAGCCATCGGACTACGGACAAGGATACTTGGGTTCTAGTTTTTCTTGGGTTCGGTTTTCTCAGCCACACCCTTCTCATCTGCTAATAAGGGGGCTGGACTAGTTAAGGAGACTTCAAAGAATGGTCCCTTAATAGCAGCATCAACAGTATCTGGGAACTCAGAACTGCCGCATTTGGTCTCTACCCCAGCTATATCGAATCAAATTCTAGGATGGGATCCGATGAGTTGTTACCCCCTCCCCTTTGTTAAACTTTATTGTATAGACTAAAATGTTGGTTTCCTAGACTCACTAGTACTAAACTGCCCACTGGGTTTAGTGGCTTCTTGCATCAGCTCCTGCAATTTGCCAATCTGTTCACCACAAACAGCAGTAAGTTTTTCTTCTGGTAGGGAGATTCCAAACAACTGTTACAGTTGCATTTCGTCTGCTTTCATTAGCTTGTTCTTATAGCACTCCTGCAAGAATCCCTTGGCCTCCTTATAACCAATGGTCCTATGTTTCCTAAATTTGTCCTTCACGTGTGTGCTAAGTTGTTTCAGTCATGTCTGACTCTTTGTGACCCCATGGACCATAGACCACCAGACTCCTCTGTCCGTGGTATTTTCCAGGCAAGAATACTAGAATGGGTTGCCATTCCCTCGTCCAAGGGAACTTCCAGACCCAGGGATCCAACCAGAGTCTCTTGAGGCTCCTGCATTGCACTGAGCCACTGAGCCACTGAGCCACTGGGAAAGCCCCATTGTGTGTGTGTGTGTGTGTTTAGTCACTTGGTCGTGTCCAACTTTGTGACCCCATGGACTGTAGCCTGCCAGGCTTCTCCACCTCTGGCATTCTCCAGACAAGTATACTGGAATGGGTTGCCATTTCCTTCTCCAGGCGTCCTTCACATACTGGTCATCAAGGGCTTTGAGGTCTTGGGGCAGAACCCGGGGCAGCATCAAAAGGTTCCAATAAGAGGCCGGAACTTGCAAGACTTTTAGGGCAGGCAGAACGCCACACCTGTGCCCAAGCTGGTTTTTAATAGGGGCCTCCAGGTGATCCTGGTGAAATTTACCTACCTGCTCTAAAATTCTACAGTTCTGTTCCCTCCAAAGGAAAACCACAGTCTACACCATTCTGGAAAGGTCTGGAAGGGATTTGTCAGCAAGCTGACTGTTTTGAAGACAACTTTCGAGAAAACTTTAAATGATACACCAGAAACACAGACTGCAATGATGCGAGTCATTATCGTGATAATACTATTCAACTTCACACAGACGATACAGCATTTGTGAAGGGCAGTCCAAGGATGGGGGAACTCTGGATAGAAAGACAGCAGGTGAGATTTTGCCTAACCCCTCAAATCATCCTCAAGCGAAAATAAAACAAAGAGTCATGAGTCGCTTGGACCACAAGGCACACTTGGAGCAAGAAGACATCATGGTAGCCCTTAAGAAGCCCACACACTGGGAATTAAACTACCAGAACTGGCATCTCTCTCATCTGGTTGCACCACCTTTTACAGATAAAACTGGGGCTCCCCTGGGAGACGTGAGCTGCCCAGGGTCCTAGCATTCTTGAATAATCAAATTGCATTAGGAATACCCGTCTCCTTAGTGTTTGAGACCTCCCCTTCCACCCTTACTCTCTGGGGTATAGAGGAACGTCTCTCCATCCACGCGTATCCAGTGCACCTGCTCTTGGCTCTCACGTGGTCCCCGTGGGGAGCTGAACAAAAGGTATTTGTTCAAAACAACCACAGCTGAAGACGGTTATCTCTTCACCTCCTGGAGAGCCTCATTTAACCTAATGCTGGTATTTTCTACTCACAGCAACCTCCCACAAGAGGCACCTACAGCCTCCTTCCCCCACCTCCAGCTTTCTGGGGGCATGTGTGGAAGTCAAGATGGCCTTCTCTCTCTGCCTCAGCCAAAGATGTCCAGAGAGACTGCAGCCTGGAAACTGCGCCCTAGACCTACAGACATTTCTGCTGTGAGCAGGAGGGGCCTTGGTGCCTGTCCCCTACCCTACCCGTCCTTCAGGTCCTGCTGGTACCAACTCTCTGACTCTATACAAGAACTGTGGTTACCGAGACTCCAGAATCATTAAGGATTCAACGTGGCAACCAAAGGGAAAAGGGGATGAGAACGAGCTTGTACTTTGTGCCAACTATGCCTTTGGAAAGGTTCTAGAATACAGGAGAAGGAAATGGCAACCCACTCCAGTGTTCTTGCCTGGAGAATCCCAGGGATGGGGGAGCCTGGTGGGCTGTTGTCTCTGGGATCGCACAGTCGGACACGACTGAAGCGACTTAGCAGCAGCGGAATACAGGTAAGGACACGGCAGCTTTAAAAGGCGTAAGGACTTGGTGAAGATCACATGGTCAGAGCCCATGTTCAGAACTACATCTGCCTGACTTCGAAGTCATGTCCAAGGGCAAAGACTGCCTCCTTTTTCAAGTCAGTGCTTTGAGATAAGAGAGGTGGACAGCAGAGATTAGAAACCAGTTTGGAACATCATGTATTTAGGATCTTATATTTTCACATGAGCTGATAGATTATGTTACAAGTCAATATAAATCTTGGCTTTTCATTTTTCTAAAAAAAAAAAGCCTCTCCCTAAACAATACATATTTTTCTGTACAAAAAATTTGAAGTATTATAGTCTTTAATTCCAGCATGGAAACTCCTTTGATAACCTAAGATGAGAAGCTGAGAACAGGTGGTAGTGGCGGCTGCAGGCTTTCTGTCGAAGAGGACCGGAAAAAGCAGCAGGGCGAGCAGGGCCACAGGCTGAGGTATCTGGGATGGAACACGGCCCTTTCCCTGGCTGGTTTGTTCTGGCAAAATCAGCTTATTTGGACTTCAGTTCTGTTGTGTTAACCACCTTACGGGATTTTTGTGAAAATACTAAATTGTTTTAAATGTCTTTAACAGTCTCTGGTAAATAATATGTACTTAGTAGACAGCTATTACTACTACATTATATTGTAATTATTCTTATAGCAAAATGTATCCGTACTAATAGAGAAGAGTTAATGAGGTTAGATGAGAACAACAGAAATAGTGGGAAGCGCACTGAAAAACGTTAGGGAGGCCTGCAAGATAACAGAAACCCTTCAAAGAGAAACGAACTCAGAGCAGCTGACGGTGGTTCTGTTTTCTGTGCAGCATGGCCCCCGTGGGAGGGCCAGCGCCTGGGACTTGGCCCCTGTCCGAACTTTTTCAAGGGGACTCCAGGGTTCACCTCTGTCCGTCTCTACACAAATGACCTAATTATATGTAGCCACCAAGGAACGGGAGCAGCTCTGAAGTTTTCAGCATTCGCAGAAAAATATCAAGAGGTAAATGGCGCTAATCATTTTTCCCTGAAGGCTCCCTTCCTCTACCAGTCGAGTTTTGGTTGTGAGCCTTCATTTACTCAGCTGTAAGGTAGTTTAGCTTCATTCAAGCCACATTTGCCTCTGCTGGTCTGTCGTGCAATAAGTCAGAGGGTGAAATCCTGAGCCACAGTGCTGCTTTCCCAGGAGCAGGCCTGGGGTCAGTCCTGCGATATGGAGTCTTGCCTGTACTGAGCAGCTGGACCAGGCAAACGGGGCAGAAAAGCAGAAAGCAAAGCTGTAAGCTGGGAAGATGGTAATCATCTTGTGAAAGGATGACAAAGGAGACTGGGAGCACCTGAAAGTGGGGATATATTTGCCCTTAGTAAATAGCAAGGAAAAAATTTTTTCACAGTAAGACCTTGTTTTTTTTGTTGGTTTTTTTTTTTTTTTTTTACCTATTTTATGTATAGTGATTTGTATCTGCAAATCCCAAACTCCTAATTTATACCGTCCCCATCCCTTTTCCCATTTGGTAACTGTCAGTTTGTTTTCTATGTCTGTCAGTCTGTTTTTGACTTGTAAATAATTTCATCTGTATATTTTAGACTCTACACATAAGCAATATCATATTTGTCTTTTTCATTCTGACTTATTTCAGTTAGTATGATAATCTCTAGGTCCATCCACATTAAGGAAATATTGGTGTAGTGTATTCATTCATATTTATTCATCACACACACACCCTTTAACAGAAAGTTTTTTACCTGTTGGGAATTTGTCAAGCTCGTGGTGCCATCTTCAGCTCAGAAATCTGTATCCTTAGCCCCAGCCCCACCTCTGAGTTCCAGATTTGACACCTCTGCTGTCCCAGAGGCCCCTCAAACGCAACATGAAGAAAGCAGTCTCTCTACTCAACCTGCTGCTCACCAGGGAGTAACCAGCAGCAACTCCAGCTGGAGCTCTGTGACACTCTCCCCTCTCAGCACCATCTCTGCTCCCACAAATCTGGAACCAAGTCCTGTCGATTTTAGCTCATGTTGGGTTGTACCCACACCTATCCACAGAAAACCTCTCATGGGCATAATGGGAAACTCTTAAGTCTCACAGCACAGGCTGGGTAAGGGGGAGTTGCCCCAAAGATGGGTCAGCTTAAAAGTCAGGTCTTGGAACCAGACATTAGGCCTGAATGACATGGCTTATCGGGCAAGAGTATTAACTCTTTAACTAGTGACGTAAGATGCCCGGTCCAGCTGGGTCTCATCTTGGCGCTGATCAGAGCAAGTTAATTAGGTGTCAAGTACCTACTACAAACGGCCAAGAGATGGGCTTTCCAGTCCCTTTTTAACATCGAGCACAGGTGATAGAAGCAAATATGAGTTTCTTTATGAAAAGAAAGACTGCCCACCAAAATAGACCCAGGGGACGTGTTCTGTCCCCTTCATGTGATTCCTTGTATTGCTGAACCTTACGAAAACTAGAAATGAAGTTTCAAACACAGTGGATTAAAAATTTGAAATATATGTATCCTCACATTGAAACTCTGGAGGCTTCTCAGTCGCTGCATCCAGGCAGGATTGTCCACTGCCTCGTGGCCCACCCTTTTCATGACCAAAGGCAGCAAGGTAGCAGGCCTTCAGAACTAGATGGAGCCAACCCAGGAGCACGCCTTGTGCATGTCTGCTCAGATTGCCTAAACCAGAGCAATTCCCATAGCCTCTGAAGGCTCTTTCTTGAACCTTTAGGCATTAGAGAAAACCAGCTACATATAAGACAAATGAAATTTTAAAAACCAATACAGTATTGTAAAAGCAAAATTTTTAAAAAGTGTACATATTCCAAGTAAGTTTATTTGATCAAATGACAAAATATGAAGATATTTTAAACTATAAAGCTCTATTCAGACAAAATGTAAATTTATTATAAAGTAAAATGATATCCATGTAAATGGTACCTAAAAGCAGAAAGAATGCAATTCCTATAAATACTATGTCTGTATAAAGCATTCACAAAATTCTCAGGTACTTTAAAACTAGGTTGTAGGTATATTAGTAAAATCTGTAAATAGTGCTTAAAGTGGGTTTCTTAAACTTCCCCTACAATATGTCATGGGGGTTCTGTAATGATCAGAGTGTCAGTGAGATGTGTCATGAGTGTGGAACAACCTTGAGTTCCCCGCACAGTCCTATCCCTTCACATGGAGAATTGGAATTGAGTGGGTGGGAATTTCTAATCACTCTAGTTGGGCATAATTAGAAAAAGGTTGTGAAACCAGGTTAGGAATAGGGAAGGGAGGGGAAATACGGCAGAGTCAACGGTTTCTGCAGAGCAGCTTTACACATGACCAGGAAAATGGATTTTAAAATCAATAACAGTGAATCCTTGGAGCTGCACCCCAGGGTCTGGACCAACCAGCATGCCCAAGGGCTCGACTGGGTGCCACACGCGCTAGCATTAAGTCCACATCAGAGGGCAAGGTCGTCACCTGGGTGCACCACAGGCAGAGCTAAGTGTGCAGTTATAAATTTCTCTACCAAATATTTTTTCTAGCATCTAAGTGACTCTGCCTTTGAGGCCACGATAGGACCTGGGAAGCAAGAATCAGCAGCTCCAAGTTACAAAATCAGAAAAACTTCAGGCGTGTGGAAGGAGAACCAGATGTGAAGAAGTGGTGTCTCCCAGTGGGCACAACACACTGTTGGGAGCAAAGCACAAATGCACAAAATGATTAAAGTGAAGTGAATCACGGGGAGAAACAGAAAAGATCCCAGGAAGCCAAGGAGGTAACTGAAAAATAATTATATAGCACCCATTATTGTTAATTTAAATCTATAAACATCATAGGGTTTGTGCTATTATTTTATAAATACAACACTTATGAGAGCTTGCAGAATATTATAAATGCCACACATTCTGGTATAAATGTTGACTCCAGCTTCATACAAGGAACTTGAAGTTACATTTCAACATAGTGGATTTGGGGTGATAAATAGAGTAATTTTTGTAGGCCATTTTCTGGACCTTGGTCACACAGCTAAGTGAAGGCCAAGAAACACAGGAAGCATTTTATTGGTCGCTTTGGCAACAAATGTGTTTTTTATCTACATGTTATATAAAGATACACTTGTGTCCATGAATCTGTAAAAATCATCCATAAGAGATCTTTTATGTTTTCTTATCTGCTTCGTTGCTATCAAGTCTAATGGGAGGACTACTCAATGGCTTTGGCTCCTTCACTGTCATCCTTAGAGGGATGTATTTACAGATAATTCTATGTTTCCTATTCAAGATAAGTGGCTCTTTGAAGATTCCTAATCTTGAGATTATAATCTTCATTATCGATGGCACTGACACACACAAACACGTTAAAAAAGTAAATGACTTCATATCAGCTAATTTTAGCAGTGTGCTTTTAAACCTTGTGCTTTTCCAACACTACAGAAAATAACCTCTAAACACATCCAGGTTGATCATTAGAGATGCTCCCCTCTGCTGTCTAAGGTTGATTAAGTGAGACGCGTCTGAAAATGGGTCAGGGTAAGAAAATCTCAAGGTTCTGTGGACTCACAGAACATTACTAACATGGCTTTTGTAGAATCTAAAATTGCTTTCTACTTAGACAAGGATGTAATATCTAATTACTCTGTTGAACGATTTTATAAATTAGTCCTATGCATGTATAAACTCAATGGCCTACATAGCGTCACTTCAATAGTTAAAGTGGTATTAACACCATTACTTCATACCCTTGATTCAGGCACTGAAAGAGAGAGTTCAGTCTGCTGTTTCTGAAGTCTTAAAGTCAAGGTAAAGTCATTCACTCACCTTTGTTTCATTTTCCCTAAATAAAATCTTAATTTAGCAAACAGAAGAGACTACTACAGCAGAAAGTGAAATCAGCCTTTCTATGGTGAGGTTAACAAGCTATTCATTTGATGAATGCGTTAGGAGCTGGATACCCAGTCTGTGGAATTTTTCTCAGTGAGTAATCAAGCATGTAAATTTGACTCAATTGAAATTACTAAAATAACTGACTTTAAAAAATGAGTTTAGGAAAATGGAGTGACCTTGGAGTACTTAAGTTTTATATCTTCTCTCATGGAAATCACCTCTTGGCAAAAGATGTTTTTGGCTCAGCTCACCTGAAAATAATTTCTTATGGAACTTGTTATTTAGCATAATGGGACTAACTCAGAGTCGGAGTACACAAAATAAAGACAGTGGGGCATGATGGAGCACAGCCATTCAGGGGAAGTGAAGTGAAGTCGCTCAGCCGTGTCCGACTGTTTGCGAGCCCATAGACTGTAGCCTATCAGGCTCCTCCATCCATGCGATTTTCCAGGCAAGAGTGCTGGAGTGGATTGCCATTTCCTTCTCCAGGGGATCTTCCTGACCCAGGAATCGAACCTGGGTCTCTCTCACTGCAAGCAGACGCTTTACCGTCTGAGCCACCAGGGAAGCCCAAGGGCTTCCCCCAAATGGGTGGCCTGTGAAGGGCCACAGTCACACTGACCCACTTGATGATTTATGCAAATTTCCCAAGTACCACCGTGTCTAGAATCACAACTGGTGGAAAAGAGAGATCTAGAATCAAGGTCCTCACAGCACTCTCTAGGTTGGGTGATCACAGCAGAGCTTGTGGTGGACCGTCTGCCTCACAGCTGTGTCTCTGTTTGCAGCCCTGGCATCTGGTGTCTGACACACAGTAAGGAGTCATCTGTACCCCTGGAGGAACCATCTGAACGTCAGAGGAGTGGCCAGAGAGTGCAGTGGCTGTGTCAGCCTCCTCATTCTGTGGCGCTTCTTTGGCCACTTGACTCTGCATTAATGTGCTTCAGAGCATGGGGCAAGATGGCTCCACATCACAGCTGAGCTGGTTTAGCCAAAGGGTGACCCTGAGCTCAGAACTGCTTCCACTGTTACCTTTCCAGGGTTCATCCCAACTTTCAAACAGTGTAATATCAGGGTAATGTGAGTAAAGTCTGATGAGCTTTGTCCATTATCAGCCTATCCATACAGGGTCCACAAATGTGAGATGTTCTAGTAGAATGATGTATCTGGTCTGAGAGAAAAATACTTGAGTCGCACCACATCTTTCTTTAAAATTTTCCAGCCAGAAAATCCATTGAGCAAAGCCTGAGATTCCCTGTTGTTGTTGTTTTTTTAAACATTCCCTCCACCTCAATCAAATGGACAACCCCATTGCCACAGCAGAGAATTAACTCTCTGATGAAAGCGAACAACAACTTGGAAAGATAAGTGAAGGCATTTGAAATGACAAAGCACTAAGATTTTTTAAAAATTTAAATGATAATATATCTATAAAACACTGTGAAAATGTCTCTCCCAAAAATAGCACACATTTTAGTCAGAAGGCTCAGTGAAACTGAAAGCTGACCAGTAAAAGTGAAGGTAACCTTCCCATTTTTTAATTTCCCTCACTTTCCTGCCCTCAGACTCTACCAAGCTGGGTGTATGAAAGCAGAAAAAAATCTAAAAGCCGTGAAAAAGTGCTGGTATTTTTCAGGATCTCTCCAAGACAGTTTCCCTCTTGGTAACTTGAATCCTCTCTTGGGATCAAGGCCACTGACGAACTTTAAATGTATTTGAAGGCGCAGGTTCAAAGACCTCGTCATCATCTTCCACCCCTTCTTCTATCGGTTTCATCCTAGCCGAGGCTCGCTGGTGTGGGGATGGTACATCTGTCAAAGACACAGAAAGGAAGACCACTTAATGTACAGCCTGCCCTAATGCTGGCGTGATGTATCAGTGAAAAACTCCAACTAGAAAATAAAACTCTCTGGGAGACTATAGCTGGCACCAGGAATGCAGTTTCCCTAATACTGCATCTTTTTTTTTTAATTTTATTTTTAATTGGAGAATAATTGCTCTACAATATTGTGTTGGTTTCTGCCATACCTCAACATTAAATTGAATTTTTATTTTATATTGAAGTGTAATTGACTTACAATGCTATATTTCAGGTGTACAGTGAAGTGATTCAGTTATACAGACATCTACCCTATTTCAAATTCTTTTCCCATATAGGTTATTACAGAATGCTGAGTAAAGTTCCCTGTGCTATACAGTAGTCCTTGTTGATTATTTTATATGTAGTAGTGTGTATATGTAGAGGTTTCCTCGACGGCTCAGCAAGTAAAAATCTGCTTGAAATGCAGGAGAGGTGGATTTGATCCCTGAGTTGGGAAGATCCCCTGGAATAGGAAGTGGCAGCCCATTCCAGTATTCTTACCTGAAACATCCCACAAACAGAGGAGGCTGGTGGGCTACAGTCCAAAAGGTTGCAAAGAGCCGGACACGACTGAAGAACTGAGCTCGAGTGTGTATATGTTAATCCCAAACTAATTTATCCCTTCTCCCACCACCTTTCCCCTTTGGCAATCATAAGTTTATTTTTAAAGTCCGTGAGTCTGTTTCTGCTTTGTAAGTAAGTTCATTTGTATCTTTTTTTTAGATTTCACACGTGATATCATATGATATTTGGTTTACTTCGTATGATAATCTCTAAGTCCCTCCATGTCGCTGCGTGTGTGTGTGTGTGCTAAGTCACGTCAATCTTGTCTAACTCTCTGCAATCCTATGGGCTATAGCCCACCAGGCTTCTCTGTCCATGGGGATTCTCCAGGCAAGAATAATGGGATGGGTTGCCATGCCCTCTTCCAGGGGATCTTCCAGACCCAGGGATTAAACCCACGTCTCTTCTGTTTCCTCATTGGCAGGTGGGCTCTTTACCACCAGTGCCGCCTGGGAAGCCCAGGAAATGGCACTCACTCTTGCTTTTGCAAGGCTGAGCAATATTCCAGTGTATGCACGCACCACATCTTTAGCCATTCCTCTGTTGATGGACATTTCATTGCTTCCTCATCTCGGCTGTTGTGAATAGTGATGCAGTGAATGCTAGGGTGCATGTATCTTTTTGAATTATGGTATTCTTTGGATATATGCCCAAAGGTGAAATTGCAGGATCATATGGTAGCTCTGTTTTCAGTTTAAGGAAACTAAATACTGATTTCCATAGTGACTGCACCAAGTTACATCCCCACTAACAGTGTATTAGGGCTCCCTGTTCTCCACACCCTTTCCGGCATTTATTATTTGTAGACTTTTTGATCATGGCCATTCTGACTGGTGTAAGATGATATTTCATAGTTCTGATTTCATTTGTCTAATAATTAGTGATATTGAGCATCTTTTCATGTGGCTTTTGGCCATCTGTATGTCTTCTTTGGAGAAGTGTCTGAGGAAATCTTATTTTTAAAGTTATTCATTTAATATTGAGCTGCATGAGCTGTTTATATGTTTTAGAGATTAATCCCTTGTTGGTTGCACCATTTGCAAATTTTTTTCCCATTCTCTAGGTTGTCTTTTCATTTTGTTTATAGCTTCCTTTGCTGTGCAAAAGCTTTTAAGTTTAATTAGGTCTCAGTTGTTTATTTTGTTTTCTGGAGCAGATGGATTCAAAAATATATTGCTGTGATTTGTGTCAAAGAGTGTCCTGCCTATGTTTTCCTCTGGGAGGTTTATAGTATTCATTCTTAAATTTAGGTCTTTAATCCATTTTGAGTTTATTTTAGTATGATGTTAGAGAATGTTCTAATTTCATTCTTTTACATGTAGCTGTCTAGTTTTCCCAGCACCACTTATTGAAGAAGTGGTCTCTTTTCCATTGTGTAGTCTTGCTTCCTTTGTCATAGATTAATGGGTTTATTTCTGGGTTTCCTACCCTCTTCTATTGATGTATATTTCTGGTGTGTGTGTGTGTGTGTGTGTGTGTGCCAGTACAACACTGTTTTAATTTCTGTAGCTTTGTAATATAGTGTGAAGTCAGAGAGACTGATTCCTTCAGCTCCATTTTTGTTAAGTTTGCTTTGCCTTCTCGGGTTCTTTTGTGTTTCCATAAAATTCTTTTTTTTAGTTCTGTGAAAAATGCCATTGGTATTTTGATGGGAATTGCATTGAATCTGTTGATTGCCTTGGGTAGTACAGTCATTTTAACAATATTGATTCTTTTAATCCAAGAACACAGTATATCTTTCTATCTGCTTATGTCATCTTCAATTTCTTTCATTAGTGTCTTAATAGTTTTCAGAGTACAGGTCTTTCATCTTCTTAGGTAAGTTTACTCCTAGGTATTTCATTCTTTTTGCTGTGATGGTAAATGAGATTGTTTTCTTAATTTCTCATTCTGATCTTTCTTTCTTAGTGTATAGAAATGCAACAGATTTCTGTGTGTATTAATTTTGTATCCTACAACTTTACCGAATTCATTGATGAGCTCTAGTATTGTTTTCTGGTAGCATCTTTAGGATTTTCTATGTATAGTATCATGTTATCAGCAGACAGTCACAGCTTTACTTCTTTTCCAATTTGAGTCCCTTTTACCTCTTCTCTAATTGCTGTGCATGCCAAATCCTTTTGGGCAAGACCAAATATTAGGGACCTTTTGGCATGGACCGAATGTCTTTGGACACTTTAGACAGCACTACATGATCCTGTAAACATCAAGGACCTTAGCATGGACCAGATGTCTTATAGACCAATGTTCTGCAAGGCAGCAAAGTCAATAGGCCATTGTTAGTCCATGAGAACAGATGTAGAGAGGATGTCATTTCAGGTGCTTGGATGGTATGAGCTTCTCAGACATATGCAGTTCCCAGTGGTTTGCACCAAAGTCTGCTTAGGACTCAGAACGCACGTTCCTACATTAATATCATAGGTGGTAATTTTAGTCCCTTGAAGGTGGATTTAACTCCTACTTTCCCTAAGGAATGGTTCTACTCTGAAACTATAAAACCTCCACCATCTGGAACATCACCCAAAAGAATATTTCTTGCCACCAACTGTCCAGTAACTCCCTGGACTTACAGGGGAGAGGGAGAGAGAGAAGGAGGGGCAAGGAGGAGAATCCAGGCACGCAGGAGAGAAGAGCTGGATAGAGCAAATATAATCCAGAAAAACAGCAGAGGCCCTTATATCAAAGAAACCAAATAAACAATCCATTCATTCTGTCTATCCTTCATTCATTCATACATTCACCAAGTGCTAATTGAGCTTCTACTATAATGGACACCATGCTTGATGGAAGAAAAAACACTGTCTAAAAGTAAGAGTAGAAGTTATTATTAATAACTGCATAGGCTTCTCAAGGTGCCTACTATTATAGCACACACAAACTCCCTCCTGTATAGTTCCCACATTCTGTGTCAGGCTCCACTTTATGAGGGTCTCCCTCAGCCCCACCCAGGCTTGAGCCATATTCTTGCTCTACCCTCCAGCAGGGTGAGGTCAATATTATCAGCAAATGCTGAACTCAGTCTAAGTGTAAGGCTGATGAAGGAGGAACAATGGGAGAAATCTGACTCTTCACATACTTGCTCTACAGCAAAGAAGAGTAGTAGGATCTTATGAAGACATAAAAAGGCAACAGGAAATTTATCAGGATCAGCTCTTAATCCCTAGCCAGAGGCAGCTGTGTACCCTAGCACAGGGGTAAGGGTGCAGAGCACAGTGGCCAAGACCAGAGGCTCAGGAAACACTTCCAAGGTTCAGATCCCTGCTGTGCTGCTTCCTGGCTGTGTGACCTGTCCTCCATTACTAAACTTCTCCAGGCCTGTTTCCACCTTTGTGGAAAGGAGACATTCACAGGACCTGCCTCACGGGGTTGTTCAGGGGATTAAACAAAATAATCATGGAATGTGCTTGGCACATATAAAATGTTGCTGTCATTTTTTTTTTCAAGATATATATATATTTCAACTTACTTGGATAAAAAGTTTACATTGCTTATTTTAGATCAAATTTTGAGATCAGGATAAAGATACTTGGGAAAGTAACTTTTGGGGACTCTGTGTTCCTTCCATTGACAGCTTCAGAATCAGTCCCCATTGTTAGCACATCAATACCATCAAAGAAAGGATTCGTTTATATATAAATTATTTTCACTTAAGTCTCTTTGGCATATATAACATTTATCACTGTTTTCCAGTTAGAGATTCATATAACACCATTACATAAACTTTAAATTTTTTTTTGTTAATTTTATTGAAGTATAGTTGATGTACAATACCATAAGTTACAAGTGTACAATATAGTGATTTACAATTTTAAAGGTTATATTCCACTTATAGTTATTATAAAATATTAGCTATATTCCTGTGGTATACAATATGTCTTCGTAACTTATTTATACATAGTAGTTTATACCTCTTTATTCCCTACCTCTGTATTGTTCCGCCCCTTCCCTCTCCCCACTAGTAACCACTAGTTTGTTTTCTATAAGTCTGTTTCTTTTTTGTTATATTTACTAGTTCACTGTATTTTATTAGATCCCCACAGAAGTGATATCATACAGTATTTGTCTTTCTCTGTGTGACTTATTTCACTTTAGCATAATACCTTCCAAGTCTACTCATGTTGTTGCAAATAGCAACATTTCATTCTCTTTTATGGCTGAGTTTTTTTCAGGGGGACAAGGGGAAGCAGAAAGTATATACAAAAAGTTATATACAGTAACTTCCATTTATTATTCACTATATAGTCATTGCCATCTTGGAAGATGCTATGATCCACAGCTACATCCTTCAACATAAAAGATCATAATTGTACAGTGCGGAGCTGGACTTTGGCAGAGCTAGTGTGTTTGTCATATACAAATGGAAATTGTTCACTTTTAAACATTTGCAGTTAGTTAAAATACTGAGTTAACAGGGAGACAACTACTGATGTAACTGGTAGAAAATTAGCTTCTATTAAAACAGTCTAGGAACACAATTCTGCCTCGAGCACAGCATGGGAGAATCTCTCAGACATATACTTTTAATCCTTTTTCACACAGGTTATAGCAGACATACCAACCATCACCTGGAATGTGCATGTGAATTATTCAAATGGCAATGTAACCTGTCTGTGTGACCTTGGGCAGGTTACTTCACTTCTCTGTGCCCCAATTTCTCTATCTGTGAAACAGAAGTCATAATAATGGCATGTATTTCATATGGTTGTTAAGAGGATTACATGACTCAAACTTGTTAAATTCTTATATCTGTGCCTAGGATATCATAATCCCTTTGTAAATATAAGTCAGTAAAATGACTTAATAATATGGCCTTAGGAGAGCAATGGCCTAAATCATTAGAAAACTTGTTAAAATTCATCATCGCTCATAGGAATAGCAAATAAAGGAAATGAGACTTGTGCTCAAATAGCATTTTGTGTTGCTCAGTGTAAGAGTGCAGCAAAATTGTCTATTGTTTTTTTAAGAAAAACAATAGGCATGACTTCCATCATATTTGTAGCCTCAAGTTATGATTGAATCTCATGAAATATTAACTTAGGCTGAGTATCTGCAATCAGATAGACCCTGAGAACAAGCAAAATGGCATGCCTAAGAGCATTATGCCAAATCAATTATGCAGAGCATCCAGACGTACGAAGATGTACGATACACGTAACACGAACATGCCCATTGCATTTTGGCTGGGGAAGTGGGGAGAATTGGTCTGAAGATTTTAAGCCCATCTATCAAACTAGAGAACTAAACATATAGAATTATCCAACCAAAGGCATGGTACTACAGCTTCTATAGTAACCTGAGGTAGTTATCCACGTTGGGGCCAAAATGTTATCTGCCCCTTTAGCTACCTCACCAATCACTGCCTTTTTCTGTTGAGAGAGAGAATGAAGAGAGGAACCAGTACAACTAGAAATGACCTGGAGAAACTCTGGAAGAACTTTTAGCTTCCCTATTGTCAATTGAAAAAAATGCACAATTAAAAGTTGAGAACTATGTTTTATTTGGCAGACAAAACTGAGGACTTAAGCCCAGGACATAGTCTCTCAGATATCTCTGAGAGACTGGTCCCAGGAGGGAAGGGAGGGGCCTGAATATACAGGATTTTTTGCAACAAAGACCAGGTAGTCAGAATATCAATTAAAGAAAACCAGACATCTCAAGTAATTGAGCACTCTTCTACGTATGAGAAGATGCAAGAGTTTGCACTGACTGAAATCGCTCCTTGGCCGTGCACCTCAGCTGTCTGGGGCCAGTGTCCTGTGCTTTTTCATCCTGAGTCTCCTCAGAGTGTGTGGTCAGGGGGGCTCCAGTGGTTAACTGCTATGTGGCAGGCATCCTGTTTGGATCTTGAGTTCCCTCAGGGCTCACCATCAGGGTGGCTGTAATGAGATGACTTGACGACTGCAATATCTTGTTTACTGATATGACAGGAAGCATTTCTTTTTCACTGACGTGTGCTCAGTCAAGAATGCTGGAGAGGGTGGCTATGCCCTACTCCAGGGGATCTTCCCGCCCCAGGGATTGAACCCTCATCTCTTTTGTCTCCTGCATTGGCAGGCAGATAGTTTACCACTATTCTGTGAAAGAATTTTTTCTCTTCCTGCTCTATTTGCCTGAGAAAGGAAGAACTGTAGTCTTAGTATGTAACATTAAAAAGTAAACAAGATTTACTTCTAGTCCTGGAGTGACATCCAGGGGCCCGCTTCCCTTCTGGCAAACTCTCAGTGCCCCAAATCCAGCCCAGTGTTTTCCTCTTCTCCTCTTGCTTTTCTCTCCTCGTGGGCTGGTTTCTCCACTCTCCCCACCAAATTCCTCTCCACTCCGCAAGGTGAGCCTCAAGCGCTACTGCCTTCATTCGTAGTCTTCCCTAATTCCTTCTCTGGGGTGATTCCGTTTTCCACCAAAAGACAAGTACTTGCATCCCTCCCTTACTAGAAAACAGGCATCTTATGGGCGTCATCACAGCCTTTTCTCTCCTGCAGCCTCTCTGAAGTACCCACATGTAGCTAGGTCCTTGATAACTACTTAGTACATGAGAAAAATCCCTCTCTGAAACTCTGCATGGGGCCTTCCCTGAGGACGTGGGGAAACCACACAACCACACACTGGAACTCTGATGGGTCAAGTCCAAGTCCTGCCAGTGGGCCACCATCAGTGGCCCTCAGATGCATGCAGGTCTCAGTTTACAGTAACACCTCACTGCAAAAGTGATTGTTATCACTGCCTTCTGTACTACGTGCCTTGAGGGAAATCACTTTCATATCACTGATGGTTCGACAGTGCTTGCAGCCCAGGCAGGAGTACCATCCGTCCAAGTCAGCATCAGCGAGGTGCACCAGTGCTATCACCTGCTACAGAGTTTTCATCCAGTCGGCCTAGAGGATCCCCAAGGGACTACCCTGTGCAAGAGGCTAGGTTAAACGTTAGGAAATAAAAGCAAACCAAACCTAGTTTCTGCCTCTATCTTCTCAGAAACTCCATTGTACAACAGAGGAGCAATTCATCCTTACAGCATCCATATCAGTATTTTTACTTAGAGGCTAAAGCACAGACAACCTGGACACCTAAGAAGAATAGCTGGGAGATGATGTGGATGAACCCCGTTCCCACCAGAAAGGGAAACACTGAGAAATAAAACCGGCTGGGGCAAAGCAGGAGACGCTGACAGCCCAGCAAGACTGACAGCTAAAGATTCCACGCCCCCGCCCCACACGGAGAGGACTAAATTCAGGCTCTGTGGTGCATTAGAGCCCACGAGTCCCCTCATCCAATTCTCACCACCGCGCCTGTTGCTGTTTTCTCCATTGAGCAGACCGATGCACTGGAAGGTGACACGAATGAAGTCTGACTTACAGCTGCCAGAAGCGGCCAGAGCCAGCAGGCTGTCTGACCCCCGAGAGGAATTGGAGTCTCAGAGCCCACGCTCTTGTCTCAACCTCAGGAGGCCTGGCTTCTGTGCCACCGAGAGCCAAGTATGACAGTCATCTGGCCCTACCTGGGAACTGGCCATAGTCACAGCCAGGAGCTTCCTGGAGAGGGAGCTCACTGACCCTGACCTGGTGTTCTCTGCCCTCTGTAGGAGAACCACTGGTTCAGTGGAAAGACTCCGGGGCCATCACCATGCTGCCAGAAATCGTTTTTGTCCACTAATTAAAACCCAATCTGGAGTGTGAACAACAGCAACAAAAGAAGATCCTACTTCGAGGAGACTAGTAATATTTCAAAAATTGAACGTTAATAAAAATTCTTTCTACGAGTTTGCCCAGTTTTTCACTAACCTTGTGCACTGATGCCTCATCAGAAGTTTGCCCAGAAGGCCCAATACCTTCCCTAAGTGTGAGAGCATGAGGACAGAACAGAGAGAGAAATTGAGCTCATCTTTAGCCAAGTGCATTTTCAAATTACTTTTGCCTCTCGAGAACATGACTATGAGGTTCATGACCTCTGTATAATGCTTCGCTTTTCATTTACTCCAAATTCTAGAGGGGCAAATAATTCCATCTCCATAAATTTTCTAGGAAACTGATTTTTATTCTTCTTTTAAAGCCACTTCTACAGTTAAGACTCAGAAGTGGTTAACTGTATCTTTGATATTTAGTATAATCAAGAAGCGATAACTAGCATTATTTTTGGCTTTTAGTTATCAATATCATCCAATTGCCCCTGGCTGCCAATTAACACAATTTATTCTAAAAGTAAATAAAACAAATGTCTCAGACTGAACTTCAATCCAGACTTATCAGGTGTGACCTTGTTAAACAGCTACATCAAGAGCTACTTTTGCTTGGCAAAAAAAAAAAATCTGCCAAGAAGAAGACATGTACTTGCTTCCATTGATAGCAAGGCCTGGAGAACACCAGCCAGCAAAGCAGAACTGACTCTGAGCTGTGTGCCAATTCGGTGTGTTAGGTGGGAAAGAGAATGGGAGCACCAGGTAGCCATCGTCCTTAGGACGTAAGAGAGTAAAACTAAAAAACACGGCCTCTGAGCAAATGCGGAAGACAGATTAAGAGGAATAGCTCTGAACCAAACAGTGGACACCTCTACTCATGCCAGACCACAGGAGGACACCCACAGGTGGCTTTGGATCCAGGAAGCAGGGTCTCTTCTCAGCACACCTGCTTAGACAGCAGCTTGTGTGTGAACCTAGCTGAAAAGAAAAGGAGCTGGCAATCAAGACGCGCTTTGTGTCCTTGAGGGTTGTTGCTGGCAGCGGCAAACCAGCCAGGCGCCTCCACGGAGGATGGGCTCAGGCTGCCCTGCCAGGCCTTGTACCTTAAAGTCCCGAATTAAACACAGGAAGCCTTTTTATACACAGACCCAGGGGATCTTGCATAACCATCCGTCCAAACTCTGCTATAAGTGCTAAAAAATTAGGTAGGAGAGATGCCCTTTGACAGAACTCTATCCTTATTGAGCTTATTTCTATTTTGGTGTGCTTCTGATTACATGAGGGCCTGAGGGCTTCTCCTTGCAGGAGAAAGTAAACAGACATAGTTGTTCTTATTAAATCCAGAGTGAAGGTCACACTTGTTCCAGAGAATGAGTAAGTGACCTCAAGTTTGATCTTTAAGTAAGCAAAGGACCATGATATGAAGTTTGTCAAGTGACTTCTCTCTCTGCTTCAGAAATTTTAACAAGGAATGACACTTTTATAAACTCTCCAGTATAATTGTGGTAAGATGTTTTTCCCCTTTCCTTTGTTAACTTTGATGACATTTTCTTCATTCCTTTCAAAGTGTTCTTTTATTATGTTTAACCATCTGGCCGACTGCTTTAACAAGTAATTAAAAACCTTACAGGGGTTTAGAATTTTAATTAGATTATACATTTTTTGATGTATGAGGATGGGGGAAAATGTAATGGCTTTTTTGCTAGAAAAGGATTATCATCCCCTTTATGCCTTTGCCTTATGTGTATTATAAGACTTTGTTAAATTTAAAAAACGTGTTTTTCATTGAGGTCATAAGATTATTTCAGATTGTAGAAACTGAGTTTGGATGGAAGTTTTCTGAATAATAGTGCTGAAGAGTTAGGTATGCCTTTAGACCTAATTTCCTTGAAGGGACTGAGGACCACTGAGGGATTCAGCAAAGAATTATACAAATTATGGCAAATGGGGAGGATAAGGAGGCTAGCGGCTCTTATGAAGAGGTTCTCGGATCAATTCCTGGCTTCTCAGATGGGTGGCCGGGGCCCTGAGATGCCCGGGCAACAGGTGTGAGTAGCCAAGGAATAGCCTGAGTCCTCTCCTGCCCTAAAGAGAAAGCTTTAGGGTTGCAGAGTTGGTGGATAAGCTCAGGGGGATAGGAAAGGCAGTTCAAGGATGGCAGCTGTGCATCAGAGCCAGAGAATCACCAGTATGGGGTGAGGTAGGAGGGTGAGAGGCCTTATGAGGAAGGCCTGAGACAAAGGGGACATGGAACTGATGGCCCAGGAGAATGAGGATGTGAGACCAAAAAGGTAAGGATAAGGAAAAAGAGAGGCCACTAGAGATATCCATGAAAACAAAAAGCAGTAGGAAAAGGCATGACTCAAATATCAAATAACTACTCAGACTTTAAGAAGAAATGAAATGATTCACCCAAAACAAAAAGCCACTAGCAGATACTGGGGATCTGGTGAATAAGATGGTCCTAACAGTAAGGCATAAGAAAAACTTTAAAGGAAAAAAGGAGAGGCATGGCAGGAAGTAAACTACAGTGGCATTATTTATTTGTGTTTTTAAAAAAGGAGAATCCATTTGAACTTAACAGAAACAGACTCTTTGAACAGATCAGGAATCATGATGCCACGGGAACCCAAAGAAAGCAATGTAGTCAGAGCCCATTATTAAATTATGAATAAAGCGTAATGTCAATACTATTTATTTGCTTTAAACTTTATCAAATAAGCCATGGATGAAGGGAGGAAGACATAACTATAATTGGCAGAGAGAATAATCATATTTAATACCTTTTAAACCGTGAACTTCAGATGTTGAAGCTGGTTTTAGAAAAGGCAGAGGAACCAGAGATCAAATTGCCAACATCTGCTGGATCATTGAAAAAGGAAGAGAGTTCCAGAAAAATATCTATTTCTGCTTTATTGACTATGCCAAAGCCTTTGACTGTGTGGATCACAATAAACTGTGGAAAATTCTTCAAGAGATGGGAATACCAGACCACCTAACCTGCCTTTTGAGAAACCTGTATGCAGGTCAGGAAGCAACAGTTAGAACTGGACATGGAACAACAGACTGGTTCCAAATAGGAAAAGGAGTATGTCAAGGCTGTGTATTGTCACCCTGCTTATTTAACTTATATGCAGAGTACATCATGAGAAACGCTGGGATGGATGAAGCACAAGCTGGAATCAAGATTGCCGGGAGAAATATCAATCACCTCAGATGTGCAGATGACACCACCCTTATGGCAGAAAGTGAAGAGGAACTCAAAAGCCTCTTGATGAAAATGAAAGAGGGGAGTGAAAAAGTTAGCTTAAAGCTCAACATTCAGAAAACAAAGATCATGGCATCTGGTCCCATCACTTCATGGGAAATAGATGGGGAAACAGTGTCAGACTTTACTTTTCTGGGCTCCAAAATCACTGCAGATGGTGATTGCAGCCATGAAATTAAAAGACGCTTACTCCTTGGAAGAAAAGTTATGACCAACCTCAATAGTATATTCAAAAGCAGAGACATTACTTTGCCGACTAAGGTCCGTCTAGTCAAGGCTATGGTTTGGTCATGTATGGATGTGAGAGTTGGACTGTGAAGAAAGCTGAGCACCGAAGAATTGATGCTTTTGAACTGTGGTGTTGCAGAAGACTCTTGAGAGTCCCTTGGATTGCAAGGAGATCCAACCAGTCCATTCTGAAGGAGATCAGTCCTAGGTGTTCATTGGAAGGACTGATGCTGAAGCTGAAACTCCAGTACTCTGGTCACCTCATGTGAAGAGTTGACTCATTTGAAAAGACTCTGATGCTGGGAGGGATTGGGGGCAGAAGGAGAAGGGGACGACAGAGGATGAGATGGCTGGATGGCATCACCGACTCAATGAACACGAGTTTGGGTGAACTCTGGGAGTTGGTGATGGACAGGGAGGCCTGGTGTGCTGCGATTCATGGGGTCTCAAAGAGTCGGACACGACTGAACTGAAACTGAACTGAACTGTACGTTTAAAAAATGGATAAGATGGGTAATTGGTGTGTTACATGTATTTCTACCACATTAAAAAACAGTTCAGAAAGAAACACAACATTGCGAAGCAATTTTCCTCCAATTAAAAAAGCATAAGAGCTTCTGCACAGCAAAGGAAACTATAGACAAGATGAAAAGACAACACTCAGAATGGGAGAAAATGATTGCAAGGGAAGCAACTGACAAAGGATTACTTTCCAAAATATGTAAGCAGCTCATGTAGCTCAACATCAGAAAAACAGCCCAATCAAAAAATGGGCAGAAGACCTAAACAGACATTTCTCCAATTAAGACAACAGATGGCCAATAGACACATGAAAAGATGCTCAATATCACTCATTATCAGAGAAATTATCAGAGAAATCAAAACTACAATGAGGTATCATCTCACACCAATCAGAATGGCCATAGTCAAAAAGTCTACAACAATCAGTGCTGGGGAGGGTGTGGAGAAAAGGGAACCCTCTTGCGCTTTTGGTGAGAATGTAAATTGATACAGCCACTAGGGAGAACAGTATGGAGAGTCCTTAAAAAAGCTAGGACTAAAACTACCATCTGATGGAGCAATCCAGCTACTGGGCATATACCCCGAGAAACCACAATTCAAAAAGGCACAAGTACCCACCCCAACATTTGCTGCAGCACTATTTACAATAGCCAGGACACAGAAGAAACCTAGATGTCCAATGACAGATGAATGGATAAAGAGTGGTACATACATACACTGGATATGACTCAGCCATAAAAAGGAACGAACTTGAGTCAGTGGTAGTGAGCTGGATGAACCTAGAGCCTGTTATACAGCGTGAAGTAAGACAGAAAAACAAATATTGTGTATTAATGCATATTTATATGAAATCTAGAAAAATGGTACTGATGAACCTATTTGCAGGCGAGGAATGGAGAGGCAGACATAGAGAATGGAGTTGTGGGCACAGTGCAAGAAAGAGGGGATGGGATGAATTGAAAAGCATTGACATATATAAACTACCATGTGTAAAACAGCTGTTGAGAGGTTGCTGTATAACACAGGGAGCCTGGCCTGGTGCTCTGTGATAACACAGAGGGGGTGGGATGGGCTGACAGGGAAGCTCAAGAGGGAGGAGAGATATATATATACATAAAATGTTGACTAATTTGCATTGTTTTATGGCAGAAATCAATACAATGTTATAAAGCAGCTTTCCTCCAATTAAAAAATAAGAAAAAAGGAATAGAAATATGTTTTCAACCTTGATTGTTGAAAAGTTAAAGAAGAGACAAGAGTTTGAAGGTAGAAGGGGAAAGAATAAGTAACTGTAGGGAAGCTGATGTCCTCACCTTTAGGAGTGCTTCAGAGAGAAAAAGAAATGGAGGTTTATATGTCACCCTGCTTATTTAACTTGTATGCAGAGTACATCATGAGAAACGCTGGACTGGAAGAAACACAAGCTGGAATCAAGATTGCCGGGAGAAATATCAATAACCTCAGATATGCAGATGACACCACCCTTATGGAGAAAGTGAAGAGGAACTAAAAAGCCTCTTGATGAAAGTGAAAGAAGAGAGTGAAAAAGTTGGCTTAAAGCTCAACATTCAGAAAATGAGTCAGATACGACTGAGCGACTGAACTGAACTGAACTGATGTATTATTTAATGTTACAAATGTAAACAATAAAGGGATAAAAACTAGTCATATTTTATACTGAGCAGAAGCGGGAAGGGAAGTTAAAAGTGAACTAGGTTAGAAGATAAAGGTTAGGAGGATAAGTCAATTAACAGCACACTGTTTAGCATTTTGGACAAAAGTTGTTCCAATATGATTGCTCTTAAAGAGTGGTTAGGTTGAAAGGGGTCAGTTCTTTTCATTGAAAACAATTTTTTAAATTATTTGATAACTGCATATTAACTTGATGATTTTATTTTGTTAAAAGACTGAAAGTATACAGCCCAATAAAATTATTTTACAGTCATTTCACAGATGGGAACATGCTGGGTGAGGAGAGAGGCCATTTAAAGGACTGGTGAGGGCTGGGGCCCTGGAGACAGTCCCCCAGCCTGGAGGAGCTTGTGCGCTAAGGTCCCAGAGGAGATGAATGGCATATTCCTTGCCATGAGAAGGAGGAAATACAATACTTACCTTGTGAAGGTGAGTGAAGATGAAATGAGAACATGTATGACAGTGGTCAGGATGTGTCAGTGGCTGCAACAGGGGCTGAATATTCCCAAACAAGTTTACACTCATGCACGGGTATTTGTAAGGTCAGAGGCAAAGCAAGACCTTGGAACCAATTCAGTACTTCTTAGATTCAGGGCTGACGAGCGGCCCTGAGCAGGTTATTTAACCTTCCTAAGCTGCACTCTGCTCATCGACGAAGTGGGGGCGCTGCTTTTCACTACCCCTTCTGGTGGATCTGAGAACAGTTCTTAGGTTCATCTCTGGGTCCCTGCTGCCTTTCCACCTCTCCCTATAATCCTGTTTGTAAGCCTACAGTTGTTCACAGGAGGAAATGAAATACAAATTAGATTGAAAAGATTATTTCATGAAACTCAGAAGATGGAATTGGCTTTTTGTATATTTCCAGGTAAAGAAATACATAAGAGAGCTGAGGGAAACTTATTATGTCAGATAAGCTGCCTAGTCTTAGCAGACAAGAGTACTAACCAGATGCAAACGAACTCAGCTTAGCACAGATCTGCACCCCTAGGTCGGGCTTCCCTCGTGGCTCAGATGGTAAAGAATGCACCTGCAATGCAGGAGACCTGGGTTTGACCCCTGGGTTGGGAAGAGCCCTTGGAGAAGGGAAAGGCTACCCACTCCAGTATTCTGGCCTGGAGAATTCCATGGACTATAGTCCTTGGGGTCCGAAAGAGTCGAATACGACTGAGTGACTTTCACTTTTCCCTAGGTCATATGAAATTAGTACACTTTCCAGAGCACCTTCTTGACATTAATAACCAAAAAATACTTGAAAAGGCTTTTTTGGTCAGGAAGAAATATCTCCTAACTATTCCATAGTCTGTTAAAGAAATCATAAATTTTAATTATTTCTGAAAAACATGGTTTAAATTAGCAAAATCTTTCAAAGATGAGTTCTAACAGACTGGATCACCTACACTGACTCAGGATTTTTAAAAAACAATAGATTATTTAACTCCAATTAACTAAAATAAAGTTCTCAACTTGCAAAGAAACATCCTGTGTCCACCTGTTGCCATGACAATGCCTGTGCTCAGCACCACTTATCATGATGGAATTGCCAAGGATAGTCAGTCTGCATGGATGTTTATATACTACGTGTAGGGAGCTAAACCTGTAAGGAGGGGAAGACAGAAATGACAAGGCACCTCGATGAGCACCTTGGTCCAGGAGCAGAGGGAAGAAAGCTTATATCTATATAAGGGCTGGATCATGGAAAAAGCAAGAGAGTTCCAGAAAAATATCTATTTCTGCTTTATTGACCATGCCAAAGCCTTTGACTGTGTGGATCACAAAAAACTGGAAAATTCTGAAAGAGACGGGAATACCAGACCACCTAATCTGCCTCCTGAGAAATCTGTATGCAGGTCAGGAAGCAACAGTTAGAACTGGACATGGAACAACAGACTGGTTCCAAATAGGAAAAGGAATATGTCAAGGCTGTATACTGTCACCCTGCTTATTTAACTTATATGCAGAGTACATCATGAGAAACGCTGGACTGGAAGAAACACAAGCTGGAATCAAGACTGCCGGGAGAAATATCAATAACCTCAGATATGCAGATGACACCACCCTTATGTCAGAAAGTGAAGAGGAACTAAAAAGGCTCTTGATGAAAGTGAAACAGGAGAGTGAAAAAGTTGGCTTAAAGCTCAACATTCAGAAAACAAAGATCATGGCCTCTCATGGGAAATAGATGGGAAACAGTAGAAACAGTGTCAGACTTTATTTTGGGGGGCTCCAAAATCACTGCAGATGGTGACTGCAGCCATGAAATTAAAAGATGCTTACTCCTTGGAAGGAAAGTTATGACCAACCTAGATAGTATATTCAAAAGCAGAGACATTACTTTGCCGACTAAGGTCCAGCTAGCCAAGGCTATGGCTTTTCCTGTGGTCATGTATGGATGTGAGAGTTGGACTGTGAAGAAGGCTGAGTGCTGAAGAATTGATGCTTTTGAACTGTGGTGTTGGAGAAGACTCTTGAGGGTCCCTTGGACTGCAAGGAGATCCAGCCAGTCCATTCTGAAGGAGATCAGCCCTGGGATTTCTTTGGAAGGAATGATGCTAAAGCTGAAGCTCCAATACTTTGGCCACCTCATGTGAAGAGTTGACTCATTGGAAAAGACTCTGATGCTGGGAGAGATTGGGGGCAGGAGGAGAAAGGGACGACCGAGGATGAGATGGCTGGATGGCATCATGGACTCCATGGACGTGAGTCTGAGTGAACTCCGGGAGATGGTGATGGACAGGGAGGCCTGGCGTGCTGCGATTCATGGGGTCTCAAAGAGTCAGACACGACTGAGCGACTGAACTGAACTGAACTGAAGGGCATTAAATCCTCCTCACACATCCTGGACATCCTGTCTCACAATCACACTTCCAAACATGGAACTCAAGCAAATGAAGCAACAGGCGAGCAAAAAGGAATTAAACAGCTTTAAGAGCCATGTTGTGATTCTGCCATCACTGTCTTCCCTCAGCCATGAGTGGCAGTGACCCAAACAGCAGCTGCTCCTTCAGTGTCCCAGAGTGAGGAGGACCCAGCAGCACCTGTGTGCATGTAAGAAATAAAGAAAGCAGCCTCTCTATCATAGCCAGAGGTTGGGGGAAGCATCTGTTAGCACTGTTTCATCTAGTGAGAGCTAAGATACCTCTCTTCCATGCAGACTGCAGTGAAGATTAAATGTGATTATGTTTAGAGAGTACCTGAAAAAATAATAATTGCTATTGTCAATAAACGTGTGTTCCCATCTTCCCACTAGCATTCATGAAGCTGATACTTGCTGTTGCTGAGTTCAGCTGCCCTGGCTGCCCCCATGTGTATATCAGAAATCCAGAATAATCAGAGCTTAGGCATTTGTTTTGGGGACCTCACATGCTCAAAGTGTGCTGAATTATGTTATTTCAGCCTGATAGTCCTACGGGATTGGTTTTGTATTCTGTTTTACAAGGAATGTAAATTGGATAAGTTGATGCCCTATTGATGGGTTGGGCAAAAGAAAAGCAAAAACAGCCTTCTGTAGTTCTGGGACAAAATCTAAGTAAGAAAAAGTAAGAACGAACCAATTTTTAATGAATCACATGGTAGGATGAATAATTCATAATTAATATCAGTGTTGTGCTCAAATACTAATGTCTTCCATTAAGCTGCAGAGGTGAAGCTGAGAAACTCAGAATGAGGACTGTTAAAAGGAAGCAGGGATGAACATCCATCTTCTGTACAGTTCACACACACACACATGCACACACTCAAAACTATGCATATACATGGCTCTATGCATTTACATCATAACGTGTAAGAGCTTGTACAATAAACCTGAGGCTAAAATATACATTTATTAATTAAATAAACAACATAAGCAGGCTGTACACATTTTCAGTACAGCAAAGTACAACTGAACAAGGGAACTGAGAAGGAAAGCTGCCACCCTGTCCCCCAGGGCTGCCTGCCTCTTCAGACATGGAAGTTTCAATTACCCATGCAAGAAACAGCCATTTGGATTAAACTTACAATTCACTATATAAGGAAGAGGGAAGGAAACAGACCAGGAATTGTGCCCTGACAATCTGATATGACAGCTCATGTCAGATTAAAAAGGTCCTGCAATTTATTCCAAGTCATACAACTATAATTATTAGAGCAAGGACCCAGGTCTATATGCGCAAGATGTGTAATCTATCCACAAAATGCCTGGAAATCTAGGCTTCTGGAGGCAAGTATAGTACACATGTTAATCTTGAAAAAAATGTTCTCATTCTGTTTAAACAACATACCCTAGGGAAGGTTTTCTTTTCTGAAATGTTAAAATGTCCAAAGGACTTCCCTGGTGGCTCAGACGGTGAAGAATTTGCCTGCAATGCAGGAAAACCAGGTTTGATCCCTGGATAGGGAAGATCCCTTGGATAAAGGAATGGCAACCCAATCCAGTATTCTTGCCTGGAGAATCCCCATGGACAGAGGAGCCTGGCGGGCTACAGTCCATAGGGTCACAAAGAGTCAGACATAAATGAGCAACTAACACTTTCACTTTCAAAATGTCCAAAAGCTTTAGATTATACAATAAAATACTACAGAAAACCCAAGCTGATTTTAAGAAAATGAATGGCCATCCCATGTACTGCTTGTTCTCAGGGCTTCCTCAGCAATACTGAAGAACTATAAAAACTACAAAAAAGCCATTCTACAGGAAGAATAATCACACACAATATTTCAGTGTAATTCCCCTTCTGCTGGCCTTTCTTAGAAATCACTGTATGAGTAATTAAGATGGGTCCATTGAAAAATGCTTATTAATGACCACCAAACTGTTTCAATAAGGCAGATAATACATCTGACATGCTAGTAGATTCAGAGTTTGGTCAACCTCAGTTGTACTTTCACAAAGTTACTTTGGAATAAAATATAGCCATTTCCAGGTTCTCATCTGTATTATTTCTGAAAGCTCCTTTAGGCCCATAATGCACTTCTGTGCCTAGTCTTTGCTTTGACACTTACACCAATTACATGGCCTTGTCAATTCCAGCAATAATGTGCAATACTTAAAATCCTTAATCCATTTTCTCTAAAGCATCCGAAGTTACAAGATCATTTACATACATGTTTAGGATTGTTGAATGTGTATCTGGACATTCTTAAAAGTTACTTTGGTTTTACATATGATTGCAAAGATGAATAGTTTTTAGTTCATGCAGTGAGAGAATCTGCCTGTCTGCTACTTCCCATTAATTAGTTCAACATTCTTACACTGCCATTATTGGAATAATACTTATTATGAAATAATTTTAAGTATTAACATTAAGCATCTCTTGAAATAATTCTGTTGCACCTTATTAACTTTAACATCTGTGTCATTAGTGCTATTTAAAATGTTTTAAAGCAATCTAAGCTATAGCAGAATCTTGAAAAACTTGCCTTTTGGTGAATGAGGTGATTCACAGTAGAGCTGAGTGGCCTCCTTCATCTTAGGGAAAGTTCTGTTAACTGATCACCTGTTAACTCTGGGTGGTCACATTGAGATAACCAGCTGGCAGTATAACCTCCAGCTGTTGCCTCCTACCATTTTAAACACTGGATGTAGTTTCCACGAAAATCGTGAAAACAAGAAGACCATGCCCAGGAAGCCATATGGACTGTTTCATACTACTCCACTCAATAGTTTGAGAAAAGTATATGGCAAATGGAAATAGGAGTTCTAGTTAGATTTTACCTGATGGGCAATAGAGAAAAAAAGCTAGAAAAAGTGATTATTTTTATTGTTACCTTTAGGTTGTCAAATAATTTCAACTTGAAAAGTTACTTTTCTGATCAAAGTTGTCATTTGTCCTTTTCTAGCAACATCCATCAGAATCCCAGGGAGGGGATAACTTACGAAGAGAGGATACGCTGGAGGTGCCCCGAAGAAACTGGTGTAAGCCGTCTTCGTCTTCGCTGGAGCTGACTATACTGTTCCTCATTTCTAGCATGGACAACTGAGTGCAAAGGCTGAGCTGGTGGTCCAACTTTTTGATCTTCTGTAAAGCAAAGTTTTAAGATTTCTGAGCGCTATGGGACTTAGATCATAGCTTTCCTGTAAGTAGCATTTACTTTTCCTTGAAATAAAGAACTGTTGGTACATAGTGCCAAATAAATAGTAGCTATAATTTTTTTATTATAAGCTATTACTGCAAATACATTATAAAAATTTAATATACTCACTGGACTATTTATTAATCTGAAAAATGCTAAGCACCAACCTAATTTGATAACAGCCTAGACAAGATAACTTGAAGAGTGCATACACCCATACTCATAGTCCCTGGGGAACAGTACTTATGGAAACAATGTTTTGCTAGTTTTCTTCTGTAATCATTTAAATTTCTTTCTCATCAAACATGGGGAAATGAAGATCAAACTGCAAATTGTTGAAGATCCATGTAGCTCTGAAATGCCTAAATGAATGGCCACAGGCTTCCATCCTATACCTCTCTTGTCACTTATGGGCTTTCTGGAAAGGGACCTGATCAGTAGGAATGTGCAAGACTGGAAGACACGGGGTTAAAATGCCAACCTCCTGCTTGCTGGGGTTGATCAGCATTTATCAGTCTGCCCTGCCTTCCCTGGCCCACACACATTGCCCTTAGTCCTCCGTCTCACTTACCATCTTCTTTAGATTCCTTGAAAGGCATTTTATGAAGAGGACAGCACATCCTCACTACATATCAGGTGTCTGACATGTGCAGACAACTTCACTAGGTCATGGGAGATATAATAATTACATGGTATTTTCTCATTCTTGAGAAATGATCCCCTGAAGGGTCTCTTAATTATAAGCATCCCCACTTCATTTAACAAAGAACTAATTCATGATTAGTTAATGAAGATTCAGGAACCTATACACTGCATAAAGGAGGGATACCTCACTCTACATATGTATTTAACAAAGTAAAGGGACTCAGAAAAATACGTACTTTATCGTTTAAGGTGGGATCATTCAATGAGTAGAGCTTGTTTGTAATGTCTTTTCCTATTAGATACCTAAATATTTCATACAGAAAAGGCTCTGATTCCAGAAAGTAAGTTAATCTTTCTCTTGACCAGCATAAAAATCTGCAATTATCATCTGCAATAATGGTGACCTGCCAAAGAAACAGAAAGAAAAATGTATACGAATTATGATGTCAGTAACTTGGGGCAAGGGAAGAGTGGAATAATTTAATGGATATTATTATAGCAATGTTTTATCATATTAGTTAAAATAAGATTCATAAACACAAGATTCTATAAATATAACGTTATGTTTAAAATCAAGCAGTCTGTACACTGGACACAGTAAAGAACCCGCCTGCAGTGCAGGAGACATAAGAGACGCAGGTTCAATCCCTGGATCGGGAAGATCCCCGGGAGGAGGGCGTGGCAACCCACTCCAGCATTCTTGCCTGGAGAATCCACATGGACAGAGGAGTCTGGTGGGCTACGGTCCATAGGGTCGCAAGAAGCTGGACATGACCGAAGCGACTGAGCATGCGATCTGCAGGCTAAGTGGAAATGAAGTCTTCAAGTTTTGTTGCTCTGTTTTGCCAGGTTTGGTGATAGAAGATTGGCCTCCATGTCAACAGCACTGCTAGAGTGTACTAGCAGTGTTCAAGATGGCTAAATATTTCTTTATACTTGGATTATTATACTAGAGAATGAAAGTATGAGCTCATGTGAATTGATTTTAGGACCCAGACTGTCATTGATGAATAAGGCTAGTAAGGGTCCTTTTTGGTTCCTTCTGTCATAGGCATTTCTCATGTGTGAACTACCAAGGGTAGCGTGATGGGGACACACACAGAAAAGCTCCAGCTAGCTCAGAACTGGGAAACCATTCTCTTTCCTTCAGTGTCGTTACATAAGAAGGTGGGAGAGCATTGTAATTGCGCTGTGCAGAGCCCAAGTGTTCCGTAAAGAAATCCTCTCTCCAGAACGAGGAGCTCATCCTCACATGCCCTTCCTCCCAGGCAGGTCCTTCCGTCAGCTTCACATGGCATGCCTATCACTGAACTCCAGCTCATCCGTGGCCCATTCTCTCTCCTGAGCACCCTGAGGGCAGGCACTGCATCTTCATACTGAGTGCCTGGCTTTCAACACAGAGTGGTGCTCAGTGCAGATTTACTGAAGAAGGAACTAACAGATGAACACAAAACTTAAGGCAAAAAGTATTCTTATATCTTTAACATTAAACCCAATGCCTTTCCAAGTGGGAGAATAATAAAAGTTTTCAAAATTGACATGAAGTCATACCTGGGCCCAGAGCAAAGGTTTCCAAAGGAGCTCTTTACCCTTTGTTAGTCAGAAAACTAAATGTATTTCAGATGAAAGGATATGTTTTCTCTCTACTAGGAGAGAAAACAGAAAACCCAGCTTCTCTCCTTGTATAAGTGGCTGAAATCTGATCTTCAGTAAATCAGAGGGTTTGACTACAAAAGATAGGTCAGGGTTCTCAGGAAAATAAAATTGTACTTATTTATCATGTTAAATAATATTAAAATATTATGTTAAATAATATTAAATAATAAATCCACCAAACTAAACACATTGGCATTTAAGAAATGCATCAGCAGCTCTCACTTCACTTCAGTTGCTCAGTCATATCCGAATCTTTGCGACCCCATGAATTGCAGCATGCCAGGCCTCCCTGTTCATCACCATCTCCCAGAGTTCACTCATACTCAAGTCCATGGAGTCCGTGATGCCATCCAGCCATCTCATCCTCGGTCATCCCCTTCTCCTCCCGCCCGCAATCCCTCCCAGCATCAGAGTCTTTTCCAATGAGTCAACTCTTCGCATGAGGTGGCCAAAGTACTGGAGTTTCAGCTTTAACATCATTCCTTCCAAAGAAATCCCAGGGCTGATCTCCTTCAGAATGGACTGGTTAGATCTCCTTGCAGTCCAAGGGACTCTCAAGAGTCTTCTCCAACACCACAGTTCAAAAGCATCAATTCTTCAGCACTCAGCCTTCTTCACAGTCCAGCTCTCACATCCATACATGACCACAGGAAAAACCATAGCCTTGACTAGCCGGACCTTAGTCGGCAAAGTAATGTCTCTGCTTTTGAATATACTATCTAGGTTGGTCATAACTTTTCTTCCAAGGAGTAAGCGTCTTTTAATTTCCTGGCTGCAATCACCATCTGCAGTGATTTTGAAGCCCCCCAAAATAAAGTCTGACACTGTTTCCGCTGTTTCCCCATCTATTTCCCATGAAGTGATGGGACCAGATGCCATGATCTTCGTTTTCTGAATGTTGAACTTTAAGCCAACTTTTTCACTCTCTTCTTTAACTTTCATCAAGAGGCTTTTTAGCTCCTCTTCACTTTTTGCCATAAGGGTGGTGTCATCTGCATATCTGAGGTGATTGATATTTCTCCCGGCAATCTTGATTCCAGCTTGTGTTTCTTCCAGTCCAGCGTTTCTCATGATGTACTCTGCATATAAGTTAAATAAGCAGGGTGACAATATACAGCTTGACGTACTCCTTTTCCTATTTGGAACCAGTCTGTTGTTTCATGTCTAGTTTTAACTGTTGCTTCCTGACCTGCATACAGATTTCTTAAGAGGCAGGTTAGGTGGTCTGGTATTCCCATCTCTTTCAGAATTTTCCACAGTTTATTGTGATCCACACAGTCAAAGGCTTTGGCATAGTCAATAAGGCAGAAATAGATGTTTTTCTGGAACTCTCTTGCTTTTTCGATGATCCAGCGGATGTTGGCAATTTGATCTATGGTTCCTCTGCCTTTTCTAAAACCAGCTTGAACATCAAGGAGTTCACAGTTCACGTATTGCTGAAGCCTGGCTTGGAGAATTTTGAGCATTACTTTACTAGCATGTGAGATGAGTGAAATTGTGAGGTAGTTTGAGCATTCTGTGGCATTTCCTTTCTTTGGAATTGGAATGAAAACTGACCTTTTCCAGTCCTGTGGCCACTGCTGCGTTTTCCAAATTTGCTGGCATGTTGAGTGCAGCACTTTCATGGCATCATATTTCAGGATTTGAAACAGCTCAACTGGAATTCCATCACCTCCACTAGCTTTGTTTGTAGTGATGCTTTCTAAGGCCCACTTGACTTTACTTTCCAGGATGTCTGGCTCTAGATTAGTGATCACATCATTTTGATTATCTGGGTCGTAAAGATCTTTTTTGTACAGTTCTTCTGTGTATTCTTGCCACCTCTTCTTAATATCTTCTGCTTCTGTTAGGTCTATACCATTTCTGTCCTTTATCAAGCCCATCCTTGCATGAAATATTCCCTTGGTATCTCTAATTTTCTTGAAGAGATCTCTAGTCTTTCCCATTCTGTTGTTTTTCTCTATTTCTTTGCATTGATCGCTGAAGAAGGCTTTCTTATCTCTTCTTCCTATTCTTTGGAACTCTGCATTCAGACGCTTATCTTTCCTTTTCTCCTTTGCTTTTAGCCTCTCTTCTTTTCACAGCTATTTGTAAGGCCTCCCCAGACAGCCATTTTGCTTTTATGCATTCCTTTTCCATGGGGATGGTCTTGATCCCTGTCTCCTGTACAATGTCACGAACCTCAGTCCATAGTTCATCAGGCACTCTATCTATCAGATCTAGGCCCTTAAATCTATTTCTCATTTCCACTGTATAATCATAAGGGATTTGATTTAGGTCATACCTGAATGGTCTAGCGGTTTCCCCTGCTTTCTTCAATTTAAGTCTGAATTTGGTAATAAGGAGTTCATGATCTGAGCCACAGTCAGCTCATGGTCTTGTTGTTGTTGACTGTATAGAGCTTCTCCATCTTTGGCTGCAAAGAATATAATCAATCTGATTTCAGTGTTGACCATCTGGTGATGTCCATGTGTAGAGCCTTCTCTTGTGTTGTTGGAAGAGGGTGTTTGCTATGACCAGTGCACCTTCTTGGCAAAACTCTATTAGTCTTTGCCCTGCTTCATTCTGCATTCCAAGGCCAAATTTGCCTGTTACTCCAGGTGTTTCTTGACTTCCTACTTTTGCATTCCAGTCCCCTATAATGAAAAGGATATCTTTTTTGGGTGTTAGTTCTAAAAGGTCTTTTAGGTCTTCATAAAACCATTCAACTTCAGCTTCTTCAGTGTTATTCATTGGGGCATAGACTTGGATAACTGTGATATTGAATGGTTTGCCTTGGAGACGAACAGAGATCATTCTGTCGTTTTTGAGACTGCATCCAAGTACTGCATTTCGGACTCTTTTGTTGACCATGATGGCTACTCCATTTCGTCTGAGGGATTCTGTTCTAGATTGGGAAATGTTCTAGATTCATCAAGACAATCACCGAGAAATCCATTTGGTGAAGTGAGCATAAGGCTGACTCACCATCAAGAATCCTCTGTGTAAAGAACAACTGAACATAGTGTCATAAAGCCTACATTCTAGTGGAGCAAGCTGGTAATAAGTAAGGACACGTGACCAAGAACAAAAAGATTTATAGGAAGAGAAGTATAAGGTCAAGAGACATAGAAGCCTGTCCTTTCGAGTTCCCAGAAACAGTAGGAGATGTGTATGTACACAAAAGGCGACTGAATAATATTCTCAAGGAGGGAGTATTTTTAGAGAAGGTGAGCACTGGGCATTCAGGATGACCCAGTCCTGCATCCAAGCATTGAAGAAAGAGTTAAGAAAGTTGAAGTCCCTTCATTCTGCAAAGACGTCATCCATACCTTTGGAAGATACAATTCATGCACAGTGGGGGAAGAAGTAAAGGAGGAGTTGGAAATCATCCAGGAAAAGAAGGCACCATTGCACAGGTGATATATTGCACATGCATTTAACTTTTTTCCAACCATTTTAATAACCTTAAGTTTTCCATCAGGCAAAAATACTTTTAATATGATATTATAGTTTGCTGAGAACCATTGCTTAGAACTATTTTTAAAAATTGAAGTTTAGTTGATTTAGTGTTTCAAGTATATAGCAGAGGGATTTGTTTATACATATATATTTCTCCTTTTTGAGATTCTTTTTCATTATAGGTTATTATAAGATTGAATACCATTTCTTATAGCATCAAATCGGGAAAGGAGTACATCAAGGCTGTATATTGTCACCCTGCTTATTTAACTTATATGCAGAGTACATCAAGCTCAATGCTGGATTGGATGAAGCACAACCTGGAATCAAGATTGCCAGGAGAAATATCAATAACATCAGATATGCAGATGACACCACCCTCATGGCAGAAAGTAAAGAACTAAAGAGCCTCTTGATGAATGAAAAGGGAGAGTGAAAAAGTTGGCTTAAAACTCAACATTCAGAAAACTAAGATCATGGCATCCAGTCCCATCACTTCATGGGAAATAGATGCAGAAACAGTGACAGATTTATTTTGGGGGCCTCCAAAATCACTGCAGATGGTGGCTGCAGCCATAAAATTAAAAGACACTTGGTCCTTGAAAGTAAAGTTATGACCGACCTAGATAGCATATTAAAAAGCAGAGATGTTACTTTGCCAAAAGAGGTCCATCCAGTCAAGGCTATGGTTTTTTCAGTGGTCATGTATGGATGTGAGAGTTGGACTATAAAGAAAGCTGAGCACCGAAGAACTGATGCTTTTGAACTGTGGTGTTGGAGAAGACTCTTGAGAGTCCCTTGGACTGCAAGAAGATCCAACCAGTCCATTCTATAGGAGATCAGTCCTGAATATTCATTGGAAGGACTGATGCTGAAGTTGAAAGTCCAATACTTTGGCCAGGTGATAGGAAGAACTGACTCATTTGAAAAGACCCTGATGCTAGAAAAGATTGAAGGCAGGAGGAGAAGGGGACGACAGAGGATGAGATGGTTGGATGGCATCACCGACTCAGTGGGCATGAGTTTGAGTAAACTCCAGGAGTTGGTGATGGACAGGGAGGCCTGGTGTGCTACAGTCCATGGGGTTGCAAAGAGTCAGATGTGACTGAGCAAGTGAACTGAACTTCTGCTATATAGCAAAGTGCTTCTGTTATACATATATACATTCTTTTTTAATATTCCTTTCCATTATTGTTTATCATAGGAATTGAATATAGTTCCCTGTGCGATAGAGTAGGGCCTTGTTGTTTAAACATTCTATACTTAATACCTTACATCTGCTAACCTGAAACTCCCACTTTACCCCTCTCTAACTCCTGCCTCCATGGCAACCATAAATCTGTCTTCTATGCCTGTGAGTCTGTTTGTTTTGTAGATAGGTTCATTTGTGCCATATTTTAGGTTCCACATATAAGTAACATCATATGGTATTTGTCTTTGTCTTTCTGACTTACTTTACTTAGTTTGATAGTCACGAGTTCCATTTCAGTTCCATTTCAGTCGCTCAGTCATGTCCAACTCTTTGCGACCCCATGAATCGCAGCACGCCAGGCCTCCCTGTTCATCACCAACTCCCAGAGTTCACTCAGACTCACATCCATTGTGTCGGTGATGCCATCCAACCATCTCATCCTCTGTCGTCCCCTTCTCCTCCTGCCCCCAATCTTTCCCAGCATCAGGGTCTTTTCAAATGAGTCAGCTCTCTGCATCAGGTGGCCAAAGTATTGGAGTTTCAGCTTCAACATCAGTCCCTCCAATGAACACCCAGGACTGATCTCCTTTAGAATGGACTGGTTAGATCTCCTTGCAGTCCAATGGATTCTCAAGAGTCTTCTCCAACACCGCAGTTCAAAAGCATCAATTCTTCAGCGCTCAGCTTTCTTTACAGTCCAATCACGTCCACACATGACTACTGGAAAAACAATAGCTTTGACTAGACGGACCTTTTTTGGTAAAGTAATGTCTCTGCTTTTTAATATGCTGTCTAGGTTGGTCATAACTTTCCTTCCAAGGAGTAAGCGTCTTTTAATTTCATGGCTGCTGTCACCATCTGCAGTGATTTTGGAGCCCAGAAAAATAAAGTCAGCCACTGTTTCCACTGTTTCCCCATCTATTTGCCATGAAGTGATGGGACCGGATGCCATGATCTTACTTTTCTGAATGTTGAGCTTTAAGCCAATTTTTTCACTCTCTTCTTTCACTTTCATCAAGAGGCTCTTTAGTTCCTCTTCACTTTCTCCATAAGGGTGATGTCATCTGCATATCTGAGGTGATTGATATTTCTCCTGGCAATCTTGATTCCAGCTTGTGCTTCTTCCAGCCCAACGTTTCTCATGACGTACTCTGCATATAAGTTAAATAAGCAGGGTGACAATATACAGCCTTGACATACTCCTTTTCCTATTTGGAACCAGTCTGTTGTTTCATGTCCAGTTCTAACTGTTGCTTCCTGACCTGTATACAGGTTTCTCAAGAGGCAGGTCAGGTGACCTGGTATTCCCATCTCTTTCAGAATTTTCCACAGTTTATTGTGATCCACACTAGTTCCATTTATATTGCTGCAAATGACTGAGTAATATTCCATTATATGTATGTACCACATCTTGGTCCATCCATCTGTTGATGGACATTTAGGTTTCTTCTATGTCTTAGCTATTGTAAACAGTGCTGCAATGGACAATGGGGTGCTTGTATCTTTTTGACTTATAGCTCTGTGTGGACATATGCCCTGGATCATATGGTAATTCTATATTTAGTTTTCTGAGGAACCTCCATACTGTTTTCTATGGTGGCTGCACCAACTTACATTCCCACCAACAGTGTAGGAGGGTTCTCTCTTCTCCACACCCTCTCCAGGCCATTCTGACCAGTGTGAGATGGTACCTCATTGCAGTTTTGATTTACAGTTCTCTAATAATTAGCAATGTTGAGCATCTATTCTTGTGCCTATTTGCCATCTGTATTTCTTCTTTGGAGAAATGTCTATTTAGTTCTTCTGCTCATTTTTTCATTGGACTTTTTGTTGTTGTCAAGTTGTATGAGCTATTTGTAAATTTTGGAAATTAAACCCTTATCAGCTGCAACATTTGCAAATATTTTCTCCCATTCTGTAGGTTGTCTTTTCATTTTCTTTGATGGTTTCCTTTGCTGTGCAAAAGCTTGTAAATTTGATTAGGCCCCATTTGTTTGTTTTGTTCTAATTTCTATTGCCTTGGGAGACTGACCTAAGAAAACATTGGTATGATTTATGTCAGATAATGTTTTGCCTATGTTCTCTTCTAAGAGTTTTATGGTATTATGTCTTATGTTTAAGTCCCTAAGTCATTTTGAGTTTATTTTTGTGTGCGTGAGAGGATGTATTCTAACTTCATTGCTTTACATGTGACTAGGCAACCATTTTTTATTGATGGTTGAAAACTACTTTAAACCTGTTTAAATTATTATTCAATTTAAATATAGTAACAGTATTCATATAAAAGCTATGCATGCATGCTAAGTCACTTCAGTTGTGTCCAACTCTTTGTGACCCTTCAGACCATAGCCCCCTGGCTCCTCTGTCCATGGGATTCTCCAGGCAAGAATACTGGAGTGGATTGCCATGCCCTCCTCCAGGGGATCTTCCAACCCAGGGATGGAACCTGAGTCTTATGTCTCTTGCATTGACAGGAGAGTTCTTAACCACTAGCAACACCTGGGAAGTTGAGTCTTCCAAGTCCACAAGGTCAAGCATTCAGTTGGAAGCAGGTAGTTAGCATTTTGACTGAGGTCATTTCACTTGATAGCTAATGCTTCATTTCTGTCAAATAGACAGTTTTACTTAATGATTTCCTGTCACAGCAGCCAAGTGAAACATCTTTAATGAGGAATTTTTTGAAGCACCTAGGAATTCTTAAAGCTTCCATAAAATACATTTGCTTTTTAGATTATTAGGGTATTTCAGCAGTGCCATGCTTGAGTTCTTGTGAAGAATTTTACAGAAGAAATAGAAGCCTAAAAAAATAAACTAAAAGTAGTGGAAGACACAAAAGAATTTCTCTCAAGTAGAGAATTAGACAAAGCATTTGTAACCAGGTTTGCTGCAATTACTCAAGGTGCTGGATTAGTCCCAAATCAATCTTACACCCTCACTTAATGAAAACACCTTATCAAGAACCAGGTGTCGGAGGGAAATGCTGAATGTGCTAGCATGGGAAATGGCAGTCTAACATGACTGACTGACTGACTGTCCTCAGGGGAGAATTTATTATTTTCTTTGTGTACTGCACAACATTTCACACATGAAAATGTCCCAGAAGTGGTCCATTCAGCTAATTTTTATTGAATTCTCATCCGCACTAAAACACAGCAGAGCCAAGGCTGGCAGATTAAATTGCTTTGCAACTCAACCCAAAGATTTACTTAACACTAAGAGAAGGTTTTATTTAAAAGGAGTTAAAACTCAGTGTTCCTTTATTTCACCAGAGCCTGGACATTTGCCTCCAAGACATTCTTTTTCCCTTAAAGTCAATAAAGGTTTGTTTTTCAAGCTTCACAGCACAGGATGTGCTATCGATTATGGGAAGGCAACAGCGGGAGGTAGAACCCAAAAGAAAAATGAAAATGGCAAAGCTCACTGGAGATGAAATGACTGTACAAAGAAGAAATAAGACAGAAAACACTACTTCTGCCTTTTGTGATATTGATACTCAAGATTCTCCCAAGAGTTCTCAGCAGCAGCCTGTGTCTATAAGTCCTAGCAGAGTGCCAAGGGAGCAGCTGGCTGATTAGAGTTGGTGGGTCAGCTCTGTCACTGCCTGTCATCATAATTACTGCACGTTCCTGAACAGCGTTCACTGTGCGATCTCAAGGGACAGCCGCCAGTTCTACTGGCTTCCTTTCCTCCTTTCATCCTACTGTTGAATTCACTAGCACCCCTACCAAAGAATGAATTTTAAGAAACGAAAGTGCAAAGGAAGCAGCGCCTTGTCAGAACACGTATAACTGTCCAGAGTTAGAGAAAAATGAAATTAGCAGGTAAGAGGGTGTGTGGGTGCAGAAGTCTGGCCACTGATAATTTCGTGTCCTCTGCCACTGGCACAGAGAGCGAAAAGCTGACTCTGGGAGCACATGATGGTTTTCATCTGGGAACTCGCTTCAGGAAGAGGCAATATACTCCTACACAGATGCGCAACATCTATTTTTACTCTTGAGTATCCGCCAATAGGAACATTTGGTGAACAATCAAAACAGAATCTCTCCCGAGGGCTTACCCTGATGGGAGTCTTCTCCAACTGTACGGGACTTAGGCTCGATGATGCCAGAGCAGTTTTTATCCATTGATCAATCAGCCACACCAGACTCTCTGCAGAGAAAAGCTAACTAGTGCTTGGGGCTGCTGAACCAGTATCTTTCACCCAGGTAGGGTACCTTGAGTTTGGTCATGTTTTTAGAAACATGAGAAGCAAATCAATCATGAGGACTATTTCTCAAACGCCAAATCCCAATCCCCTGTCCCGAAGAAGCAGGAGAACTGTGATGAGAGGTAGAAATTCCTTTGTATGTTAATTTAATTACACATATAATTCGAAGTCCGGTGTTAAAGACAGTACATGCTATGTCCCAGGGGCTACAAGCTGCTGGAAACACAGGAGGTTCAGTCCCCTTCCTTTCCCCAAATGCTGGTCTCTTCAGGATCCTATGAAACAGTTATCGTGTAAAATCACTTGCTACTATAAACAGAAATAGATGCAACAGATAAATGTTGGGCTTTGGAAGAAGAAGCTGGAAGCAGGTCAGAGGAATGAGGGAGAGAGGAAAGAAGTGGCCCTGGACCAGTTTATAGGTGGTGGTGATTAAAGATACTGTAAGAATAAATCTCAGTGCAGAGCTGACTCCAGAAAAACCCAAGGGAGTGTGTAAGTTAGAGGAGGCAGGATGTAGGCTCTGCTTTTTCCTCCTGTATCTTTAGCTCAGCAAGCCTGGGGACAACATTGCAGCCAGGTAGTAAATTTATATGAGACCCTCTAGTAAACGCACATAACTTTAACATGTTGTGTGGTTACTCAGGCAGGGTAGGAGCGGGGCAGGCCTGAAACCATTGTAAATCCACTTAGCTAGTGTCTGGGAATGTCCCCTTGTATCTCCATGTGGCATCCCTAAGAGTGTGGCATCTCAAAATGAGACTCAACAATAAGACTTTGTCACCAAGAAACACTGATTTTTCCTCCGTCAGGTGGTAGCATCCCCTTCTACTCCACTTCCCACCTGAATGTTTACATCAACCCTCCTGTCAGTAATGTCTAACGCAGCTCCTGTTCCTAAGAAACCCTATTCTCAGGATACTTCCTTACTGCTGTTTATCTAGAGGCTCAGACTAAGGAAAGTCCACCCATTTTCTTGGTTACTTTCCTGACAATACTGAGGGGAATAAAATAGGACAGCTGGACATTCACAGGAAGAATCAGAACGAAGTATCACATAATGGAGCGTTTTGTTTTCTAAGATATTGAAAGAGTCAGGCTGCGTACTTCAAATTATTCTAACTGTAAAGAACTTCATTCTTTGCCCTTAAATATATTCATTACATTAAAAAGAGTACAGTGGTTAAATTTTTTTTCATGAGGATTAACAAAGTAGGTTCTCTAGGGCAAAATCAGTTTCCTGCTTTTCCCCAGTAAAAGTAACCAATTACATGTTTTAAGTACACTGATTATCCATAACTGACCTTTTCCTTTTTTTCATAACAAAAGCATTAGATGTTCTCTGTGGAAAAATTAAACAAACTAAACAAAAAGGAAGAAAACAAAGCAATCAGACCTTCAGAAATAAGTGTTAACATTATGGCTAAATCAGGATATATATTTATAGGCCTCTTCTTGTGTACCTATACACACCACTTTCAGTTTTACAAGGAACTTCCCTGATGGTCCAGTAGTTAGGAATCTGCCTGCCAGTGCAGGGGACACAGGTTTGATCCCTGGTTCAGGAAGATCCCACATGGTACAAAGCAACTAAGCCCTTGCCACCTGAGAAGCCACCTCAATGAGAAGCCCATGCACCACACTGAAGAGTAACTCCCATTCTCTGCAACTAGACAAAAGCCCGCATGCAGCAACGAAGACCCAGGACTGCCAAAAATAAATTTAAAACAATTTTTGCAAAAATGGGATCATACTATCTATACCATATGGTAATCTCTTTTTTCAATAAGTCACGGTCACTTTTCCATCCACATCCTTTGGATTTTGCATAAGACATTAACTAGTTTCAATCTTTTTAAAAATCATGCCAAAACATACCTGGAATTTTTCACCTTTGTGCATCTGGGTTGATCTAAATTCAGGAGAATCTATAAAGGCACAGGGGTAAATGTTATGCAGAAAATGTCCTCGATAGGAAACCTTCATTCTGATAACAGAAATTAGTGTTAATAAATGCATAATAATTCACACATAACATGATAAGCCTTAAAATCTCCATAATCTTATGGTTTTTTTATTTTGTAAAATCTTAAAGACCCCACAGGAGACTGACATAATTAAAAAGCACTTCCCAGGGCACACTATTAGTTTCAAAATAAGTTTCACTAACAACAGGGGAAAAAAGTGTCCATATTGAAGCAGACATGTTTAATTTCATCAGTGTCTAGCTGCTGCTGCTGCTAAGTCGCTTCAGTCATGTCCGACTCTGCAACCCCACAGACGGCAGCCCCCCAGGTTCCCCCATCCCTGGGATTCTCCAAGCAAGAACACTGGAGCGGGTTGTCATTGCCTTCTCCAATGCATGAAAGTGAACTGCCGCGGCCAGCACAAGCAAGAGTCGCACCTGCACAGGGAGAGAACGGAGCGTCCCCGCTAAGAAAATAAGAGATAGACAAAAGATGGGGTTGAGAGGATCAGACCAAAATGGCTGATACCTTGCTTTATTGTGCTGCGGTATATATAGGGTAAAGTACGTGACTTAAGGCACTCACAAGGTTGTTTTTTAATCTCAGGATACAATCACCAGACCCTTACCATTGTATATAGAACACAATCAGAATATCTATCTTCTATGAAGTATACACAATAAGATAATCTATCTTCTATGAAATGTTGCCGAAACCAAACATCTTGGAGCCTTAAGGGCTATAAAAATTCTTGAGGGTGGCGGGACAGGGAGCTTAGGCACATGTCCTAGGGCCTGGCATACCTGCCAGGGAGCTCCCAAGACTTAACCCTTCACGGGTCGTCCCCCGCAGTGAACAGTGAAAGTGAAGTCGCTCAGTTGTGTCCCACTCTTAGTGACCCCATAGACTGCAGCCTACCAGGCTCCTGCATCCATGGGATTTTCCAGGCAAGAGTACTGGAGTGGGGTGCCATTGCCTTCTCTGAGTGTCTAGCTGGAATGACCATATAATTCATTATTCAAACTGGTACACTTCTGAGAGAAAATAGACACTGCTGTCTCCCCAGGAGACTGATATTCCTAGAAGTTGCATTTTTGTCATATTCAAAAAAATAAGCAAGTCACCTCTAAAACATGCGTCAGTTCAGTTCAGTTCAGTCACTCAGTCATGTATGACTCTTTGCGACCCCATGAATCGCAGCACACCAGGCCTCCCCATCCATCACCAACTCCTGGAGTTCACTCAGACTCATGCATAAGCTTCTTAAATTTTAATACCCAATTTAAACCTATTCTAGTTTTGCCTCATTAAACTTACTAAAAAGGTGAAAACTGTTCACAAGTAAAAATCCTGATTAGCAACATGACTCACTGAGATAAATCCTACATAACTTTACCACATTACTCTGTAATGTTCTATAATGCAGTTGTCCACATGAGAATTTACCTCCATGACCACTTACTCCATTAGTTGCAACATTCCCTTCCATTCATTTCCTACCCAGAGGCCAGAAGATTCCAGGCAAACAAGGCATTTTGATTTCCATAGAGCACTTACTTTCCTTTCAGGAGAATACTCAGACGGTCGTCAACTGAGGTTAGCTCCTCTACAGCATAGCTTTCGCCCTTTTTTAACGTTTGGATCATGCAAAACTGTCCAGTTAATCTTCTAAACAAATCTGGAGACACACGGAGGGGTTCAAACAATCGCCGGTAGATGCTTTTGAGTTCCTTTTCGATCTTTACCTGAAAGCAAGCAGTGACCAAATGCCACACCTAATGCAGCAACCCCGAAACATCAGCTGCTGTGGTCTTAATAGAGTTTTCAGAATAAATGGATCTGCAATACATGCCTTCACCCTTCTATATTTTGGTCAATGGAATCTGACACCAAGAGTAAGTGGTGATGTAAGTTTCGATGCTAAAAGGGCACTTTTGCAATTAAGCTGAACTCTGACAGCATATGGTGAAGATCTGCACTGTTGATTACATCTCTTTCTATGCACTGTCAAGCAACCGTGGAGGTTCTGATTGTTGTCACAGTATTCACCTTGCCCATCTTAGCATTTTCTATAAATAACATATTAATAAAAGCTTTTCATTTTAGAACATTTCTGTTTCACAGAAGGAAGCTACAGTAACTCTGAAATATTACAGCAAGGAAATAAGTATATAAATTAGGAATCAACTTGGAAATAAATTTACAAAGATTGATGCATTAAATGTTTTACTTATGTGCAATTATTATCTAGTGAGTTAATACAGGAAATCAAATATCCTTAGCTGTAATTACTACTTCTCATGTATTTATTCTAAAGCAAAGTGAAGAATGTAAAATTCAAATGGCTCAGTCGCCTCTGTTGTCAGACTATCTAAAGCCCAAGTCAAGCCTATCTGTGTGCTCAGCGTTAGTCTGGGAAATCTGTACTGCATGCAAATGAACTTTGATGTTCAGGTGGTCATCCATCTCCATGAAATCTGTGGCAGCTATGCCATGAAGCTACAGACCCAGGAGATCAGGGCTGCTCAGATGTCACTTGCAGCCTTTCTGACACTCTCACTTTCCTGCTGTTTCATTTTAATGAAGAATTAGCATTTATATTTTTCAAAAAGATAGGCTTTTAGCCTGAGAAGAAACAAAAGCACAGATACTGAGTGATTTACTTCCTCGGTGGCACTATCACATCAACAACAACTACTGAATCTTATGATCAGAATGTGGGATTCTAGGAAGTTCTGATATTGAGAAGCTGAAATCCTTATTATTGCTATCATCTACCTTCTCCACTCTAGAGCTTTCGTAATGAGTGTTTAATTAAATCACAGATCTGTCTCACTTTCAGCGTGCACAGTAGCCAGTGTGGCACGATGAATATATGAACTGAAAAACTGACTTAAATTCATAATCTGCTCATCCTGCCAGCCTTAGCTCAAGTCCCAGTTCTTCCATGAAGCCCTCTAAACTCCTCTCTTTGAAAGCATTCACTTATCAAAGGTGTTTTTGAGCACCAGTTACATGCCAGCCATGCTTGGCCAGAACAGAGAACACAACAATAAGCGTGGTAGACGATCCTATTGTTTGCAGCTCCTGGCTGCTTCCACCCCTGAAAGAGGATCGTATATCCTCTTACCCCATCCTACTCCCACGTCATCAGGCTTGGTCATGTCAGTTGCTCTGGCAAGCAGAATTGATATATGCTCCTTCTGAGCAGAAGTTTTAAAAAACAATGAGTGTTTCTTTTGTTCTATTTCTCTCTCTGCCATGACAATGCATGTCCAAATAGAACCTGCTGCTTCAGCAGAGACCCTGAAATGGAAAAGACACGTGGAATAGAATTACAGCTGTACACAGCTGCCACAGTCCATATATCAGGTGATGAAGAAAAAATGTGTTGCTGTTATATGGCACTGAGACTTTCAGACTGTTACACAGCATAACGTAGTGAAAACTGACTAATATAGTAAGCAAAACAGAGTGGGTTGCAAGGTTTGAGGAGGTCACAATCTAGTGGAATGTCTGTGATACATACCAATCTGTATCAGGGAAATTGTCATTTCCTAAGAATTATCGTTTCTAACACTTTTCTGTGTGCATGTCTGGCCTTGAACATAAGATTAGAGCAAGCATGTTGTCTTTTGCTCTACTGAATATTTGCATGTGCTTTGACAGTCAACAGTCAACAAACAGCTATGCAGTGATTGCTAGAGGCCATGCTACTTTCCTTTTCTGTTAGCACCAATTTGTTCTTGGTATGACCAAGGAAACACAGCAAGATAAGTTGGAGTGGAAAAGAAAAAGTTAAATATTACTGTCTTCCTTACAACTCACTGAAAATGGTGATTTCCTTAAATGAGTATTTTGGACATAGGAAAAAAAAAGCTATTACATTTAAAAACTAGCATAAAACATAACGAGCTATTTGTAAATCATTGGTGTGTTCTGAAAGTTGTCTATGAGCACTTAATTTTATAACTAGGCAAAGATATTACCAAATGACATTTGAATATCAATAGGAAGAAGAAATAATTGAGCTTAGATGACTAAAAAGAGAGAATACTGTCATGTTCCTTCATGTCTAAATTGCCCTAATGATTAAAAAGGTTTTAAAAACTCGTTTGTGGAACAAATTTCATGATGTTCAAATATTTCATTTCCAGGCATATATACACAAAAAGTCTCATCTTCAGAAAAATGATATTAAAGGGCCTAAAGATATTAGATGCTCATTCTCAAATATGAACAAAGTACTTGATTAGCTTTAAAATCTCTTACTTATCAATTAATTGTTAGTAATTACCGGTCTTTTCTTGTACAAAAGATATGAAAGATGCAGAATGTTGATCCCCAGGAACACCGAGTTCCAGATCATGATATCCAAGGCACATCGGTAGAGAGTGGCCCAGACGACATAAAGGGCACATCCTGTGAACAACGAGGTGGGCATGTAAGATGTCTTGTAGCTTAACAAGCTTGTCTTGTAGCTTCAGTATGTAGCTTAATACATTTGTCATCTTCTGTATATAAAATATTTCCAAACACATCTTGGAAATACATGTCAAATATCACTTTGTTACATTTTGGTTTTTGTTTGATTACCAAACCAAACCACATGTTGCTGCAGAAAACTTGTAAACTATAAAAGTCATTTTTAAAAGGAGAACAGAACCTCATAATTCTACTACTTAAAAGATAGCCATTGTTGATAGTTAACACTGACTCAGTTTTTCTGTATTTTTAACTGATGGCAAACCTAATGAATCCACAATTTAAAACTTACTTTTTTACTTATTGCAGTGATTTTCTCATTTCATCAAAGCACTTCATATCACTTCATGGGAAATAGATGGGGAAACAGTGGAAACTGTGTCACACTTTATTTTGGGGGCTCCAACATCACTGCAGATGGTGATTGCAGCCATGAAATTAAAAGACACTTGGTCCTTGAAAGAAAAGTTATGACCAACCTAGATAGCATATTAAAAAGCAGAGACATTACTTTGCCAACAAAGGTCTATCTAGTCAAGGCTATGATTTTTCCAGTGGTCATGTATGGATGTGAGAGTTGGACTGTGAAGAAAGCTGAACACCAAAGAATTGATGCTTTTGAACTGTGGTGTTGGAGAAGACTCTTGGAAGTCTCTTGGACTGCAAGGAGATCCAACAAGTCCATTCTAAAGGAGATCAGTCCTGGGTGTTCATTGGAAGGACTGATGCTGAAGCTGAAACTCCAATACTTTGGCCACCTCATGCAAAGAGCTGACTCATTGGAAAAGACCCTGATGCTGGGAGGGATTGAGGGCAGGAGGAAAAGGGGATGACAGAGGATGAGATGGCTGGATGGCATCACTGACTCGATGGACATGAGTTTGGGTAAACTCCAGAAGTTGGTGATGGACAAGGAGGCCTGGCATGCTGCAGTCCATGGGGTCGTAAAGAATCGGACACAATCGAGCGACTGAACTGAATACATAGTTTTAATTGATTGTAACTGATAAACCATAATTTAACTATCTCCCTGCTGGTGGACAGGTGAAATACTTTGGCTGTAATTAAAAAAAAATTATTTATTTCGGCTGCATCAGGTCTTAGTTGTGGTATACAAGATCTATTTCCCTGACCAGGGATCAAACCCGAGCCCCTTGCATTGGAAGCGCAGAGTCTTAGTTACTGCACCACCAGGGAAGTCCCTGTAATTTTTTATAAAAGCAGCTTTATATATAAAAATGTATCTGTTCTTGTGACTACTTGCTTAGGGTGGATGACCCAACAGTGAGCTAAGAGAATAAGCTTTATAGACTCTGATGACATTAAAGGACCGTTTTCCAAAAGATTTGTGCAAATTTGCACAAATCGGTTGGTTGGTTGGTTTCAAATCTGCACAAATTTGATTGACTTTATGATGGGAGAATCAGTATATATTTTAAAATTATCCATATCAGTTATCAATACAAATATATCAACACACATATACACATAAAAACTAAATCTTCCATTTTTAAAAAGTTATTCACTTGCAATTTTAAAATTTCATTAAAATGATGTCAGGCACCTGAATAATAACCCAAAGTGTAAAAATTTTAATGTTCTTTAGCTAATGAGTGAGTGAGTGAAGTCGCTCAGTCATGTCTGACTCTTTGCGATCCTGTGGACTGTAGCCCACCAGGCTCCTCTATTCATGGGATTCTTCAGGCAAGAATACTGGAGTGGGCTGCCATAGCAAATACTGAAAACATGTAAAATCTTATTACTTAAAGGAGACAGGGTAACATGGTGGAAGGACTCACTGGGAAGCTGGAGGACCCCAATTATAGTCCTGGTTTGGCTAGTTTTCTCTGGTCTTAACCTTGGATGATTCATTTGATTTCTCCAAGGCCTCAGTTGCTTTGTTTCTACAGTGTTGGACTAGGTGATCTCCCTTGGTCTGTTCCACCTCCAAAGTTCTGTCTTAAAAGTCCTAATTATTTTGCTTTTTTATCGGGTGTGGTTTTATTTCTTCCCTCGATGCTCTGTTCCTCCTGCTATAATCCCTACCTGACCCAGAGGTAACAGCCACAGAACCCTACCTTCCAGCCACCCTTTCAGCACTTTCTTTGACCCTTCCTTGTCGTTATCATGTATTTCAGGCATAGTGAGCTACTTTTCATCCTCCCTCAATGTGCTGGATCTCCCCTTCCTCTCCTTTGACCTGGATACCACACACACTCACACTCAGAGGAATCCTGTTCATCTTCCCAAAGCCAGCTCCACTGCCGTCTCTGCAGCGCACCCTGGTCTGCTTTCCCGCTGAGCCCATCACCCTGTCCGTTTCTCCCTGGCACTGGAATGCCCACCTGCATCATAGCATCTGATGTGTCCTATGTGACTGCCCACCTGTTTCTCTCTGGCCTCCAAAAGGGTGTCTTTCTCAAGGATGCAGACTTCATTGTTAACTTTCTGTCTGACATTTTACAGATGCTCAAAAATGCATCTGAATAAATGAATCACCAGGGACATAATCACATAGAGAGTAACTTGTCCAGAATCACTGGCTAAAATGGTAAATTCATCTGTTTTAGTATTTTGATATGGATTAATTTGCTTCATCAGGGTTAACAGAGTATCTCCCTAAAATTTTATTTGAACTATTGTGTCTGGGCAACTATTTTTGTTCCCAGTGTTGCTTTACTGCTCCCAGCAAGTAAACAACTATTCAAATAATGATAGTTAAAACTAAAGAGTATTTACTATATGCCAGGCACTGCTGCTGCTGCTAAGTCACTTCAGTCGTGTCTGACTCTGTGTGACCCCATAGACGGCAGCCCACCAGGCTCCCCCTGTCCCTAGGATTCTCCAGGCAAGAATACTGGAGTGGGTTGCCAGTTCCTTCTCCAATGCATGAAAGTGAAAAGTGAAAGTGAAGTCGCTCAGTCGTGTCTGACTCTTGGCGGCCCCGTGGACTGCAGCCCACCAGGCTCCTCCATCCATGGGATTTTTCCAGGCAGGAGTACTGGAGTGGGGTGCCATCGCCTTCTCCGATGCCAGGCACTATTGTAAGTCAAATATCACATACACACACACACTCATAAACACTCACCTAATTCTCAAACCCCAGGAGGTGGTATTATTTTTACCCTTATTTGACACCTGGGGAAACTGAGCTATAGAAAGGTTATTACCCCAGTTAATAACAGTTGGCAAGTGCTGAAACCAGGATTGTTAAAACACAGTCTGGCTCCAAAGTTTGCACTCTTACTCACAAACGAATTTCTGATGTCTGGAAAATCTAAACAACATACGAACATGTTGTTAGCTTTATCTGAAGTACAAAAGGGTGAAGGCCTATGTTCTAACTTACTTGATGTACTGCTAATTTGCTAATGAAGGCTCATAGTTTTGGTATGCTATAGACCCTCCCCAATACAAAACCCATCAGATGCAAGTTATAGGAAAAATTTTATATAACATTAGTTAAGTATCTTACCTACAGCTAACAGCCCCCTAAGAAGTATCATATGAAGGTGAAGTGTAGTTGGAATAACCAATCCAATTGCGAAAAAAATATTTGCTATATGAAAAACTAGATGATGTATCTCTCGCCAGTTTTCACAAGTGGTCTCATTGGAAGGCACAGGTAGGATTCTTCCTAACTCAGGCGTAAAACCTATTGCAGTTGCTTCTGCCAGTGGGCTAGACATGGTATAATTCATCTTGAAAATTCCTGTAAAAATGAAAAAATGAAAGGACAGTCAAAAAATGACAGCTGTACCTTATCACCCACCCCTATGGGTATTATATTATACAAAAATTATTTCTGTGAACTAGGTGTTGGTAAATAGACTTGTCCGGTGCTTATGAATTAGACAGACCTAGGTTCAAATTCCCACTCTGTCACATATTAAATGTATCCATTTTCTTATCTGTTAATGACGATAATACTTCACTGACTTTATGATGAAATATATAAAATACTTAGGCTAGTGCATAACTATTCCCTGATGTATATACCTATACATATCAAAACATTTATTAATATGTGTATCTAAACATACTTGGTGGGATGGAGAGGAAGGAGGGATTTAACTAGCCTATAAACAATCACCAATATTCATAAACCACAATTTAAAAGTTATTTAATATAGTTTTCTATTATGCTGCCATTAGAGACACTGAATCCAAACACAGGAAAAATGACTAGAAAATGGGTATTCTGAATACTTTGAAAAATTAACACCTTGTTATTTACTATTTGAAGGCTTAGGATGTTTTGTTGTTGATTAGTCGCTAAGTCATGTCTGACTCTTTGTAACCCCATGGACTTCAGCCTGTCAGTCTCCTATGCCCAGGTGATTTTCCAGGCAAGAAAATGGGAGTAGCATGACATTTCCCACTCCAGGGGATGTTCCCGACCTAGGGATCAAACCTGCATTTTTTGCATCTCCTGCATTGGCAGGTGGATTCTTCACCACTAACGTTGTTGTTAATCACTATACCATATATACATATATACTGCATTATCATATTGTTGTTCAGTCACTAAGTCATGTCTAACTCTTTGTGACCCCTTGCACTGTAGCACTCCAGTCTCCTCTGTCCTCCACTATCTCCTGCTGCTGCTGCTGCTAAGTCACTTCTGGGTTTGCTTAAATTCACGTCCATTGAGTCGGTAATGCTATCTAACCAGCTCATCCTCTACTGCCCCCTTCTCCTTTTGCCTTCAGTCTTTCCCAGCATCAGGGTCTTTTCCAGTGAGTCAGTGCTTCCCGTCAGGTGGCCAAAGTATTGGAGCTTCAGCTTCAGTATCAGTCCTTCCAATGAATATTCAGGGTTGATTTCCTTTAAGATTGACCGCTTTGATCTCCTTGCAGACCAAGAGACTCTCAAGAGTCTTCTCCAGCACCACAATTCAATATCATCAATTCTTTGGTGCTCAGCCTTCTTCATGGACCAACTCTCACATCCATACATGACTAATGGAAAAACCATAGCTTTGACTAGGTGGACCTTTGAATGTGATGCCTCTGTTTTTTAATACACTGTCAAGGTTTGTCATAGCTTTCCTTCCAAGGAGCAAGCATCTTTTAATTTCATGGCTGCAGTCACCATCTGCAGTGATTTTGGAGCCCAAGAAAATAAGACCTGTCACTGCTTCCACTTTTCCCCCTCTATTTGCCATGAAGTTATGGAACCAGATGCCATGGTGTTCGTTTTTTGAATGTTGAATTTTAAGCCTGCTTTTTCACTCTTCTCTTTCACCCTCATCATGAGGCTCTTTAGTTCCTCCATATTTTCTGCCATTAGAGTCATACCATCTGCAGATTGTTGATATTTCTGAGGTTATTGATATTTCTCCTGGCAATCTTAATTCCAGCCTGTGATTCATCCAGCCTGGTGTTTCATATGATGTACTTTGCATATAAGTTAAATAAGCAGGGTGACAATATACAGCCTTGATGTACTCCTTTCCCAAATTTGAACCATGTCTGGTTCTAACTGTTGCTTCTTCAGCTGCATACAGGTTTCTCAGGAGACAGGGCAGGTGGTCTAGTATTTCCATCTTTTGAAGAATTTTCCAGTTTGTTGTCATCCATACAGTCAAAGGCTTTAGCGTAGTCAATGAAACAAAAGTAGAGGTTTTTCTGGAACGCCCTTGCTTTCTCCATGATTCCAGTGAATGTTGGCAATTTGATCTCTGGTTCCTCTGCCTCTTTGAAACCCAGCTTGTATATCTAGAAGTTCTTGGTTCACATACTGCTGAAGCCTAGCTTGAAGAATTTTGAGTATAGCCTTGTGAGCATGCGAAATGAACGCAACTGTACAATAGTTTGAACATTCTTTGCTGTGCTGTGCTTAGTCACTCAGCCCTGTCCAACTCTTTGCAATCCCATGGACTGTAGCCCACCAGGCTCCTCTGTGCATGGGGATTCTCCAGGCAAGAATACTGAAATAGGTTACCATGCCTTCCTCCAGGGGATATTCCCAACCCAGGGATTGAACCCAGGTTTCCCGCACTGCAGGTGGATTCTTTACCGTCTGAGCCACAAGGGAAGCCTGCACATTCTTTGGCATTGCCCTTCTTTGGGTTTGGAATGAAAACTGACCTTTATCTGTCCTGTGACCACTGCTGAGTTTTCAAAAATTGATGAAATATTGAGTAGAGCACTTTAAAAGCACTATCTTTTAGGATCTTAAATAATTCAACTGAAAACCTGTCACCTCTACTAGCTTTGTTATAGTAATGCTTTGTATAGAGTTGACATCACATTCTAGGATGTCTGGCTTTAGGCAAGTGACCACACCATTGTGGTTATCCAGGTTATTAAGACCTTTTCTGTAATGTTCTTCTGTGTATTCTTGCTACCTCTTTTTAATCTCTTCTGCTTCTGTTAGGTCCTTACCATTTCAGTCCTTTATTGTGCCCACCATTGCATGAAACCTGGAATCAAGATTGCGGGGAGAAATATCAATAAACTCAGATATGCAAATGATACCACCCTTATGGCAGAAAGTGAAAGGCACTAAAGAGCCTCTTGCTGAAAGTAAAGAGAGAGTGAAAAAGCTGGCTTAAAACTCAACATTCAGAAAACTAAGATCATGGCATCCGGTTCCATCACTCCACGGCAAATAGATGGAGAAACAATGGAAACAGTGATAGACTTCATTTTCTTAGGTTCCCAAATCATTGCAGATGGGACTGCAGCCATGATATCAAAAAACTCTTGCTCCTTGAAAGAAAAGCTATGACCAACCTAGACAGTATATTAAAAAACAGAGTCATTACTTTGCCAACAAAGATCCATCTAGTCAAAGCTATGGTTTTTCCAGTAGTCATGTATGGATGTGAGAGTTGAACCATAAAGAAAACTGAGCACCGAAGAATTGATGCTTTTGAACTGTGGTGTTGGAGGAGACTCTTGAGAGTCCCCACTTGGTCCTAAAGGAAATTCATTTCAGTGCCTGTTTTTGCGACCCCATGAACCACAGCACACCAGGCCTCCCTGTGCATCACCAACTCCCAGAGACCACCCAAACCCATGTCCATTGTGTCGGTGATGCCATCTAACAATCTTATCCTCTGTCATCCCCTTCTTCTCCTGCCCTCAATCTTTCCCAGCATCAGCGTCTTTTCAAATGAATCAACTCTTCTCATGAGGTGGCCAAAGTATTAAGTTTCAGCTTCAGCATCAGTCCTTCGAATGAACACTCAGGACCGATCTCCTTTAGGATGGACTGGTTGGATTTCCTTGCAGTCCAAGGGACTCTCAAGAGTCCTCTCCAACACCACAGTTCAAAAGCATCAATTCTTCGGCACTCAGCTTTCTTTACAGTCCAACTCTCACATCCATACATGACCACTGGAAAACCATAGCCTTGACTAGATGGACCTTTGCTGACAAAATAATGTTTCTGCTTTTCAATATGCTGTCTAGGTTGGTCATAACTTTCCTTCCAAGGAGTAAGTGTCTTTTAATTTCATGGTTGCAATCACCATTTGCAGTGATTTTGGAAACCCCAAAAATAAAGTCTGACACTGTTTCCACTGTTTCCCAATCTATTTCCCATGAAGTGATGGGACTGGATGCCATAATCTTCATTTTCTGAATGTTGAGCTTTAAGCCAACTTTTTTACTCTCCTCTTTCACTTTCATCAAGAGGCTCTTTAGTTCTTCTTCACTTTCTGCCATAAGGGTAGTGTCATCTGCATATCTGAGGGTTACTGATATTTCTCCCGGCAATCTTGATTCCAGCTTGTGCTTCCTCCAGCCCAGCATTTCTCATGATGTACTCTGCATATAAGTTAAATAAGCAGGGTGACAATATATAGCCTTGACATACTCCTTTTCCTATTTGGAACCAGTCTGTTGTTCCATGTCCTGAATATTTATTGGAAGGACTGATACAGAAGCTGAAGCTCCAATACTTTGGCCACCTGATGCAAAGAACTGACTCACTGGAAATGACCCTAATGCTGGGCAAAATTGAAGGCAGAAGGAGAAGGGGACAAGAGATGATGAGATGGTTGGATGGCATAACTGACTTGATGGACATGAGTTTGAGCAAGCTCGAGGAGTTGGTGATGGACAGGGAAGCCTGGCGAGCTGCAGTCCATGGGGTTGCAAAGAGCTGGACATGACTGAGTGACTGAACTGAACTTGCATGAAATGTTCCCTTAATATCTTCAATGTTCTTGAAGAGATCTCTAGTCTTTCTTATTCTGTTTTCCTCTATTTCTCTTCATTGTTCATTTAAGAAGGCTTTTTTTTTTTTTTTTAATCTTGCTTTGCTATTCTCTGGAACTCTGCATTCAGTTGGGTATAACTTTCCCTTTCTCCTTTGCCTTTTGCTCCTCTTCTTTCCTCAGCTGTTTGAAAAGCCTCCTCAGAATACCACTTTGCCATCTTGTATTTCTCTTTCTTCAGGATGGTTTTGGTCCCTGCCTCCTGTACAGTGTTATGAACCTCCATCCATAGCTCTTCAGGCACTCTCTCTACCAGACCTAATCCCTTGAATCTATTTGTCACTTCCACTGTATAATCATAAGGGATTTGATTTAGGTCATATCTGAATGGCCTAGTGGTTTTGCCTACTTTCTTCAACTGAAGCCTGCATTTTGCAATAGGGAGCCCATGATCTGAGCCACAGTCAGCTCCAGGTCTTGTTTTTGCTGAATATATACAGCATCTCCATCTTTGACTGCAAAGAACATAATCAGTCTGATTTTGGTATTGACCATCTGGTGATGTCCATGTGTAGAGTCCTCCCTTGGGTTGTTGGAAAAGGGTGTTTGCTCTGACTAGCATGTCCTCCTGACAAAACCCTGTTAACTTTTGCCCTGCTTCATTTTTGTACTCCAAGGCCAAACTTGCCTGTTATTCCAGATATCTCGACTTCCTACTTTTGCATTCCAATCCCCTATGATGAAAAGGACATCTTTTTTTGTTGTTAGTTCTAAGCGTTGTAGGTCTTCATAGAACCAGTCAACTTTAGTGGCCCTGCACAGCATGGCTAATAGCTTCATTGAGTTACACAAGCACCTTCACCGTGATAAGGCTGTGCTCCATGAAGAAGACATTAACATATACCCACATAATAACTATATTACTATAGTCATTTATATATACAGAGAGAGTTAACATTTACTCCTTTAACCTTCTAATTTAAAAATTTACTTTCTCATAAAAATTCTGGTTAGAAGGATCTCACAAATTGAAAAGTAATAAACTTCCAGGTTTTTATATGTAGGAGGGGTCATGAGTATGCATTTGACTATTTAATATTAGAATCAGTAGCAAATACATTTCAAAGAAAATACACTTTACACATGTTTACATAAACCTTAACACAAAATGGCACTACGTTCAGTCTTCTCTGGTACTTTAAAAATTCTATTATTAATTATACAAATTGGTCCCTGACAAAAACTATGTAGATTTACAGAATAAGTGAACTGTTATGTTTCAGGGAAAGAATTCCAAATGGAGACCCAAAATATGTTAAAAATTTCATTTAAAAATATGAATTTCCTTCCAATAAGTTCACACAATAAGCCATATGTTTCCATTTCTTTCTTTTTCATCATACTGAAGTACAGGTTTCAGGTGGCAGAATGAATTGGTATCAGGATGGCCATTTTTCAAGGATGTTATTAATACATTAATGTGAAAGAACTCCACATCTCTTAAGACGATAGAAAAATATGTGTGCCTAAATTTACAAACAGTAAATAAACAAGTCAAAGATCTCGTCTCATAGTTCTAAAACAGTTCATACATATAAAAAATAGTTGACTTAGATGTTGATTTGCTGAAAAAAAGGAAAGAAATCATAAAAATTCAACTACTTTTTAACTGACATATACTTGATGTACAATATTGTATGTTACAAGTGTATGATACAGTGATTCACAATTTTTAAAGGTTATTCTCCATTTATAGTTATAAAATACTGGCTATAGTTCTGTGTTGTTGTATAGTATATACTTGTAGCTTATTTTATATACAATAGCTTGCACCTCTTAATCCTCTACTTTCCAGGGAGAGGGAGGGATGATTTGGGAGAATGGCACTGAAACATGTATAATATCATATAAGAAACGAATCGCCAGTCTAGGTTCGATGCGGGATACAGGATGCTTGGGGCTGGTGCACTGGGATGACCCAGAGGGATGGTACGAGGAGGGAGGTGGGAGGGGGGGTTCAGGATTGGGAACACGTGTACACCCGTGCCAGATTCATGTTGATCTATGGCAAAACCAATACAATATTGTAAAGTAATTAGCCTCCAATTAAAATAAATAAATTTAAATTTAAAAAAATAAAATAAATGTTTGAATCAATAAAAATATAAGCTTATTAAGATGGTGGAATCACTATTTTAATAACTCAATTTATACAAAGTTTATTTTCAAGAATCAAATCAGAATTAATCTCACAATTTTTTCAAGAGGGAGAATTATATTAAATGTCCTCTGTCACTCATGATGTCAACATCAGCCTATGCATTAGTATCATATAAGCTAAAATTAACTGCCATTTCTACTGCATTTTAGAATGTGTTTTCATTTCCATTGTCCCATTTGTTCCTCAAATTACCCTATGTTCCCTACAAGACAGACTATGTCATATTCATCTAGGTATATCCAAGCCTAGTCTCTGTAAAGAATGCCAGAGGCAGAGGTGAAAGCCATACATAAGGTACACAAAAATGACAAACACTTTTAGAAATTACTTTTCAGTCTCCCCAAGCCTAGTAGTAAAGGCAGAAGAGTGCCAAGCCTTCCCGAGGTTGAGAGTCAGGTTCTGTACTATAAGCTCCAGGAAAGCCAACCTAAGTAAGAGAAGTCACTTCTGCTCTTTGGGTGGGTTTCTTCCTGGGAACTAAGACAACTGGACTAGATGGTCATCGAAACCTTTTGAAGTTTTAATAGCCTGTGGCTCTAATAGAGATTTACACAGTCAGTTAATTAATACACATTCTCTCTCACATCCACATGATTATCCCTGTATTGTCAATTAATCCACTGTAATTCAATTTCAGGCTTTTAAAAGTTCTCTAAGTGGAACTAAAAGTATCAATTTATGGTCAAGAAAAATGACAGGAAAACTATGATCTACTAACCCAAGAACCAAGGACACAGTTGCATGGATTTTTAAAAGGTGAGTTAATCCTATAACATATTTTGATGTAGCACACCTTATTAAATATATAGTTAATAACTTAATAACTATATAGTTATTAACATATTATATGATTCATTTTACTTGTATATTTATGTGTCTACTATTTATCTATAGGTCTACTATTTACCTGTGTATACTTATCTCTATGTCTATTTTGAAATGCCAGTGATCTACTGTCAGCAAATATTGATAGGATCTTGCCGGTTTCAATTTCTTTTGACTACTACCTAATGGATTCACGTGGCTTACACTGAATTATCCTTAAGCAGAGAATGCACGGGTCTAACGGAGAGAGGTTAGACTGGTAAAATGATATGCGTTCACATTAATTCTGACTAAATCAAGAGAAATTTTCTTTCTTGTATTAGTTTCCTTGGAGTCTAATTTCTTAAATTCCCTCTTCTAGTAAAGTCCTGTTGATCTGTTGGTTTTCAAATAGGTGTGTGCAGGGATCAGTAGCTAGATGGTGAAACTAAGCTTAATCCTTTGCCAAACTGCAGAAATGTAAAAGGTAACAACAATGAGCAAAAGTTGTGCTCCTAGACTGGCTCAATTCATTCCATAATCCTAACTGAACCTTTGTTTATTTTCGGAATGGTAAAGGGCGTTATGTTACTAAGTCTTTTCGCACTTAATCCTCCTTCAAAAGCCAGCAGTTTCTGAGACTTGTCTGGCCGACAATCGGTTTCCCAAAGCCTCCGAAACGAGGGAGAGAGGGCGCGGGTGGATCACCGGTCCCCTATCCATCTGCACTCCCCAGGCGCCCGGCTCACCTCGCTCCTCAAAGAGGAAAGGCCATATCAACTCTTCTTGGTCCGAAGCTCTTGGGCCCAAGGGGTGTGCAGTGAGCGCCCTGACTCACCTCGCATTCCCAGCGGCAGTCCAGGGCGGGCTACACGGTGCGCCCGGCTGCGCGCTGCCTACTCGTGGGACCCGGAGGCCCCCACAGGGGGTGAGGAGGAGCGGTACTGGGTTCGCGGGTGAGGAGCCCTGGGAGCGTCGCGGGGAGTGGAGAGGCTTCGCTCACCCAGGGCTTACGGGCAGCAGACCGCGGGAACGGGCACGCGATGGGGCCAGGGCACCCGAGGACGCTGGCATTGCCAGACTCGAGTGGCATGTTTGTGACCGTGCTGTCCAGACCCCGGGTGAAGGGCGGCTTCCAAGGACAGGGAACCCCACGAAGGCGCGGCCAGAGAGGAGAGGGCGGGGTTCCCAGTGGTCCGGGGCACCGAGATCCCGCAGCCACCGCCCGTGAGGACAAAGTTGCTCCCAGCGGAGCAGGGATCTAACTTTCACTTCCCGATTTAGCCTAGAGAGCGCGAGCCTGCAAATAACCGGGCGCCCTGGGGGAGCCCGAGGCAGCTGTTCCTCTCGCTCCTTACCTGGCTCGTCCCTGGCGCGGAGCCCGGCCGGCGCTGGCCAAAGTTTGGGGCAGCAGCGGCGGCTGAGGGGGACACAGACTTGGCCACCCGACGGGCGCGCGACGCGAAAACCTCAGCCGATCCCGGGTTGAGATGCTGCTCCTCCGGTGCCGGGTTCAGGCGCCGGCAGCGGCTTTGACTAAAATAGGCATCGCAGCAGCTGCGGCTGGGGTTGGGGCCGCACCGCGCACGCGCCCGGCGTCCCTGCGCCCCCCGGCGGGCGGAGTCCCCGGCCTCGGCCAGGATTCCCTTCTCGGCTCTTGCAACTCCGCTGCCGCGTCGGCACAAGTGTGGTCCATTTGAAACACCCGCTTTTTCTTTTCTGGTTTCCTCCCTCCTTCTGGGTTCTGCCCTTGTTTGGGCACGAGTGAGGGGCGGGCAACATCTTGGGGCCAGCGGCGTAGGTTGTTCATCCTCAAGGGGATAACTCGAAGCGGTCGGGTCCCAGGAGGGAGAAAAATCAGGAGAAGAAATGAAAACTAGAATCATTTCCCGACAAAGTCGCATAACTCCTTTCTGGGATAGTCGCTCGCATCTGAGCACAAGGCGGAAGGACCGGGAGAGCGCACAACGCTGGAGTCTGAGCCTGGCGGCGGAGCTGGCGGTTTGGTCCCCACCGTCGCGGACGCGGGATGGCGCCCTCGAGGGAGCCGGCCCTGCTGCTGCTTGGGGGGCCACGCGGGAGACTTCGACACCAGCCACTGTTTTGTTTCCATCGAAAGAAGGTACTGATCTGAAATTTACATTTCCGTGGCAACGCCAGGCCTCCACTGTAGGCGAAGCTCCACCCGAATTTGCCACCTGAATTTGGCAGATTCGGGACCCCTAATTTGAAAAGCCAGGTAATGAAAGTATGCCCCAATCAGTCTTTACTGTTTATAGAGGACAATTGTTTGGGGTAAGAAATGCTAGGCAAATTAATGAAAAATAGGTACAGGGGAGGAGTTGGAGGACAAAAGGGGAATATTAGCTGGGCATTCACAGTTTCCACCCCAAGTGTTCCATTGACTGACGGAGTTTGTGCTGATTATTAAAGTGTGAGGTCTTTCATGTGTGCCAAACATGCTCCAAAGACCATGGGTACATTTTAAAGTGAGTACTTGGGTGTGGACCCTTGCCAGCTGTCTCTAGTGGAGAAGCAGTGCCGCCATCTTCTTCAAGAACATGGGTCAGAGTGCCGCAAAGACCAGGTTTGAATCCTGCCTCTACCACCAGCCAGCTGTGTGGCCTTGGGGAAGTTACTTAGCTTTTCTGTGCCTCAGTTTCCTCTTTTATACCTTGGGGATGATGATGATGATGATTGCACCTGTCTCAGGACTGTTTGGAAGACCAACTGATTTAATATGCATAAAAGGCTTAGTATGTAGTACAGAGCAAGTTCTATGTGTATGGCTACATATTCTACTTATGACCTCCTTGTCTAATATGTTTGAAATTTGCTGTATCTATCCAAAATTTATTTTCAGGGCTACTTCTTCAGAGTCTGCTTCTTTTTAGATACACTGCTAGCGATTTTGGTAGCTACTGCTACATGCAGTTTAAGATGTAGGTTTAATAGTAAATGCACACAAAATTTTTGCATGGATAATCATTGGAGAATGGCTTATAGTAATGAACACTGGAAATAACCTAAATTCTAATCATAGGGGACTAAGTAAATTTTAGGTCATCCAAACAATTACCTATAATTGTTCTATGCAGCTATTAAAAATAATTCATAGAAAGATATTAGAGACATAATAATACCTGCAAATTATACAGAACAGGGGTCAGTAAACTTTGGCCCAGATACCCATCAAAATAGTTTTTACGTTTTTTAATGGTTGACATCATCAAAAGAAGATTTCATGATGTGAAGATTATATGAAATTCAAGCACAGTCTTCATAAAGTTTAATTGGAACCCAGTCAGCTCATTAATTTATGACTGCTTTTGGGCTATATTGAAGAGTTGTGATAGAAACTATACGATCTTGCGGAGCCTAAAGTTTTTACTATCTGGTTCTTTGCCGAAAAAGTTTACTTCCCCTTGGTATAGAGTGTGCTTTGTGCCAGGCACTTTTATAAGTGGATGTAAGTAGCTATGTTAAGCCACTGAATCCTCATGATAGACTCTATGAAGAAGTAGTTACTATTATTATCTCCATTTTGTGGATGGGAAACTGGGGTAACAGAGAGGTTGAGTAGGCTGCTCAGGGTCACACAGCTAATGAGAAGTGGGCCATGATGTGAACCAGGCAGTCTAATTCTAGAGTTTATGCTCCTGTCCACTACCTATGCAGTTCCTGCCAACTTCTGTCACTGCCTACACTGCCTCCCATAAAAAGATGTTAAATAGAAAAAGGCAAGTTACAAGAGTGTGAAGAACATTACAAATCACCCAGGATGTTAAAGTACTTACATTTCTTACCTCAGGGTACTGAGGTTGTAGATGATTTTTCTTTTTTTCCTCCTCTTCTCCCTCCCTCTCTCTCCTTCCTTTCCTTTTCATCTACATTCATCTTCCAACCTCTCCTGCCCCTCCTCCTGCTGCTGCTTCTGTTAAATTTTCTATTATTATTATATGTTAAAATTTAAACACATACTTACTAAAATAGAGCCCAGGTTCTGGCTTTTGCATACTGGAATGGCAGACTCCAGAGGTGTAGTTATGGAGTCAGCTGTTACAGGACATCCTCGCTCCTTACCTAACAAGATAAGATGTCTCTGAGGCAATCATGTCAAGATTGCATATTTTTATGAAAAGAGTACTACATTTGATATCATCAAACTTGAGTCTTGGCCTTGGATAGAGCCTGTTTTCTTGGAGTCTGTGTTCCACAGAACAGTTAGACTGAATTTAACCCATCTCCCTCACTATACCCTGTCTAAGGATTCAAAGCATAATTTTATTTTTAAATTTCTTTTTCTTGTTATTTGAATACCAGCTCTATAAAATTAGAAATAGAATTCTAGACATGAAAACTCAGGTTTGGGAGTGCCCTAGTCTCCCTGGTCTCCTTCTGCTGGTCGTGGAAAGATCAGATTGAAAGATTCTGAGCACTGTGTGAAAACAAATATGACACAGAAGGGTAGCTTGCACAGAAATGTAGAATGAAAAGATATGAGGCATAAGCAGCAAAATGTAGGGAAACCTGTCTCCTCTGCAAAAGCTCTGGCTAGTATAGGTTGGATGGATATAAGTAATTATTTCTACCTTTATTTCTCTATGGGCATCATAATCTGCTTTTATCATTTGAACAAAACCTTGATGAAGTTTAAAAGTTCAGATAGAATAAGTTTCATGAAAATAAATCAAGACCTGAGGAAGTCACTGGTTTTAAAATTATGTGGCATTACCTTCCTTACCTCTATCTGCCCTTGGTTACATTGGTGTAGATGTTCTTCCAAATGTTACTCCTAACTGCATGAGGGTCGTAGCCTCTGGTATGGTCTCATGGTAGACAGTTCTGGTCAGCAATTAAACAGTAATTTGGTTAAAGTCTTTCTTTTTTAGTAAAGTAATTTAAGTTTTTATTTTATTGAAGTATAGTTGATTTACAATGTGTTAATTTCTGGTGCACAGCAAAGTGATTCAGTTTTATACACACACACACACACACACATTCTTTTTCATACTTTTTCTATTATGGTTTATTACAGGTTGTTGAATATAGCTCCCTAGGTTATACAGAGCGACTTCACTTTCACTTTTCACTTTCAGGCATTGGAGAAGGAAATGGCAACCCACTCCAGTGTTCTTGCCTGGAGAATCCCAGGGACGGGGGAGCCTGGTAGACTGCCGTCTGTGGGGTCGCACAGAGTCGGACATGACTGAAGTGACTTAGCAGGTTATACAGTAAGGCCTTTTGGTTTATCCATTCTACATGTAATAGTTTGCATCTGCTAATCCCAAATTCCCAATCCATTCCTCCTGCTCCTCCCCTGCAGCCACTGTCTACAAATCTGTTTCTGTTTGATACGTAAGTTTATTTGTGTCATGTTGTAGATTACACATATAAGTGATACAATATAGTATTTGTCTTTCTCTTTCTGACTTCATTTAGTATGATAATCTCTAGGTCCATCCATGTTGCTGCGAATGGCATAATTTCACTCCTTTTATGGCCTAGCAGTATTCCATTGTGTGATCTATGGCGCATCTTCTTTATGTATTCATCTGTCAGTGGACATTTAGGTTTTTTCTGGGTTTTAGCTATTGTAAATAGTGCTGCTGTGAACATAGGGATGCATGGACCTCTTTGAATTACTTTTATCCAGATATATGCCCAGGTGTGGGATTTCTGGATCATATGGCAACTCTATTTTTAGCTTCTTGCTGCTGCTGCTGCTGCTAAGTCGCTTCAGTCATGTCAGACTCTGTGCGACCACATAGACAACAGCCCACCAGGCTCCCCCATCTCTGGGATTCTCCAGGCAAGAACACTGGAGTGGGTTGCCATTTCCTTCTCCAATGCATGAAAGTGAAAAGTGAAAGTGAACACACTCAGTCATGTCTGACTCTCAGCGACCCCATGGACTGCAGCCCACCAGGCTCCTCCGTCCATGGGATTTTCCAGGAAAGAGTACTGGAGTGGGTTGCTACTGCCTTCTCCTAAGCTTCTTGAGAAACCTCTATACTGCTTTTTCTATAATGGCTGTACCAATTTACATTCCCACCAGCAGTGTAGGATGGTTCCCTTTTGATTAGATTCTTTCTGTACTTAAGCTCATTAAATATTACATTAACTCTTTCATTGACCAGTTTGAAAACCAACCTCACTGTTTTTTAATTTTATTTTCCTTTTTAAAAAAGTAATAGACTTGGTTTTGTTAGAGCAGTTTTAGGTTCACAGACAATTAAACCGATAGTGCAGAAAGCTCTTATATACCCCTTTCTCCTTTGCTCAGTTTCCCCTGCTGTTAATATCTTGCATTGCTGTTGTTCAGTCCCTCAGTCCTGACTCTTTGTGACCTCAAGGACTGCAGCATGCCAGGTTTCCCTGTCCTGCTCTATCTCCTGGAGTTTGCTCAAACTCATGTCCATTGAATTGGTGATGCCATCCAACCGTCTCATCCTCTGTTGTCCCCTTCTCTAGCATGCTGTTTTTCCCAGCATCAGGGTCTTTTCCATTGAGTAGGCTCTTCTCATGAGTTGGCCAAAGTATTGGAGCTTCAGCTTCAGCGATAGTCCTTCCTGTGAATATTCAGGGCTGATTTCCTTTATGTTTGACTGGTTGGATCTCCTTGCAGTTCAAGGGACTCTCAAGAGTCTTCTCCACACCACAGTTCAAAAGCATCAATTCTTCAGCACTCAGCCTTCTTTATGGCCCAACTCTCATATCCATACAGGACTGCTGGAAAAACCATAGCTTTGACTACATGGACCAGTGTCAGCCAAGTCATGTCTCTGCTTTTAATTATGCTGTCTAGGTTTGTCATAGCCTTTCTTCCAAGGACCAAACGTCTTTTAATTTCATGGCTGCAGTCACCATCTGGAGTGGTTTTGGAGCCCAAGAAAATAAAGTCTGTCACTGTTTCCATTGTTTCCCCATCGTGTGCCATGAAGCAATGGGACCATATGCCATGGCCTTAGTTTTTTTAATGTTGAGTTTTAAGCCAGCTTTTTCACTCTCCTCTTTCACCTTCATCAAGAGGCTCTTTAGTTCCTCTTTGCTTTCTGTGATTAGGGTCATCTGCATATCTGAGGTTATTGATATTTCTCCCGGCAGTCTTGATTCCAGCTTGTGCTTCATCCAACCTGGCATTTCTCATTATGTGCTTGCTCTACATATAAGTTAAATAAGCAGGGTGACAGTATACAGCCTTGATGAACCCCTTTCCCAATTTGGAACCAGTCTGTTGTTCCATGTTCGGTTCTAACTATTGCTTCTTGACCTACATACAGGTTTCTCAGGAGGTAGGCAAGGTGGTCTGGTATTCCAATCTCTTTCAGAATTTTCCACAGTTTGTTGTCATCCACGCAGTCAAAGGCTTTAGCATAATCAGTGAAGCAGAATTAGATGTTTTTCTGGAACTCTCTTGCTTTTTCTATGATCCAACGGATCTTGGCAATTTGATCTCTGGTTCCTCTGCCTTTTCTAAATCCAACTTGTACATCCAGAAGTTCTTGGTTCATGTACTGTTGAAGCCTAGCTTGGAGGATTTTGAGCATGACCTTGCTTAGCATGTGAAATGAGTACAATTGTACAGTAATTTGAGCATTCTTTGGCATTACCCTTCTTTTGGATTGGAATGAAAACTGACCTTTTCCAGTCCTCTGACCAGTGCTAAGTTTTCCAAATTTGTTGGCATATTAAAGTGCAGTACTTTGACAGCATCATCTTTTAGGATTTGAAATAACTCAGCTGGAATTCCATCACCTCCACTAGCTTTGTTGGTAGTGATGCTTCCTAAGGCCCACTTGACTTCACACTGCAAGATGTCTGCCTCTAGGTGAGTGATCACACCATCATGGTTATCTGGGTCATTAAGATCTTTTTTGTACAGTTCTTCTGTGTATTCTTGCCACCTCTTCTTCATCTCTTCTACTTCTGTGCTTTATTGTGCCTACCTTTGCAAGAAATGTTCCCTTAATATCTCTAATTTTCTTGAAGAGATCTCTAGTCCTTCCCATTCTATTGTTTTCCTCTATTTCTTTGCACTGATCACTGAGGAAGACTTTCTCATCTCTCCTTGCCATCTTTGGAACTCTGCATTCAAATTGGCATATCTTTCCTTTTCTACTTTTCCTTTTGCTTCTCTTCTTTTTTCAGCAATTTGTAAGGCCTCCTCAGATAACCGTTTTGCCTTCTTGCATATCTTTTTCTTGGGATGGTTTTGTTCAATGCCTCCTGTACAATGTTACAAACCTCCTTCCATAGTTCTCTGTCTATCAGATCTAATTCCTTGAATCTTATTTGTCACTTTCACTCTATAACTGTAAGGGATTTGATTTAGGTCATACCTGAATTGGCCTAGTGGTTTTCTCTACTTTGTTCAATTTAAGTCTGAATTTTGCAATAAGGATTTTGGATTTTAGCCAGGTGTGTTTTCTGCTTTTTACATTGACTCACTTGGTTAATTTTTTTCAGGTTATACACTAAACAAATGTTTTATATCTTGGCCAAATAAAAAACAGGAAATAACAAAGCAAAAGGGTATAATCTTTCATATCACTGTTGCAACCCAAATGCCCACAGTCTAAAACAGTGGCTAAATATTTCTAATACTCCATTCTGGGAGGAGCTCCCTAAAAAGTTGAATTATACTTTGTTCATTGAACAATGAGCTTTTACCCAGAGGGTTCAACCCTTAAAAGGAACAAAACCTAACCGAAACTCAAAAAAGTGACCCAGTACTTTAAGAGAAGAGTGAATTATAAGAGTATGGTATTTGGAATTAGCAGCTGGATTTGAATCATGGTTTTACATTTAGAAAACTGAGTAAATTCAGATCATTTATTAAACTTTTCTGAGCCTAAATTGCTTGTTTGTAAAACTTCAAAGGTAATTCTTAGTTGACAGAATTATTTGGAAATTCTAATCTTTAGAATTAAAGTTTTTAAAAATGCCTCAGACTTCCCTGGGGTCCCAGTGTTTAAGACTCTGCACTTCTCACACGAGAGGCTTGGGTTCCGTCCCTGGCTGGGGGACTAAGATCCACATGCCTGTCATGCGGCGTGGCTGAAAATACCAGAGAAAATGAGTGTGGCATCCATCTTTTTACCGCACTTACAGTGCCCTGCACATGGCACACAGTCAGTAAGAATGATTAGAATTCCCATCAAAGTTTCCTAATGAAATGGTTGAAATATTCTGTGAACGTATGAAATGCAGATGTAGTTTCATCTTCAGTGTCATTGGCCTGCCGTAATAACTGAAACGTAGCATACACAAGACCTAGAGCTTTCAAACAAAATTTGTAGATTGCAAGACTTTGACTCATGCTAAAATATCTGGTGGTTTGGGATTTCCTCAGAGTAGCCAGAAATAAGATATTGGCTTCAGAAGCAAAGTCATAAAATATGTACTAGAACAGATTCTAGTAACTAGGTACTTAGAGAACTAAGTTACAGTAATTCACTCTGTGGGCATTGACAGAAATGTGCACACAGCGACTCTAGGCAGAAACTAGAACCCTTGATACTCCCCCTGTCTGTTTTTCCTTACGTAACTTTCCTTCTAAAACAGCAGAGTTGCATTTGTGAATTATTTCTTTTAAATATTAAAATAACAAAGGCCATAGATGAAGCATTTAATAGGATCTCCTAATCTCTCAGAAAGTTACTTCCAAAAGAAGAATTTATTATAAGTAACTAAGCATAAAAGAATAGTGATTTTTTTTTTAAGTGTGAAAAGAGAATCAGAGAAATATCAAAATCACAGTCAAATCCCAAAGAAGCCTCAAGGCCTGGCCTATGTTGGATCCTTAGAACAGAAATGGATCCCTCCCAGACAGGTCTCCCACAAGCACAGTTTCAAAAATCTGGCAACAGCCACTGCCAAGACCTCTCTTGTGTTTTGTTCTTTCCCTTTTGGGAATTTCTAGAAAATGACAAACCCTTTGAAGCCTGTCTATGAATCCCATGGTAAGTACCTTTACTTCTAGAGAAGAGAAATGCTACAACCTTGAGGATGATACTTCTAAAAAAACCTGTTTTTAGTGTATAAGTAACTTTTTATATGAATAATTAATTTGGTGATTAGAAAGGAAAAGTTGTTAATGATAGAAAAACAGCTTATAGCAATTCTTAATGTATACTTTGAATGTATAGATAAGATTTTGATTGAAAGTAAAGCCAGGGAATGGCTTTTGATCTGTATCTAGTGAAAGCGAAGCTTTCAGTCATAGAATTTCTACTGAGCACTATCATTCTGTTATGTAATTAACCCTCAAAAAAGCCTGGTTTTGGAGGCCTGATAACAGTCAGCCCAGTAATTGACATTGGCTAGAAACAAAAACCCAAAGCAACATAGTATAAAGATGGAATAATAAAATAAAGTTGAGAATAATGATGCTGTCATCTGGCGTTAATTGATGTGCAAAAGCACTCAGAGTTCCCAAGAGAAAAGAATTATTTAAATGCAAATTTTTATTATTATGACTATTTAAATTGATGTAATAAATTCATGAAAATAAGACACCTCACTAGCTGATGCATATATAAAACCTAATAAAATATTTATGAGCCACATACCAGCAGCTTTATCATTTGGCATAAAAAATGATATAATATTTTTTTAGTCCAAGAACAAGCATATTTGGTAAAATTTAGGACCGCAGAAAATGATGACAGTGATGTTTGGCTTGAAAACTACAGAAAACCTCACACACTTACATAGAAAAAAAAAAAGGTCATGATTTGAAAAGATAGATTTTGCAGGCATTGAGTCTCTTTAGAGTAGGGGAGGAATGGAACTCCTTGGTTAGCACATTTCCCAACAGAACATCATTTTGGTTTATATGCCATATACAAAACTATTCTTATGCAGTTTTACTGCATGCTACAACTTAGGGATTTCTTAATCATTTTTATATCAACTATACCACTTTAAATTATCTGAAGAGAAGTGGAATGAATATAAGCCCAGAAAATGGCACCTGGGGGCCGCAGAACATTCTAACATGAGTCAGGAAATCTTGTAGATGATATCATATGACTGTTTAATGAATAAATAACATTTCTAATACCTACATAATTGACGTTGAGTAGGAAAATATCTAGTAGAAAATGTTAGTATTAATGACCATTATAAGATGCCATATAATGAAGTCATTAAAATACCTTGGCATTTAGTACTGAAATTATTAATGGCCTAACATGTTAGCATGTGTTACCGTGTGTTTTAAAGTGATATTACAGAAGTGGGTTCCCCAGAACAGTTGGTACCTCTATTGTGGCTTTTATTACTTGCTTCATTTTATATGTTTATGTACAAGCCTTGCTTTTCCTTCCATTTTGTAAGTTTCTGGTGGGTAAAGGTGTGTCCATGGTACCTATGTTAGCTGATAGAGTAGTTTCATTTGCTTTCAAGTATTATCTTCCAATAGAAGAACTACTGAATATTTTTAAAATGGTATTTTACAACCTAAATTGCTATGAATGGTGGATATAGCAAAATAAATAATCATGCTATCTTTCTAATGAAATATTAATAAATAAAATAACACTTAATATTCTACTAGATTGAAAATGACTTTATTCAAACTATGATGACCTCTCCACTATAATAGTGACCCTTCTCTCCCTGCCCACCTTCACGCTCCCCATCATTACCTTCCTCCCCCCCGCCCACTTACCATCTAGTTGATTTATGCTGGAACAGGAACATATATGCATATATAAAACATAATAAAATATTTATTAGGTGGAAAAGTTAGGTTTGGAAGGTAGAAAAGATAGGTTTGGAAGGTGAGAAAAAGTGATGTTAACCCTGAGATGCTCATTCCTTTAGAAACATTAAATGGTCTGAATGGTGGCAAATGCCTGTAGTCAGGAAGTAGCAGTAGTGGGGGAGCCCAGAGAGCTCAATGTCAAAGGCAACTGGAGGACACTGGGGGCCCCATCCTAGAGGCCAAGTTGCCAAGCAGCATTGCCATCAATCCAAGGAAGACTCATAGGACACAAAGAGAATGAAGCAGCCCTCCTGCTGTGCCCTGATATCTTATAAATTTGCCCCTGCACCTCCTGGAGCAAGAAGAGAAACTCAGAAAGACTAATGAGTTCATTTTAAATGGTTGTTTAAGATGGGAAGAAGTTACTTTTTAAGTGGTTGTTGTTGTTCAGTTGTCCAGTTGTGTGTGACTCTTTCCAACCCCGTGGACTATAGCATGCCAGGCCTCCCTGTCCCTCACCATCCACCGGAATTTGCCCAAGTTCTTCAGCTTCAGCATCAGTTCTTCCAGTGAATATTCAGGGTTGATCTCCCTTAAGATTGACTGGTTTGATCTCCTTGCAGTCCAAGGGTTTTAAGTGGTTCAGTTCAGTTCAGTCACTCAGTCGTGTCCAACTCTTTGCGACCCCATGAATCGCAGCACGCCAGGCCTCCCTGTTCATCACCATCTCCCAGAGTTCACTCAGACTCAAGTCCATTGAGTCCATGATGCCATCCAGCCATCTCATCCTCGGTCATCCCCTTCTCCTCCTACCCCCAATCCCTCCCAGCATCAGAGTCTTTTCCAATGAGTCAACTCTTCGCATGAGGTGGCCAAAGTACTGGAGCTTCAGCTTTAGCATCATTCCTTCCAAAGAAATCCCAGGGCTGATCTCCTTCAGAATGGACTGGTTGGATCTCCTTGCAGTCCAAGGGACTCTCAAGAGTCTTTAAGTAGTAGGGTCAAGTATATTTTGCCATTACTGGGAAGAGGAGGTGAGAGAAGGATGAAATCAACTGACAAGTTAAAGGAAAGGTGTGTTTTCCACATGTCTGATCAATGTCTCTTCAGTTTACACTTGCTATATATTTTATTCATTTTTTTCAAAAAAAATAATAATGAGCACTTGCTATATACTAAGCACTAGACCAGGGTAACTTTTCACAGAAAAATATAATTATAGTAAGAGTATGGAGATTGGCTTTAGTTGAGGTCACAGTTACACGTTTTTGAAAAAAATAAAGTACAGAGACCGGTTATATTATTTATTATTTTAAATGGAATTCCTTATAGGGAACACTGTTGCATGCTACCAGCACAGAAGTCTCTAAGCTAAATCTGCGTGCAGCTTTTCAGTCCAAAGAATGATCTTGGAACCTGAAAACCAATAACTACATCCTGAACAAGTGCTATTCAACTCTCCTCAACGATATTGGGAAGAAAAATGTGACTTTGAAAGTCATTTAGAGGAATACCAGTTCTGTCTCATACAGAGAAAATGACATACAGAAAAAATGACGTTATTGCAAATCTTACATTTTGTTTCATGACAAAATCATTGATAGCATTGCATCAAGTCAAATTAAAAGGGGGATTCACTGTCAAAATTCAGATATGGATTCAAGAACAGATACAATTACTTTCTCTGTACTCAGCAAATATTTACAAAGCAGCTGCCATATGCCAGGCACTGGTTCCCAAATGGTAAGCAAGATGTAGACTAGTAGGGGAGTTTAAAAACAGAATTCCTTTTCTCAGAAAAATAGACATTATGCTTGTGTATCAGTTAAACTTTTATCTCAGATGAACTGAGTTATTTCCCACTTCAGATATATTCCGTGATCTTCAGAAACCCCAACTTACTTCACATCAAATAATATCCTCTCTGACTTGGGGACCTTGCTAGCTACCATTTGAAAAAACTCCAGTTTACAGAGTTTCATTGTACATGAGATTTTGTCCCATCTTAGGAAAGAGAGAGAAATAGCACCACAAGGAACACTGAATTAGTTTACCTGGAATATAAGTAAGGGAGATGGCCTGAGATAAGAAACCCTTCTCAGTAAAATTTCATGAAATGAAACTGGACGGATTCAGAGTTTAAAGAATTTATTTAAACAGCATCAAAGAAGCTTGGCCATGTTTTCTTATTATATAAAGTTATAGCGATTTTAACAGAGTTACGTTTAATTGCACTTGTTTTGCTCGCAAACCACATTTGAGCTCAAGGTAGTCGCTGATGATTTAGAAGAAGGTTCATGTTTGGATGATGTTCCCCATACTGTCACTAAATAATTCAGCAGTTGTGTAACTAGCATTTTGGCTTTGAGTTTTCTTTCAGTTCCAACTGGGGGCATTTTACTTCTCTCAGGTCACTTAGTAGCACTGTGGCCAGTGTAGCATGGAAAACACAAGGACACTGATTTGGAGGAACTGGCTTGAGTTAAGTGTCACCATTCACTGTGATTCAGCCTCTCTAATCTTTTTTTAGTCTGCTTTTAAAACTCTTCTCCATTATGGTTTATTATAGGATATTGAATATAGTTCCCTGTGCTGTACAGTAGGACCTTGTTGTTCATTTACTTAATATATAATAATTTGTATCTGCTAATCTTAGGCTCCCAGTTTATCCCTCCCCCACTCCCCTTCCCCTTTGGTAACTATAAGGTTGTTTTCTATGTTTGTGAGTCTGTTTCTTTTCAAAAGATAAGTTCATTGGTATCATATTTTAGATTCTACATATAAGAAATATCAGATAGTAACTGTCTGTCTTTCTAACTTACTCCACTTAATATGATAATCTCTAAATCCATCATGTTGCTACAGATTGCATTAATCATTCTTTATGAGTAATATTCCATTGTATATATGTATATTCCACATTTTCTTTATCCACCTGTTGATGGACATTTAGGTAGCTTCCATGAATTGGCTATCGTGAATAGTGCTGCTGTATTTTACATGTATTTTTTCAAATTGGAGTTTTCTCCAGATGTGTGCCCAGGAGTGGCGTTGCAGGGTCATATGGTAGCGCTGTTTTCAGTTTTTTAAGGAACCTCCATACTGTTCTCCATAGTGGCTATACCAATTTACATACCCACCAACAGTGGAGGAGGGCTCCCTTTTCTTCACATTCTCTCTAGCATTTATTATTTGTAGATTTTTTGATGATGGTGATTCTGATGAGTGTGAGGTCACACCTCATTGTAATTTTGATTTGCATTTCTCTAACAATTAAGAATGCTGAGTATCTTTGTATGTGGTTATTGGCCATCTGTATGTCTTCTTTAGAAAAATGTCTATTTCTGCCCATCTTTCTGGATTGGGTTGTTTGGTTTTTTTTGTTACTGAGTTGTGTGAGCTGTTTGTATATTTTGGAAATTAAATCCTTTCTTGTCACATCATTTGAAAATATTCTCCAAGTTCTCTCTTCATTTTGTTTCTGGTTTCCTTTGCTGTGCAAAAACTTATGAGTTTGATTGCAACCTCTCTAATCTTTATCATAAAGTGGAATTCTTCAAAGGAACAAGCAAATGAGACCTTGTGTACATGCATGTGTTGTGAACTATAAAGCATTAGATAGAGGTAAGATTATTTTGTAATTAAATAATTTGGGAGATAAATTTATAAGAGCGGTAATCTCAGGTTCGATGACCTAAAATACCTGGTGTTAAGTCAAGTGAAGGTAAAAGTTCTACTATAAAATTATGTAGAAATAAATATTTTTGGAATCCTAGAAATAAAATTATGTTTATTAAGATCACCAAGGCTTGAATTGAAAGGGAGTACAGGGAAAAATTATAGTTCAGAACAAATTATCTGTTCTGAGGGGCAAAAAAAGTTCCCTGTCAATCTTTAATAGCTAGCAGGTTTTAAAGCTAGTCAAATTTAGCATAATAATAAAACTTCATTATGTTGAAACCATGCTGATATCATATGCAAATGTACAATCCAGCATTAAAATGATGGAAATACTCATAGTGCGGTGACCAAGTGCTGAAGTAACTACTATTTCATTCTGGCTACATCTTTTCATTCCTGTAAGATTTTTGAACTTGAAACATAGTTATATCAAATTAAACCTGTATTTTACTATAATAGGTCCATATGATGTTGATATTTGCATTTTATTGATATTTATATTAACTTGTGATAGATTGAAGAAAAATCATGGAATTAGGTCCATTAACGTCTCAAATTTGTGTAAAATTTCACAAAAACAATGTCTTTCACTAAAAATACTATTAATTTGGGAACACCATTTCTGAAGATTTATTTCCTCGATTACCATAGGCAACATAATGGAACGTGGAACCTAGTTTGAAAGTGCGAGCCAATGGCACACGTATTTAGCCTCTGGTCAAACCAGGGGACTCAAGTACATAGTGTTGTATGTATATGGCTCTTATATTTAATACAGTGTCCAAGCAGTCTGTTTTTTTATGGCTCTTGCCAGCTTAGTTGAGGGATTTCACTTTGTAACTACTTTGTCAAATCAATTCTGTCCTTCTGGTTCTATGCAGTGTAACAGTACGACATCTGAAGCTTACTCAGATGAGCAGAGAGCAAACGAATTTCCTTCCTCTGTTGAAGGAAAGAGAAAATTCTTCCACCTCTGAATGCTGAGCGCATCGTACTAATCTTTATGGTAGATACATGTCAGCATTGTGAGTTCCTGAGGGTACAGAGCCAGGGAAAATCCCACTGGCCCCTTTTCATATTTGCACAAAGGTCAGATCAGGTTAGAAAGTCTAGCTCTGCCCCGAGAGGGTGGGAAGCTTCCAAACACCGAAGTGACATAAGCTGTGTAACTGGGGCCTGCAGCCTCTAGGAACTGGCCTTGGTGACTGGGGTGAGAGCGTTTATGGGTGCATTTTAAGCCAGAGACCCACCTTTTCCCCTTCAGGCTACTTCTCAGTTCTTCCTGACCACGAAATTTAGCACAGAAAAATCACAAAGTGATCACCCCATTTCCTTCAAGTCAGAGGGACCATTCTTGGCCTGTGCCAGCTTCATGGGCCTGCGTCCTATACAGTCACAGACAGCCCCAGGCTATGGAAGTGCCACACTTGGTATAAATGCTCTACTGTCTTAATCTTGAAATTCTCTATTCTTTGTGAACAAGGTGCTCCATTTATTTTTGCATATACATATTTTGTATACAAAGCCACAAAGCATTTTTGTTTTTTGGAGTTTTTTAAATTGTGAATTTTAAAAATTAATTTATTTAATTGGAGGATAATTACTTTACAATATTGTGATGGTTTCTGCCATACATCAACATGAATCGACCAAAGATATACATGTGTTCCGCCCCCCATCCTGAACCACCCCCTACCTCCCTCCTCACCCTATCCCTCTGGGTTGTCCCAGAGCACCGACTCTGAGTACGTTGCACAAAGCATTTTTCACACAAGAAAGCAGCTGGTTCCTTATCTTACTGCTGTGTCACCAACAATAAGTGAATCAAAGGAATTTAGGGCTGGAAACAATTAGGCTGAGATTAAATTGAGCCTAGTTTTTAATAGAGATTAAATTTAAATGCACTGTGATATTGCACTTCCAGGGTACACTTCCAGTATATCACTGCTTTCTTCTTTCCATCTGGGCTGAATATTTAGAGACGGTAAAGTGCTGTTTGCTAGACACTTCAAAGCAAACATACAGAGTGGATCCATGGAGGTCACTATAGGGTTTTTTATTTTTTTAAGTGAGAAAAGCTGGGTGCAACCAAAGTATTGAATAATAGCCGATCTGTTAATACCGAGGGATGGTGCCAGGCTTACGCAAATGTGAAGATGGAGCGGTTTGACAGCGTCTTTTAGGTTCATCCTGTTATGTTTGTACTCCTTCTTCCTCATCTAAAATTGATTTCATTTCTGGAAAACTTGACTAGAAATTCTTTTCCTCCCTCTGCCACATGATTTGAGCCAGAAGTCTAAATCCCATCTCTGCCTGGCTTTGTTCTCAGTTGACATTCACGGTTAGAAAGCTATCTGATAATTAACCCCTGTTGTACCATTAGCTGGTAGTAACTTAAGGTGTGACTGCTCCTTGGGGTACTCTGTATGTTAGTATTTAATACCACACAGTCTTAGGCACAAAGACACAAAGAAATGTGCCACACATAGACACAAAGAAATGAATTTCTCCCAGAGCCATTGTGAAGCCTGCTGACAAGCCAGTGGGTACTTCCTGAAGGCCTTCAGGGGCACCAGGCAGACAGGTGCCGTTGTGTCTGCTCGGAAGCACTGCCTGTGTGTAGCTGGGAGGCAGTGGAACCGCCTGACTATCTGTTTACTGCACGCCCAGCTCAGTAGCTCATCCAGACTCGTTCAGACAGTATCATATTGTCCCATTTACAGATGCACATACAGAGGAAGTAATGTACTTTACACAACCCCACTACTTCTTCCCCCTCCTCCCCATGACTTTGCTTCCTTGCTCACTGAGAACACAGAAGTAATTGTGAGAGAACGTTCATATGCGCCCATCACATCTCTCGTTTGTGAGCAACAACACTCCTGTATACTCTGCCTTCTCGCCTTAACTCATGATTGTGCTTAATTAACTTTGACTCATCTGCTCAAGGTCATCACTCCAGCAGTTCACCATTCTCTTCTGGATCATTCCCATCCTCATACCAATATGCCCTTATTTTTCTTTCTTCTTTTAAATTTGTGTATTTATTTCGGTCGTGCTCCGTCTTGGTTGCTGTGTGGGCTTTGTGTGGTTGCTGGGAGCACAGGCTACTCTTGAGTTACGCAGCGCGGACTTCTCATTACAGTGCCTTCTCTTGTTGTGGAGCACAGGCCCTAGGGTGCTTGGGCTCAGTACTTGTGGCACACAGGCTTAGTCACTCCAAGGTGTATGGAATCTTCCTGGACCCAGAATTGAACCCGTGTCCCCTGCATTGGCAGGTGCATTCCTATCGACTGTACCATCAGGAAAGTCCCATTGTTTTTCTCAGTTAAAAATATATACAATAAAAACATCCTCTTTTCTTGACCCCACTTCCAGCTCAGGCTACCGTCCATTTCTATTTCCCTTTACATCAAAACTTGGTAAACATTATTATACTTGCTCTTCCAATCTCGTGCCTCTCATTTTCTCTCCGCCTACGTCAGTCAAGCTTTTGTCCCCGGTTTGCTCCGCTGAAACTGCTCCTGTCAGCTTCACCAGGGGCCTCCATGCTGCTCGACCCCGGTGTTTATTCTCAGACTTCCTATTACCTGACCGTCGCCACCTTTGAGGCAGTTCGCCACTCCCTTCTCCTTGAAACACTCTTCTTCTCTTGACATCCAGGACTGCACGCTCATGGTTTTCTGCCTTCGTCACCAGCCGCTGCTTCTTGAATCCTTTGCCAACTCTTCCCCTGCTACCCCATCCTCTTAACAGTGGAGAGTCCCAAGAAAAAGTCCCCAGACCTTTTCTTCTTCTGAACCTATGTTCACTCCCTTGACCATCTCATCTAGTCCCATGGTTTTAAATATCATCTACATGTGAACAAACAAACAAACAAACAAACAACTAATCCCTGGTAGCTCAGATGGTAAAAATCTGCCTGCAGTGCAAGAGACTCTGGTTCAATCCCTGGGTCTGGAAGATCCCCTGGAGAAGGAAATGGCAACCCACCCCCGTATTCTTGCCTAGAGAATTCCCTGGACAGACCATAAGGTCACAAGGAGTCAGGCACGACTGAGTGATTAACACACACATGTGAAATACTCCCAGATCTTTATCTCCAGCCCAGACCTTTCTCTGGAACTCTAGACTCCTCCAGCTATCTCTTCTACTTCAGTCTAATAAGCATCTCCCACTGAACCCTGATCTCCCCTTCCAAGACCAGTCCTGTCTCCTCCAGCCTATTCTCAGAAGACTGACCAAGGTGATTCTATTAAAATGTAGGGCAGATCACATCACTCTTCTATTTAAAGCTCTCCGGTGACTTCTGGTCATTCTCAGAATAAAAGTTCTTGCCAGGAGTTAATTAGGCCCCACGATTGGCCTCTGTGCCCTCTCCCTTGCATTCCTTTGGCTCTAGCCACGCTAGCCTCCTAGCTCCTCCTGCTCTTGCCTAAAGACCTCACGTGCTCTCCTTCGGCCCAGACTGCTGTTTCCCCAAATAGCCGCATGCATCATTTGTTTGCCTCCTTCAGGTCTTTGTTCAAACATCACCTTTCTCTCTCGGGCCTTCCTTGACTCCTGTTAAAATTGCAGTGCCCCGTCCCAGCCACCTTCTCTGGTTTATCTTTCTCTACAGTACTATTTCTTTCTGTCTCTAGGTGTTTCTGATTTATTTTCTGTCTCCTTCACCTCCAGAATGTGAGCTCTGTGAGTGATAGGATCTCTGTTACCTGAAATATTCCTAGTGTCCAGGTCAGCACCTGGAGCAACAGTGTGTTAGTTGCTCAGTCGTGTCCTGTCTCTTTGCGATACCATGGATTGTTGCCCTCTAGGCTCTCCTGTCCATTTTCCAGGCAAGAATACTGGAGTGGGCTGCCATTCCCTTCTCTAGGGATCTTCCCAATCCAGGGATCAAACCTGGGTCTGCTGCACTGAAGGCAGATTCTTTACCATCTGAGCTACCAGGGAAGTCCACAGTAGGTACTCAGTATACACTTGCTAGCTGTAGGATGATCTCTCTACCAAAGAACACGGCTTGCATGTGAGCTCCAGAAAACCAATTTTCCAGATAGGGATCAGATCCGTCTCTTTACAGAGCTGAAGGAATGGCTAGAAGGTTGACCACCTGCCTGCCCTGGTGGTGGGTAAAGCTTTCAGTAGGAGTCCCTCACCATCCAGTCAGACCACACCTCTTGCCCTTAGGACTGAACATGTAAAGCTGAGATCCTGTGCTACATTTTTTACTATTGATTCACAAGTATTATTTTTACTCAATAATTAGTATGTAGCTTTTCATGAAATGCTGTTTAAAATATGTTAGTCATGATTAAGCTGATAAATTATTTGTAGTAATAAAATAGTCTTTAAGATTGGCATACTATCATCTCAAGAGATGCAAACATTTCTTCCACTTTCTACTCATGTTAAATAACTTCACACTTAAATAATTGCTGCCTACCCCACAGTAACACATGTTGCTTCATCAGAGGTTGTAGCAAAATTCTGGCAGCACTGATGTGGAAGTAGCTACCCACTCTCCTGCTGAGAGTAGTTGCTGGCTGCTTCTTGAGAAGTGGCACCTAACTCAGTAGGGCACAGCAGCAGATTCCCCTAAATCTGAGGACATACTTGAGAATGCAAAATTTCACTCTCCCAGTTCTGGTACAGAAGAGGACAAAATTGCCCACAGTTTATTCACCCCCCTCTATATATTCCAATGAGAAATACAGAAAAAAAATTGTAAAATTTATTCACAATGTACAAGTTAAGATGAATAAAACAGCTGGCAAAGGCATCTTGCCTCTGAGTTGGATTTATAAAAATATTAGTGAGCTCAATTTGCTGTATTTTGCTATTTCATTTGGGGAATGATGAAGAGAGTCTTTTATAATTATAAAACTTGAGACTTCGATGTCACTTATCACAATATCGTCTGGAATTCTGAAAATGTTCTGTTAGGGATGACTTGGACATTTCAGGACTTGACATTTGAAGGAAGTTGGGTAACCGAATATCATAATGGTATCTTTTTCCTATGTATACCCTGTCATTCAAGGCATAGAGTTTATCTGCAATGTCACTGCCAATTAAAACTGAAAATAGGCGGGAGATATAACGATGCTGAGCCAAGAGCAAGTATAATTTCTTTCTCCTCCAAGACACATATCGGCAATCAGTTTCTGCTGTGAGGGTTACCTAAAAAAAATAAGACCACACATAAACAGAGATTAGGAAGCAAGAAATGTCCTGCTCTTTTTTTTGGCCCCAAACTTTAAATGAATTTCTCATGCTGATTTTAATGTTAAAACCCACAATATATCGTAAAACATAAAGTACAAAATTTATTACTATGTATGTTATTTATAACATGAATAATCACAGTGTTATGCCCATCTCCAGTTCATATGTTTCTAAATTTAGATATCTATATTTTGCATTTTATTGAAGTGAGAGCTATTTGACATTAAAAAATAATAAAGTTGGCTAATGTTGGGGAAATATTTACATGTCTATCCTGAAGACTGTGGACATTTAACCTTAATTCATTTTCTGCAGTACTGAATATACTTCACCTAATCTACATATGTGTATGATTCTCTCTATATAAAACACACATGTATACACACATGTATTTGTATGTATTAAGCAGAGGAAAACGAATGCCATAAGAGAACCTACCGCAAGCATTATCTTTCAATACTACCAGATATGGCAGCATAGTAATGACATTTTGTTTAGCATTTTGTTGCTAGAAAACAACTGAAATTCATCACATTTTGAATTTTAAAAGTCACTTATTTTGTCATAAGGACAGATTTTCATTCTTGATGTTTTTCTAAACTGTGACAGGTGGCAGTGTTTAGTTTAGAGTCAAATATCAATTAATTATATTTTAATTCCCATGTACTCAGTTAAGCAAAGGAAAATTTAAGAGTATTTATCACAGACTTCTTTCTGTCCTATGGGATACCCAATCTTCTCCTTGTTGCTGGACCTATACAGTGACATTAATCAGTAAGACTCAAGCAGAATGGGGAAGACATGCAAGCTACCAAGTACATTCCAAAGTATAAATTACTCCTATGTCATCTGCTGCTCTGTTTGCTTGTTTGCCTGTTTTTAAACAAGCAGCGTATATCTGGTTGAAAGAGGCAGTTTTCACGCTGTGGTCTAGTTATCCCTTACCTGAAAAGTGCCTTCCTCTGTGGGTTTCAGTGAGTCCCATTCCGGAGAATCCAGGAACTGGAAGGGGAAAATGTAATGCAGAAATTCGCCATCAACTGTCACTCTGATCCTACCCAGACACAAAGGACATCAGTCAGGAGGGAAGGAGAAAGAACTAAATTGGTGACGAGGGCAGGGAGCAGTATTTGTGATCTCTGATGATTCTTTTGGCTTTTAAAATCTTGAAGGGCAAAATATTAAATTTATACATTATAATAAGTGACAAAAATCTCCTGTAAAATTTATGTACTGCTGTTCCTCCCATAGTTAGGATTCTGGAACAGTGGGTGAAATTCATCAGAAAATTCATCAAACTGTACATTGATATGTGCCCATTTAGGTGTGTATAATATATTATAATTACAAGTTTCAATGCACTCAGTCAGATTTTAAATTAAGTAGAACTCTGAAGAACATAAAGATGTACCAATGGAAATATCTCTATAAACTAAATATTTAACCTTTTAAAAAACCTGAATAATCACATTCCTATTTCTCCCTCAAACTTTTTTTCAAATTTTATATATAGTACACTTCCCCTTTGAGCAAGTGGGCATTTGCTAGAAATTACTGAAAAAAAAATGATCATTATAAAATTTAAATGGTCTCTATTACTTAAAAGAATGCCCTAATAGAATGTTTCAAATACTTTGTATGCTAAATAACTATAAGTATTCTATTCATTCAAACTGGCATCATCTTTTTCTTGACTCTAAGTGATTAGTTTGGAAACAAATAGCATATCCAGACAAACCAATTCCTACCTTTGATTTCTACAAAGAATATTACAACTAAATTATATCCTGCTTCAAGTAAATGGTACCATGTATTCTAAATGCCTATGTAAATTACTCATGTGTCAAGGGTTTTCTCATGCCTGAGAGTACTAAATACTGCTGAGGACTATGCTACACTGAGGTAGGAAAATGCAGCGAAAAGGAACAAAAGCTAGTAAGTAATAAAGTGGAAAGACACACAAGTGCCAAGAGTACAAACCTTCCTGAGACAAGCAGGGAGAGTTTGTCAATGGAGGTTTTTCCCTGCATGGCATAACAGTGCTCCTTTTCCAGAGTCACCACTTCTGAGCTCATAGCAATAGTTCTGAAGTCAGGCAAAGAGGTCCCCAGAGGCTGGAAGAGGGAGCTGTACAACAGCTGAAATTCTCGGGCAAAAGTTATGCTGTGAACTTGATAGGCAATGTGAACAAACCGTATGAAGCAGATGACAAACAATATAAAATTCCAGGAAAATATGTCAGCTGCACAGACATCTACCCAGGCCCAGATAGCAGAACAGAGAAAACCCAATCCCAGCAAACTGAAGACGTAAAGGAGCCCGAAGAACCCGCTGCCACCCATGAAACCTACTACAAATAAAATACTGGCTAGATGATAGATGGCTCCTTCAGCCTCCTGCTTCCAGACGGTGCAGACAGGGTGTTCATCGATTAGGTTCTTCCATAGACTTGAATTTCCTTCCATGGCTGGTGTACTGTATCCACTTTTCAGTCGATATTAAATAATATCAAAGCAAATAATTAAGTCCTTTGCTTTTCCATCATCAGAGTTGAGTCTTCACAAAACCAGAGAAAGCCCGGACATTGGAGCTGGGGTGATTACGGGTTTGGTGTATGTGGATCTTGAAAAACTAAGAATCCCATGCTAGCATCCTTAAATTCATCTGGGCTTCTGATTTAGTTCTAGCTGACAAATATGTTGTTGTTGCCTATGTAAGAAAGAAAAACAGGATTCTAATTAAACAGAATTGAGAAATGTATTTAATGAATCACCAGCATTTTACTTATTCAAGTTGACATCCTACTTTCTATGAAGTTAAAATATATTCAGCACAAATACATTTACATTTCTAGGATAGAAAAAAATGCATATTTTCAAGTCAGGCTTAATTATAAATAATTTACAGAAATTTTAGTATTTGTTACAATTAGCTAATTATGTATTTTTCGACAAAGCTAAGTGCTATAATCAGCTGGTTTCTATAACAGTAATTCAGTGTACCTCAGAATCTTTCATAATAGTGACTAAAGATGCAGATTTATAGACTGTCTCTGGATATACTGAGTCAGAAATCTCTATGGGTGGGGCCTCAGTGTTGGTATTTTGAACAAGCTCCCCACGTGATTCTGATGCATCAGTTTACATCTTCCAGGGCCCGCCCTTTTAGAGATGTTGTTTGACAATATGTTATTCACTCTTTACACATGAAGAATTTGAGGCTCAGAGAGACTAATTTATCCTAGGCCACACGGTGGTTGATGGCAGAGCAGAACTTCAGCACTTAAGCCTGCATGCCAGATCCAATCGTGTGGTCTCTCACGAGAGAGATTTTAAAATGGTCACTGTAAGGAGCCCTAATCAATCAATGTAAGAAACACACCATTAGGAGTCAGGCTTTAAGAGCACATGGTAGACTGTGAAAATGTTTAATTAGATCAAAATTACTTGAGAAATAGAAATTCAGTTCTCTTTTACTGTATTAGAGGCTCTTTCAGGCTAAAGGTTGCATGTATATAACTAAATAAGTAATATTAAAGTTCCTGCTACTTACACATTTATTTGCCAGATGGTCAAAAACGTGAGCGACTAGTTCCTCTGCACATATATTCTCTACCCTTTCAGCCATATGGTAAAAATGCTAATACGTGATCTCATTCAGGAGAGATTCAACCATGATGACAGAGCCGTAGGATAGATATCATTTATCACCAAGTTTCTTAACAATCAATGGTTTCAGTATGAAGCATTCATTGGATTGATGTTTTTGAAACCAAGATAACATTCAAGAACCTTGAACTTGTGTGCTATATTGTTTTTATTTTGAGATAGATTTTTTTTCCAGAACACCTGGTAATAAAATATCAAATAACATAGATCTAGTCTCATAGAAAAAAAGTACCTACAGAGGTGAAAAAAACTTAGCTGAAATAAAAAAAGGAACAGCATTTCACTACCAACAGAGCTAGAGATGAAAATAAAGAAGCTGCTACTGCTCAAGTTCCTGGTTTTTCATCCTGGATAGTGATTCTCTTCTCAGCAAGGAATGACTTTAAGAACATCACCAGGTGAATCATTAAAACAAGAAAAAATAACACAGACCTATAACTTACAACTGTATTATTTCTACTTATGCTGCTTTCAAATACAAACATTCTGCATCCCTCTAATTATCACTCCACCCATCCCTCTGCGAGGGATGAGACTCAAGGCCGACTGACACTCTGAACATGTTTCCTTTCTCTTCTTTAAACAAAACCCAAAGTTATATATCACTGCATATTCACAACAAAGAAACATTTTTAAAAAATACAGTGAGTAGTTGAGAAGTGTGACATGCAGACCACAAGTGTCAGTCTCCCTGCTGTTTTACTTTAAAAACTCAAGTATTTTAAGTTAATTCCTCAAGATGCCAAGCAGATAGCCACAAAAGCAATATTAAAAAGCACTACCAGTGGAGCTCTGAACTTGGATTTGAACTTCCCGGAAACTTAAAATCCTCAACAAATTGCTAAAATGATGCTAATGTGAAACGTTTGTGGTAATTCAGAAGGGAGTTTATTGGAAACTTACCCCTTAAACTCTTGACTTGGGGAATAATATACTGGGCCCCCTGCATTCCTGGTGTGTGACCCATTATAATTATATGAGGAACTGTGTTTCTGGCCCTTTCCAGTCAGCTTCTGTTTCAATAAGCTGCTACCAAACCACCTTCCTACCCTTGATCCTGTATCACTCAACAAAGAGTGCTGACTTGCCCTGATTAGATTACTCCACACCCAGGCTTTCTCCACTTGGTGTGTTTTTATTCAGTTACCAAAACAGATGTACTTTATTAGAAGAACTGACAGGGGCAGGTGACGAGCCCGAGTGTCCCTCTGCCATGTGCCAGCAGCCCTGTATGAATGCTGAACACGACTCATCAACCAGCTGCCTATGTCAAAGGCCTGTAAGCCTCAAGTCATGTTTTGGGGTAAATAAATGCTGGAATGTCAAAGGAGCACAATGGATTTCTTACGTAGTTGATCTTCCCTGCAAAAGAAGTTAACACATGGGGATACAAATGATGGAGACAAAGTGCAAATAAACAAAATATTTCCAAGTTTTCCCTTTTTTACTCTTTACATTGTCAGAGCCTGAGTTCAAAGGAATAAAGAAATGTAAAGGCAGACACAAGGATGCTCAACTAAATGTGATATAAATTGGGTGGCACAGTGATGAAGATTAACCTGAAATGGCAGTTATGGGTTCAGAACGTGTACATTTATTATCTCACAGAATCACACTTACTGCTATGAGCGAGGCAGTATCTAAACCATCATGCTTAGCTTATAAATGAGAAAGGTGGAGACCAAAGCAGGTTAAGTAACTTGCTTCAGGTAAAAGTCACAGTAAGTCACAAAGCTGTAAGTTCAAGTCCTCTTCTGCTCAGCTTCACGCTCTCCCCAGCAGGCAGTGTGTCTTTCAAGGCTGCAGATCTGATTTAATGTGTTGGGAGACCCGCTGAATATTCTGCCAGGATGGTTTGCCAGGAAAATAATAATCCTAACAGTGGATATTTGAGACAGGCTATATCTGCTTGTCCAGTTCAGTCCATAATGCTAAGAATACTACTGGGGACATAGACATAGAAAGCCACTCATGAAATAATCTGCTGTATTACTGTTCAACACTGACTCATTTCCTCTTCTTGATTCCAAAATTATTAAGGGGTAAAGACAAATGTTTTTGTATTTCAGACCCTTGGCACTCAGGGAATGTGGATTGAACACACTGATACAGAGGAACAAGTCCTCTCTGCCTTTTCCATCCTCACTCTATCTAGGTCAACAGATGTTCTAACATCTTCTGTCGCCTAGGGGAACAGAAATGGAGGATTTCTTGACTGAGGGATTATTTAAGATGTCCGGCACAACTCCAAATTCATAGGAGAATCCTTCTGTCTTCTTACAATGTTCAGTTCCTTAAGAGCAGCTGAATTCCTGATTTCATTAAAACAACTCTGGTAGCTTGTGGTATTATGTTGTGGTTGCTAGGCAACCTAGAAGATCAAAATTCTGTCAATATTATCCTTATCAATTGGAATCATATCCCAACTTTTGTATGTGTTACATATGGAGAAGATTGTTTTCTCTACTTAAACCTTTAAGTATGTATACTTACTCAGCAACTATGTACCAGACATTTAAAAAATTATTTAATCTGCACAACCCCACGAGGAAGGTACTATTATCTCCATCCTACAGATAAGAAAATTGAAACTCAGAGAAGACAAGTAAATAAATTGTACAAGGTCACCACACTGTTCAGTATTGGAACTAAGATTCCATCCAGGTCTGTCTGACTCTGAAACTCACTGTCTAAACCATATCATTCTGCTTCCACAGTACCAGGATTTAGAAAATGTAGACTTTAGTTTCCTCCTTGCTACTTAGATGAACTTAGACGTATTTATTCATCAGTAAAGCAGAGGTAATGCCACCTATTGCATCTACTTTAAAGGTACTAGAACATTCAAATGAGAAAATCTATCTTAAAAATTCTTAGCATATTTCTTTTAACTTTTTAGTCTTTTGGGAGCACTTATCTTGTTATTTTTTAATTTTTATTGGAGTATAGTTGTTTTACAATGTCGTATTAGTGTCTTCTGTACAGCAAAGTGAATCAGCTATGTTGTTGTTCAGTTGCCCAGTCATGTCCAACTCTTTGTGACCCCATGGACTGCAGCACACCAGGCCTTCCTGTCCCTCACCATCTCCTGAAGCTTGCCCAAGTTATGTGCATTGCATTGGTGATGCCATCCAATCATCTCATCCTCTGACGCCCTCTTCTCCTTCTGCCCTCAGTTTTTCCCAGTATCAGGAAGAGGAATCAGCTATATGTATACATACCACCCCTCTTTTTCTGGATTTCCTTCCCATTTAGATCATCATAGAGCACTGGGTAGAGTTCCTGGGTACAATAGGCTCTCATTAGTGATTTATTTTATACACAGCAGGGTATACATGTCAATCCCAATCTCCCAGTTCATTGCACCCCCTCCCTCCCTTGGTGGCTATACATTTGTTATCTGCATCTGTATCTCTATTTCTGCTTTGTAACTACAGATTCCACATATATGTGTTAATAGTTTTTCTCATTCTGACTGACTTCACTCTGTAGGACAGTCTCTAGGCCCATCCATGTATCTGCAAATGACCCAGTTTCCTTCCTTTTTATGGCTGAATAGTATTCCATTGTATATACGTACCACATCTTTATCCATTCCTCTATTGATGGACATTTAGGTTGTTTCCATATCCTGGCTATTGTAAATAGTGCTACAATGAACACTGGGGTGCATGTTTCTTTGAATTTAAGTTTTCTCTGGGTATATTCCCAGTAGTGGAATTGTTGGATCACATGGAAGTTCTCTTTTTAGTTTTTAAGTAACCTCCATACTATTCTCCATAGTGGTTCTACCAGTTTATTAATACATTTTTATCAACAGTACAAGAACATTCCCTTTTCTCTATACCCTCTTCAGCATTCATGTATTGTTTATTATTGTGATGCTGGCCATTTGGACAGATGTGAATTGATATTTCATTGTAGTTTTGATTTGCTTTTCTCTGATAATTAATGATATTGAGCATCTTTTTATGTGCTTGTTGGCCATCTGTATGGCCAGCTCATCTTTGAAGAAATGTCTCTTTAGGTCTTCTGCCCATTTTTTGATTCGTTTTTTTTTTTTAATATATATGGAGCAGATTTTTAAATAACAGAAATGGCATTGCTGTACTTGTTGCTTATTTGCTACAGAGCTGAGCCATTTGAAGATATAGATTTTAAAAGCTTTCTTCAGAGGATTTCAATAGAAAACAAACCATCCTTATGTTGTAAATTCTAAACTTACTTATTTCTGCAGGAGTGATCTGTCTTATTCTTCCCTATGTTGTGTCCTGACCACCTACGGCTGGTAGGTATCGACCCAGAACTAGCCTATCCTTGAGTAAAGAAGCCAGTCTCTGGAAGCCAATAACAATCGGAATCACCCAAGGACCTGTTAAAATGCCCCTTCCCTGGCCCCACCCCAGATTAACTGAGCCAGGGAGGGACCCAGACAGATGCATTTCTAATAGGCTCTCAGTTGATTTTTTTTTTTAACTTTTGATTTTGTATTGGGGTATAGCTGATTAACAATGTTTTGATAGTTTCAGATGAACAGCAAAGGGAACTCAGCCATACATATCCATTCAGTTTGAGAGCCATCATTTCATCTTGTTCCTGAAGGATTCCTGGATTGTCCTTGCTTAATGAGCCCCGGCTTTGTCCATTTGGCTGCCAGCTGGGTGTCCTTCCAGGCTGGTTACTCCATGTGATGTCCTCTGATCCTTAATTGTCTGTCCACAGCTGTAGTGCCAGTGTTGGGTCTACCATCCTTCTGTCTGGTCTGTCCAGTTGGTATTACTGCTTAAGAGAAGGGTGCCAGTCTTAGCCATGTCCCTAAACAGCATGTGTTAATTTATTTATTGGCTGTGCTGAGCTTTCTCTAGCTGTGGCCTGCGGGCTTCTTGTTGTGGTGGCTTCTCTTGCTGTGGAGCTCGGGCTGTAGATGTGCGGTCCTAGTAGTTGTGGCGTACAAACTTAGTTGTCCTGCGGCATGTGGGATCCTCCCAGACCAGGGATCGAACATGTGTCCCCGGCACTGGCAGGCGGATTCTTAACCACCGTAACATCAAGGAAGTCCCACAGCGTGAGATTTTAATCTTCCCAGACCTGTTTCCTCATTGATAAAATAAAAGATTCGGACAAATAATGTGCAGCTCCTTTCAGCTCTAAAATAACACCACTCTCTATGATATGGAATTCAAAGTTATTCCTAGCCCAGGTCAAAATATAGACCAGAGGGGCAGAACTGAATTATGACTGCGCACCTTCACACCAGGTTTGTGACTGGAGCCCTGCTCTGGAAATTGTTTAATTATTTATGGACTGTAGGGGGACCATTTTTTTCACAGACTTCCCATTGATTTTGTTGTGCAACCAGGGCTAAGAACTTTTAGGGGGATGGGGTAAGAGACACTAGAACAATCTATAGAGTAAAGGATCTGGATTTTAATCCTTGTTTTTCAGGGGCTGGAAAGGCACATCTTCTCTTGTGTTGCTCACTCCCATGCTTGCTCAGGTCAGGAGGCATTTTCTTCCTCCCACTCGCCTCTGAGGGGCTCAAGGTTTGTGCATGTTCTGCATCAGCCTTTCCTTACCATGGTGGCTGAAGTGCACTTTCTAGGCTCTGAATTTTTGTGGCCTTTACTCTCTGTCTACATGGCTTCCACTGTATATTATATCCATGGTGGCTGAAGTGCACTTTCTAGGCTCTGAATTTTTGTGGCCTTTACTCTCTGTCTACATGGCTTCCACTGTATATTATATTGAACATAATATATATTTTCCGTTTAATTTTTTTAAGTATGTATTTATTTGGCTGTGCCGGGTCTTAGTTGTGGCATGCGGGATCTTTTTTAGTTGAGGCATGTAAAATCTTTAGTTGCAGCATGTGGGTAATTCCCTGACCAGGGATCAAACCCAGGTCCCCTGCATCAGGAGCTCAGTGTCTTAACCACTAGACCAGTAGGGAAGCCTCTGTTTTCCTTTTTAAAGCATCATAATTTGTTTATTCTTTCAGTTGGGGGTACATATTTAAGTAATATTTTAAAGAATCTAATGTAGATAGTGTATATACTTTAAATATTGGCTTTATTAATTGGTTTTATATATGTATATAATATAAATAGTGTTCAGGTAGAAAAACAATGTTTAGAATATAGTTTTGGAACAAGCAGGTTAATAGCCAGGAAGCCCAAGTGAGATATGACAGATACCTGAATCAGTGGGTTAGGTGTTAGACAAAGAAAGAAAGAAAAGCATATATTATATTAACCATGAAGAAGAAAATGAAAGGAAGACATGTCTCTACTGAGACAGAAGAACAGAGAAGGGATAAAGACACTTTGGAGTTATAAGAGATCCTGAAGCTGGGAAAGAAATCAGAGGAAGTTGCGGGGCAGGGGACTTGCTTTGAGTCATGTTTAACCTGATGCACCTGGTCTAGCAATAGAGTTCACAGCAGAAGGTGCAAGATGGAGGCATATTTAACAGTTGTCCTAAGTGACACAGGACAACACTGAATAAGGATTGGAGCTGATGAGATTATCTAGAAAGTGAGTACAAAGAGAAATGAGAGCTGAAGTTAAATGCCCATGACCAGAAGCCTTAGAATTCTAGGGTTATGCTGGCCACTGCAGGAGCCATCAGCCACCCGTGACCATGAGCCCCTGAAATGTGACTGGCCTGAAGTAAGGTGCGTTGTCCTCAATGGATTTCAGAGACAGTACAAAGATAAGGAGTATGTCATTAATGATTTCTTTATTGGTTACGTGTTGAAATGATAATGTTTTGGAAATACTGGGTTAAATTAAACATATTCTTAAAGTTAATTTCACCCATTTCATTGCTACTAGAGAATTTTAAATTATGTATATGGTTGCATTATATTTCTCTTGGACAGTGCTAGTCTAGAGCCTCTCAAGCAACAGGAAAGAAGAAATTAATTTCATCATGCCAAGACTTGGCATGATGCTGTGCAAACAGCGCATATGTATAGTGTATAACTGTATAAATATGGAAGGATTATCTAAGATTAAGAGCAGAGAGTTGATGTAAATGTAAATGATTTTGGCTACAGTGTTCACATGCTATAGTCAGTCAGATGTTATCCAAGGCATCGATGTGTCACCATCTGGCTTCTGCCTATAGAGATGGCCAACCCACTAAGCTCTTGGCTCCTTTATTCTGCCAAGGAAGGTGGCACTTTTTTCTTTTGCCTTAGGAGAATCCTACCTTCTTAAGCAATTATATTACATGGTCTCATTTTCTCGTTTCATCTTCTGATGTTACCCCATGTAATACATTGGAAATCTCAGGTAGACAGTCTCATAAATTTTATGCTGGAGATTGGATTGTGGCCTTCTAGATTCCAGAAGATCCACACCAGCCTTGAGGGGGCGGTTCACATAATACCTAAGTCTCTTCATGCACCAGTAGGCTCCCAGGCTGGAATATGCCTTTGACTTTTTATACCAGTGAAAGCTTGGCTTCACTTCAGACTCGAGGAAATTAGAGAACCTGCCCACAAGCTATGCCAGGCTTCTCTGATTCTCTTGTCTCAGCTAAAGCCACATTTGATTATCTCTGGCCATGTTTGGTTTCTCACTTTATCACGTATGGCGGTAGGGAGAATTCTAAGATTCCTACCCTGCTCGTACACAGGTCCTGTAACCCCATTTCCTTGAGTCTTCCCATTGAATGGCATTCCCATGTGAATGGCATGGCATAGAGGGTACCTTAATTAGGTAACATGTTCTGGCCAATGGGGCTGGAATAGTCATGTCTGTGATTAGCCATGTAAGACTCCACTGTAGGACTGGAAATTCCCAGGGCCACTTATTCTGTCTTGTTTTCCAGACATGATTAAAGACCTGTTATCATTTGATTTTCCTAATAGAAATCTCACAAGGATTGTCTTCTTCTCCATAGACCTGTATTCCAAGTCCATCGTAAAATGTAGTTAAGCAACCTAGACTTTAGATATCTCATCTGTAAAATGGGGAGATAAATTTGCCTACTTCAAGAAGTTGTGAGGATTAAGTGACATAGCATTTTAGGGCTCTTCGACATGTGCCTGGCACATAGTAAGTGTTCAGTAAATATTAGGTGCTGATGGTAACAGCGTTGGTAGTACTACTAGTAGCAATAGCATATGAGGATTAAGATGGCACATAGTTCATTAATTCCCATTGCTCGACTCATCCAAATTTGGTGGAGTCACAATTAATGAAAAGCCTCAGTTGAATATTCATAACTGTGTATATTTATTTTCTATTGCTTTGTAACAAATTACCTGGCGAGCTTAAGTCATGTGTGACTCTTTTACGACCCCATGGACGGTAGGCTCCCAGGCTCCTCTGTCCATGGGATTCCCCAGGCAAGAATACTGGAGTGGGTTGCCACTTTCTTCTCCAGGGGATCTTCCCCACCCAGGGATCAAACCTGCATCTCCCACATTAGCAGGCGAATTCTTTACCTCTGAGCCACCAGGGAAGCCCATATGTCATTCATATACCAATCTCCAAAATTCCTGGAATACCATGTTTCCTTGGTTGACTTTTAGCTGGGTCAGTTCTTTGTAAAACTGAGCCATACATGTATGGCAAATATTTGATGTTTCAAACACATCCAGAGAATAATACTTAAAAAAAAAAAAAGAGCCCATAGAAACTTGAAACAGATAGCTATGTAATTCGAATTGTGACTCCACCCAATTTAGATGAGTTGAGCAGTGGGAATTAATGAAGTATGTGCCATCTTAATCCTCATATGCTATTGCTACTAGTAGTACTACCAACGCTGTTACCATCAGCACCTAATATTTACCGAACACTTACTATGTGCCAGGCACATGTCGAAGAGCCCTAAAATGCTGTCACTTAATCCTCACAACTTCTTGAAGTAGGCAAATTTACCTCCCCATTTCACAGATGAAATATCTAAAGTCTAGGTTGCTTAAGGATCCAATATTGATAGAGCGCAGACTCACTCTCAGGCAGGCAGACGCCAAGGCTCTGCTGTCTTAACCCTCATGACTTAACTGCTTCACGTACAGTTTGAATCTAAATATCTGGACTTACTGGAGCAAATCACAGCATTCTTGTTTTCTCACTTCAGTCCTAGATTCAGTGACTTTAAATGTTTTCTTAAGACATTACAAATTTTCAGGTGGGAGGATGAAATAGGTGAGTGAGGTTGAGAGGTACAAACTTCCAGTTACAAAACAAATGAGTCGTGTCTAAAATGTACAGTCTGGGGAATATAGTTGACAATTATATATTTTTTTTTAAAAATTGGAGGATAATTGCTTTATAATGTTGTGTTGGTTTCTGCTGTCCAGCAATGTGAATTAGCCATAAGTATACATATATCACCCCCCTCCTGAGTCTCCCTCCTAACTCCTCCATCCCACCCCTCTAGGTCATCACACAACACCGAGCTGTGCTACACAGAACACCTGTGCTACACAGAACACCTGTGCTACACAGAACACCTGTGCTACGCAGCAGCGTCTCACTAGCTATCTGTTTTATACATGGTAGTGTATATATGTCAGTATTACTCTCTAAATTCATACCCCCTTCTCCTTCCCTCACTATGTCCAGCAAGTCTGTTCTCTATGGTTGCATCTCTATTCCTGGCCTGCAAATAGGTCCCTCAGCACCATTTTTCTAGATTCCATATATATGCGCTACTATATGGTATTCATCTTCCTCTTTCTGACTTACTTCTAGGCTCTAGGTTTGTCTGCCTCACAAGAACTGACTCAAATGCATTTCTTTTTATGGCTAAGAAATATTCCATTGTATATATGCACCACTAACTTCTTTATCCATCCATCTCCTGATGGACATCTAGGTTGCTTCCATGTCCTGGCTATTGTAAATAGTGCTGCAGTGAACACTGGGATACACGTGTCTTTTCAAATTATGGTTTTCTCAGGGTATATGCCCAGTAGTTGGATTGCTGAGTCATATGGTAGTTTTATTCCTGGTTTTCTTTTAAGGAATCTCCATAGTGGCTGTATTAACAACTTATTAATACATTCCCATCAAAAGTGCAAGAGGGTTCCCTTTCCTTCCCACCCTCTCTAATATTTCAGTTCAGTTCAGTTCAGTCGCTCAGTCGTGTCTGACTCTGCGACCCCATGAATTGCTGCATGCCAGGCCTCCCTGTTCATCACCATCTCCCGGAGTTCACTCAGACTCACGTCCATCGAGTCCGTGATGCCATCCAGCCATCTCATCCTCGGTCGTCTCTTTCTCCTCCTGCCCCCAATCCCTCCCAGCATCAGAGGTTTTTCCAATGAGTCAACTCTTCTCATGAGGTGCCCAAAGTACTGGAGTTTCAGCTTTAGCATCAGTCCTTCCAAAGAAATCCCAGGGCTGATCTCCTTCAGAATGGACTGGTTGGATCTCCTTGCAGTTCAAGGGACTCTCAAGAGTCTTCCCCAACACCACAGTTCAAATGCATCAATTCTTTGGCACTCAGCCTTCTTCACAGTCCAACTCTCACATCCATACATGACCACTGGAAAAACCATAGCCTTGACTAGACATTTATTGCTTATAAATTTTTGATGATGGCAGTTCTGACTGGCGTGAGGTGATATACCTCACTGTAGTTTTGATTTGCATTTGTCTAATAATGAGTGATGTGGAGCGTCTTTTCATGTGTTTGTTGGCCATCTGTATGTCTTCTTTGGAGAAATATCTGTTTAGATCTTCTGCCAATTTTTTATTGGGTTATTTGTTTTTCTGATATTGAGCTGCATGAGCTGGTTGTATATTTTGGAGATTAATCCTTTGTCTGTTTTTTCATTTGCTATTGTTTTCTCCCATTCTAAGGGTTGTCTTTTCATGTTGTTTATAGTTTCCTTTGCTGTGCAAAAACTTGTAAGTAGGTCCCATTTGTTTATCTTTGTTTTTATTTTCATTAATTTAGGAGGTGGGTCAAAGAAGATCTGTGCCAAAGAGTGTTCTGCCTATGTATCCCTCTAAGAGCTTTATAGTTTCTGGGCCTTATATTTAGGTCTTTAGTCCATTTTGAATTTATTTTTGTATATGGTGTTAGGAAGTATTCTAATTTTATTCTTTTACATGCAGCTGCCCAGTTTTCCAGGCACCACTTATTGAAGAGGCTGTCTTTTCTTTATTGTATACTCTTGCCTCCTTTGTCAAAGATAAGATGCCCATAGGTGCATGAGGCTATCTCTGTGCTTTCTATCTTGTTCCATTGATATATACTTTTGTTTTTGTGCCAGTATCATATTGTCTTGATTACTGTTCAGTTCAGTTCAGTAGCTCAGTCGTGTCCGACTCTTTGAGACCCCATGAATTGCAGCACGCCAGGCCTCCCTGTCCATCACCAACTCCTGGAGTTCACTCAAACTCACGTTCATCGAGTCAGGGATGCCATCCAGCCATCGCATCCTCTGTCGTCCCCTTCTCCTCCTGCCCCCAATCCCTCCCAGCATCAGAGTCTTTTCCAATGAGTCAACTCTTCACATGAGGTGGCCAGAGTATTGGAGTTTCAGCTTTAGCATCATTCCTTCCAAAGAAGTTTTACTGTATTTCAGTCTATGCTTCCAAAGTATAGACTGAAATCAGGAAGGTTGATTCCTCCAGCTTTGTTTTTCTTTCTCAAGATTGCTTTAGTTATCAGGGGTCTTTTGTGTTTCCATACAAAGACAATTATATAATATTAATCTTTGTATGTTGACAGATGGTAACCAGGCTTATCATGGTGGTCATTTTGAGATATATAGAAATATCAACTCACTATGTTGTATACCAGGAACTAACATAGTGTCATAGGTCAATTATATTTCAAAAATTAAAACACTCACAGAAAAAAAAGTCAAATTTGTGGTTATCAGAGGCAGGAGTTGGGGGAAGGTGGTCAAAAGGCAGAAACTCCCGGTTATATGGTAAATAAGTACTAAGGATATAATGTACAACATGATAAATATAGTTAACACTGCTGTATGTTATATATGTGAAAGTTTCTAAGAAAAATCCTAAGTGCTCTTATCACAAGGAAAAAGTATTTTTGCTGTTTCTCTAATTTTGTATCCATATGGGATGATAGACTTTTACTAAACTTAATGTGGTAATAATCATTTTATGATGGAAGTTAGACTATTACGCAGCACATCTTAAAGCCATACAGTGTTGTATGTCAACTATATTTCAGTAAAACTGGAAGAGAAAAAAGCAATTACAATTTTTGGAGCAACAGAAGGACAGGAGGTTGAGTCAGTTAGTGCCCTATGATTCTTAATGTGAAGAAACAGCTATAAACCTCTCCTTCATAGGCTTATCATTTATCTGCTTTAAACAAACAATCCCTATACTCTGCTTCAAGTTCTTCTAACTTCTCCATGTTCTGGAAATGGCTAAGGGCACAAGCAGGAAGCCATTCCCTTTCGGTCAGCTGCAGTCATGTCATGCAGTGAGTTCACCAGTGATTCCTGATGAAAGATGCAAGAGAAGCTGGAATCACAGATGCATGAAACAGTCTTTCCTTGCTATGAATCCAAGGAAGGCACCTTCACTTAGTTCTCCTCCAGGTGTCCTGCAAACAGCAGATGAACTCACTTTTTCTATGTTTACTTCATGTTCCTTCCTGGAAAACACACCTAATAAGTTCATGTGTGCTAGCTAATTGGCTGTAATCTTTCCTTTGTCATTTTTTTGAGCTTAATGAGCAGGTGGATCACACACCAGGGTCAGCAATGTTTGAAACCACCAAACCAGCCACTCCTGGCACTAATAGGACCATTTCTGCAAGGAATTCCATTTCCTTTTGAGTGTTTTATAGAGACAGGAGCTTTCTCTTTGTGAGAAAAGTTGTTCACTGGTTCTCCATCCAGACAGCCAACAGTCTTTCCACTTTTTTTATTTCTTTCAGCCTCATTGTTATTGACTTTGAAGTACTTGAGCTTATTCCAGCTGTAGACGTTGCTTTTATTTTTGTGTACTTCCTGTCATGATCGTCAGTGTGGATTATTCCCTCATTCCTGCTGCTCAGGAAATACTGCATATTCTCTTGATTCTTTCAAAATATTTGATTATCTCAAGCTTCTCTTCAGTGTTTAAGCTGTCCTTTTGCATGCACTATTTGACATTTTTGAATCAAGATGCTTAAATATTCTTGGGATATTAAATGAGTGTTTTTCTATAGAAAAATGCATAATTGCAAAAGAATAACAAAACACAATCTTGCAGGATATCGCTCAGTGAACCAACGTAGCTGGTAATGTTTGAGGTCTGTGTGTGTTATATTTTGTGTTATATTCCTATAGGGCTTGGTTAGCTGGTTGCAGTTTAATGTGTTTACCTGGTGTTTCTAACTGAGTAAATCATTAAATAAGTTAGTACAAAATTTGTATCATGCTTAAATTGTTACTTACATTACATTGCATTGGAATGATGCTGGTTTTCAAAATAAGCATTATAGCATAATTGACTGTATCATCAACTTTCAAATAGCCAAGAACACATTAATAATTAACATATGTAGGAATTCAACAAATCCCTGCCCTCATGGAGCTTGCATTTTAGTGATATTAAAATATTGACACCATTTAAGCCCAGTTTCAAATTATGAGTTCTAAAATAATCTAAAAATACATTTTATATGCAAATAAGCTACTTAAACCTCATTTAAAGTCAGTTGTTTCATACTGAATTTTTAAATAAATGCTATATTTTAAAAGACAAACTAAAGTCTTAAAAATCAAAATGCAAGCAAGTTGTTTCTTAGAAATTCAAGACCAAAAGCAACAAACAAACCCTAAAATGTTGTATGTGTCACAGGAGTAGCATATTACATATTAATATGCCTATATTCTTCTATTTGTATAAATGCAAGGGCATATGGAGTGATTTTTCACTTAATGCTAAGAAAGGTTATTCCTGGATGGCAGGACACTACTTTTTTCTTTGCATATACCTATATTGTTTGCTTCCTTTATAATAATCTTATAAAACTAAAAGGTGATTTTATGTTTATTTGAAAAATTTTAAATACAAAGATATCAGAGAAGAAATATCCATGAACCCAATAACCAAAATTATAAAATATCAACACTGTCATATTTTTGGATCTTTTTAAAATAAAAAAAGATTCCACAAAAAATTAAAGATCACCATGGACTACCCTCTAGTGCCGTTCCTCACCCATCAACTCCCTCTGTAAAGTTGCATTTCTTTCCTGTCCATATAGAATAATTTTTAAAATTCCAATTAAAACTGTTAGGCTAGACTAGAAATGTATCTTATGAGTTTTTCAGCTTTATGCTTAATCTTCTTCTGATGAATAATTTTAAATATATTCCAAAATAGAGAAGATAATGTATGATAACCCCCCTATATACCCATTACCTAGATTCAGCACTCATCAAGGTTTTGCCACATGGAATTTTTGAAATCAAAAGCAGAAAACTGTAACCTACTGTTCATCCTACAATTTGTTCAGTCAATAAACAACGACCTACTAAGGAAGACAGGGAGAACTGAGATTAGCTATGGTCTCACTATGTGCCGCGCACTGGGTCTTGTCTACTCTGACCCACTGAGGAGTCACAACAACTCTGCCACCCAAATAGTATCATTAGCATTCTTCAGAGTGGAAAATGAGACTTGGAAAGATGAAAGTTCTTCCACAGGCCCAGCTGCTTGCTCTTCTTTCTAGACCGTAAATCCCTCCTCCCCCACCAATTTCAGTATGTGTGAGAGAGTCACTAGAGGTTATTCTGTTGAAAAATACAAAATGAGAAGGTCTCACTTTGTAGCTGTGTGAATTGATCTCTCAATTCTCTGGGCTGGAGGAGGGTCCAGCATTGTTATGGGAGTTTTAAGTCAGCAACTTTTTGTTATTATTTAATTTATAAAATAATCTGTTGTAACTTTCACTTTAAGATATTTTCCTCTAACTACTTAGATAAAAGACAGGAATGTTTTCTCTTTTCCTTTAAAAAAAAAATCTCATTAATGATTCAATACACTTTTATAAATTCTTACTTGTTCTCTATAGCTAATAATCCCAGCTGACCAACACCCATAATTACAGAAACCAATTTCAGTTGCAGTTTGCCAGCTTGCAAATATATCACATTTTCCAAAGCAGTTTTGAAACTTCTTGCTTGTCATGTCACTTACGTGTTGTTATGCTCATATGCTGCAGCAAATGCTTCATAACCATTCTTGATCTTTCATGGGGACTGTTCAGAAAGCAGACATGAATGCTCCAGTGTATCAACCCTATTAGTCAGTCTTGTGATAAGAAGCATGGGATTTGGGTTTCCCCTGACACATATTTATTTAATAGCATAGACTGTCATCATTTAGAAGCCCAGGATGCACAATGATTCAGCTATTTTGAGAAACTGATGAGATTAAAGAAACTCAATTATCAAATGTCTCCCAGCTTATATGTATAAAATTTTGGTAGAACAGATAACATCTTATTCTAGATTTCTCTTAATATTTGTATCCCAAACTCTTCGAAAGGCAAACCCAGTCTCCCAGAGAAGGAAAGAACCTTAAAGATCACGTGGGATCAGACAGTCCTCTTCATTTGGCAAATGTGGAAAGAGATCCAATATTTATTTTGCTTATATTTTGTTTCAGGTAGTTCTTGTTTGATTTTCAGTTGCCACAAAGAACAGTGCCAAGTTCCTGTATTGTCACACCAGGGAGTTGTTTGTGCAACAGTCCCTGGTATTAAAAATAACGGAAAAGAAAATAGCCACTAAACTTTAGCATGAACAGAAAGACAGCAGTAAATTTTTTAAGGCTGCCATAAAACTCAACTGCAACGTGCAAGCTTGCAAACTGAAAATACCTAACCACAAGAATTGGAGTAAAAAGTCAGGAAAGAAGGTTGTCACATTCTAGAAGTTCAGTAAATCAAATTAGGTTATGTTCAAAAGTGGGTTTCTAATTCTGCTTTCCCACTTATTTACATATAGAACTTTTTCACTTTTTGCAAAATGCCTCCTGACTAAAAATTTTTTCGTGTGTGTGCCATAGCCATATTACTGTATTTGATTCGGTGCCTTTAATCTTTTCTTAAAATACAGACCCTCAAAATACATATCTCTGTAACCGACCTTGGCGAGGAGGTAGTTTAGTGATTTTCAAATGTCTTTTTCTTTCCTTCCCCTCCCCTTGCCCAGGGGGATTCCCCAAATAGAGTAAACAGGTCAGCGTGACCTTGGATGAGGCTGCTTTCTGGGTCCCGAACTCAAAGGGAAAACCCTGCCCTACTCAGACCTTTTGCCCAGGGAAGCTTCTCGCCTCTGCCCGACTTCCCCAAGGCCAACCGAGCGCTGTTAGGGCCCCCTGAAGCAGCTTTTCTCCCTCTAAAATCCTACCTTTTGGGGGTTTCCAGGGTGCTGCCCGGGGCAAGAGTGGGTCCAACAGCACATGTGGGAAGAAGATTCACCTCTGTGGGCGGAGGACCCGAGCGCCTAGGGCCGGTGCGCCGACCCCAGCGGGCCAGCCTCCAGCGGCACCCGCGCGGACCCCCGGACTCGCCGCTGGCCGGAGCGGGGCCAGAGCGGGAGGCAGGTGGCAGCGCCGCGCAAGCAGGGGCACAGGCAGCGAAGCTTGGGCGCTGCTAGGGGGTCTGCAGGTCGCGATCCCCTTCCAGGAGCGGGGCCAGGACAGAGAACCGCACCCGGCAAGCGGCCCCAGTGCCGCAAGGTGTGAGGGTGCAGACGGCGGCGGAAGGGTGGCGGCCGAGGCGCCCCGGCTCCCTCCTTACCTGGCCTTTGCCGGCCTCACGCAGAGCTCCGGCCTCGCGCCCTTAGAAGTTTCCCAGCCGAGTGCATCGGGCCCCCCCGACCGGCGCGAAGTCTCTGGTGCCCGGCTCACGCGCTCCTGGCCACCCCGCGCCGGTGTCCGCCCTGCGCCCAGGCGCTCAGTGACCGCAGCCCGGTTCCGGAGCGGCGCGGTGGCGCAGGCGGGGGCCGGGCACGGGCGCGCGCCCCGGGGACCGCGGGGAGGGCGGGGTGGCGGCGGCAGGAACGGCGCTGGGCCCCGGTAGCCCCAGCCTCCAGGAAGTCGTCGGACTGCTGATCAACCTAGCGATTGAGCGACGGAACAAAGTTTGCAAAGATGGGTCACAAGTGAACGCAGCTTACAGCTGTAAAACGAACCTCGTGTACGCTATATGCCAGGCAGAGGACCATGGGGTTCACTCCTTGGATGCGAAGCAAGTGTACTTCTGCCCTCTCTCTACCCCAGCCCCACTGTAAACAAAATGAGATCAGTGACTGGAATGGGCATGGGAATATTTGGGTAGAGAGGGCAGAGAACAGTTAATATCTTGTTTCAAATCAATGAATGTCTCCAAGGCAAATGGATGAAGAGCATGGACAATCATAGAAGGAAAAAAAAAATTAAATACAGATAATCCCCCCCCCAAAAAGTTCAAGTTAGTAATGAGCCCTAATGCGTACAACTTAAGGCAGAAATCAAATGCGTTTTTCCCCTCCCATGAAGTTAGTGAAGCTTTCTTTGGTTTTGGTGATCAAACTCTGGTGGTTGGTGAGGGAACAGGGAAACACAACCTACTTGAGGATTTGCATCTCCTCCCTTCTCAGCATTCACTCATGTTCTGTAAGTGTTCTGGTTACAGTGATTCCAGGAACATTTACTGAGTAATCAATGGCTCTTTTGGTCCCTAGCTGCTGCTGCTGCTAAGTCACCTCAGTCGTGTCCAACTCCGTGCGACCCCGTAGACGGCAGCCCACCAGGCTCCCCTGTCCCTGGGATTCTCCAGGCAAGAACACTGGAGTGGGTTGCCATTTCCTTCTCCAATGCATGAAAGTGAAAAGTGAAAGTGAAGTCTCTCAGTCGTGGCCCACCCGCAGCCACCCCATGGACTGCAGCCCACCAGGCTCCTCCATCCATGGGATTTTCCAGGCAAGAGTATTGGAGTAGGGTGCCATTGCCTTCTCCATTGGTCCTAGAATAGCCATTAAAGTAATATAAATGGTAAAAATTAACCTCTTTTAATGGATACTAGCACTAGGGGGCAAAAAGTACCCATATTCCTATACCCTATATGGGGCTAGAAACCACATGTGTTCCAGGCCTTTGCTGTTATGCTTCATTCTAGGGATTTACTCAGAAATGTTGGAAATCCAGTGTAAATTGGATATGGCTGGGGAAGTAAGAAGGTCATGAGGTTTAACATCAGATGTATTTGAAACTGCTAAGTGGCATTTCAGGAGGTTCCAAAGAGGTGCAGGCCTTTATGTCTCAGCACAAAAAGAATTCATCAATAGGCAAAGTGATAGATAAGAAGTGATAGGATGCTTGTGAGGCTTATCAGTGGGCAGGTGAGACGGTGGTGCCACACTGAGAGCTTAGTGGGCTACAGTTTTATAAAACAGTAAAAATAGGTAAGGGGGAAAGACAGCCTTCTCCCTGTTCTTAAGAAGGCATCATGCTTTCATCATTAGCTCCTCCCCCAGGTTAGGCAAGGAAGTCTTTTTGTCCCTGTATGGTCAAGCTAGGACTGTCCTGGCAGTAATGGAAAAATTATTTCAAGTCTCAGTACAATGGGCGTCTTTCACTTTGAAATGTCACCTTTCCATAAATTGTTGTTCTTATATGTGCAGAAGCATGTTCTATGGATCATCTACTTGCTGAGCTCACTGGGCAGGATGTGGGCCTCATGCCACCACTGTTTTTTTGCTATGTCTCCTGCTTCTTTTCCATGGTTTTGTTGCTAAGCAAGCCTGCTTGGTTTTGTGGTTAAGTCATCCTGCTTCCCTGAGTAATCATTACTACAGGGGGCACCCATATTTATTTCTACTTACTCTGGTGTGGTTAACTATTTAATCACCTACTTTGTCTATTTACTCTGTCCCTATCATATTCTGGCTTTAGATTTTACTTCTTATTTAGTATTGTATGTTATATTCTTTAAGGATTATATTCATGGTCATTTTTAACTTAAAAATTCCAAAGCAGCAAAAGCTATGATTGTTCAAAAGATTGTAAGGTGGCTGACTCCTGGCGTTCACACCTTTTGGGACCCCTCCCCCCCCTCCTTGAGTGCGTCTGGGACCTGTGACTTGCTTGTAAAACAATAAATATAGCACAGGTGGTGGATGTCACTCTTGTGACTACATTACATTACACAAGACTTGGTCTTGCTAGCCAACTCTCTCTAGAGACCATCTGATCTGGCTTGATGAAGTAAATAGCCATGCTGGGAAAGTCCTCTAGTCAAGGAATTGTAGGTGACCTCTAGGAGCAGCCTCCAGCCAGAAAGAAGCCAGTGCCCTGGGGTACTACAAGCACAGGGAAATGAATTCTGGCAGACATCTAAGTGACCTTGGAAATGTTCTTCCCCACTCAATCCTCCTGATGAGAATGCAGACCAGAGCACACCTTAATTTTGAGTTTGTAAAACCCAAAACCCTAAGCAGAGGACCCAGCTAAGCCTTGGCTGGACTCCTGACCCACCAAAAATGTGAGATAATAATTGTGAGTTATTTCAAGTCATTAAGTTTTTAGTAACTAATATAGCTTGTTTGTGTGGTTCAGTTATTTAACATATTAGTAATAGAATACAGTTTCTTCTTTGATAAACTTTGTGTTAAATATTGCTGTCCTGTTGTATTCTAATTTTTTTTCTTTCTTACTCCTTCATATATGTCTCTACCTTGATTTTCATTGCAAAGTCATGAGACAAAAGCTCTAATGAACTTCAATGAGGTATCATAGCATACCAGTCAGAATGGCTAATTATCAAAAAATCTATAAACAATAAAGATGCTTTTTTATTGCTAGAGAGGATGTGGAGAAAAGGGAACCATCTTGCACTGTGGTGGGAATGTAAACTGATACAGCCACTATGGAGATTCCTTAAAAAACTAGGAATATAAACTACCATATGACCCAGCAATCCCACTACTCAGCATATACTTGAGAAAACCACAATTCAAAAAGACACATCTTCACTGCAGCACTGTTTACAATAGCCAGGACATGGACGCAAGGTAGATGTCCATCAACAGATGAATGGATAAAGAAGTTGCGGGGTGCAGTTGCTCAGGCGTGTCCAACTCTTGGCAACCCTATGGACTGTAGCCTATCAGGCTCTTCTGTCCATGGGATTTTCCCAGCAAGAATACTGGAGTGGGTAGCCATTTCCTACTCCAGGAGATCTTCCCCACTCAGAGACTGAACCTTTATCTCTTGCATCTCCTGTGTTGGGAGGCAGGTTCTTGACCTCTAGTGCCACCTGGGAAATGTATACACGTGTATGTATACATAGATACAATGGAATGTTGCTCAGCCATAAAAAGGAATGGATTTGAGTCAGTTGTATTAAGGTGATTTAACCTACAGCCTGTTACACAGAGTGAAGTAAGTCAGAGAGAAACAAATATCATATATTAATGCAACTACATGCAATTTAGAAAAATGGTACTGATGAACCTGTCTGCAGGGAAGGAATGGAGATGCAGACATTGAGAACAGACTTGTGGACACAGCAGGGAAAGGAGAGGATGAGATGAATTGAGAAAGCAGCATTGACATATATACACTATCATGTATAAAACAGATAGCTGGTGGGAAGCTGATACAATACAGGGAGCCCAGCCTGGCACTCTGTGATGACCTAGAGAGGTGGGATGAGGGGGTGGAAGGGAGGCTCAAGAGGGAGGAGGTATATATATATACACATAGAGAGAGAGAGAGCTATGACTGGCTCATGTTGTTGTACAGCAGAAGCCAACACAATATTGTAAAGCAATTATCCTCCAATTAAAAAAAAACAATTCAAGGGAAAAGAAAAGAAGTGGTGCCCCATGCATCAGCCCTAGGTCTAGGGCTTTCTGAGACTTCCACCTGCTTACCTGCTTCAAAGATTGTGTGTCTAAGGTCCACAGTCTTGTTGAAGTGAAGTGAAGTCGCTCATTTGTGTCCGACTCTTTGCGACCCCATGAACTGTGGCCTACCAGGCTTCTCTGTCAGTGGGATTCTCCAGGCAAGAATACTGGAGTGGGTTGCCATTTCCTTCTCCAGGCAGGGGATCTTCCCAACCCAGGGATCGAACCCAGGTCTCCTACATTGGAGGCAGATGCTTTAACCTCTGAGCCTCAACCATCTATTATTAACCAGTATTATTCATGAAATGTTAGGTCCATGAATCAAGGCAAATTGGAAGTGGTCAAACAGGAGATGGCAAGAGTAAACATCAACATTTTAGGAATCAGCGAAGTAAAATGGACTGGAACGGGTGAATTTAACTTACATGACCATTATATCTACTACTGTGGGCAAAAACTCCTTAGAAGAAATGGAGTAGCCATCATGGTCAACAAAAGAGTCCAAAATGCAGTGGTACTTGGATGCAATCTCAAAAACAACTGAATGATCTCTGTTGATTCCAAGACAAACCATTCAATATCACAGAAATCCAAATCTATGCCCGGACCAGTAATGCTGAAAAAGCTGAACAGTTCTATGAAGACCTACAAGACCTTCTAGAACTAACACCCCAAAAAGATGTCCTTTTCATCATAGGGGACTGGAATGCAAAAATAGAAAGTCAAGAGATACCTAGAGTAACAGGCACAGTTGGCCTTGGAGTACAAAATGAAGCAGGTCAAAGGCTAACAGAATTTTGCCAAGAGAATGCACTGGTCATAGCAAACACCCTCTTCAAACAACACAAGACTCTACACATGGACATCACCAGATGGTCAACACCAAAATCAGATTAATTATATTCTTTGCAGCCAAAGATGGAGAAGCTCTATATAGTCAGCAAAAACAAGACCAAGAGCTGACTGTGGCTCAGATCATGAACTCCTTATTGCCAAATTCAGACTTAAATATAAGAAAGTAGGGAAAACCACTGGGCCATTCAGGTATGTCCTAAATCAAACCCCTTAACGATTATACAGTGGAAATGATGAATAGATTCAAGGGATTAGATCTGATAGAGTGCTGAAGAACTATGAATGGAGGTTCATGACATTGTACAGGAGGCAGTGATCAAGACCATCCCCAAGAAAAAGAAATGCAAAAAGGCAAAATGGTTGTCTGACAAAGCCTTACAAATAACATTTTAGAAAAGAAAAGATGCAAAAGGAAAAGCAGAAAAGGAAAGATATACCCATTTGGATGCAGAATTTCAAAGAATAGCAAGGAGAGATAAGAAAGCCTTCCTCAGTGATCACTGCAAAGAAATAGAGGAAAACAACAGAAGGGGAAGACTAGAGATTTCTTCAAGAAAATTAGAGATACCAAGGGAGCATTTCATGCAAAGATGGGCACAATAAAGGACAGAAATGGTATGGACCTAACAGAAGCAGAAGATATTAAAAAGAGGTGTCAAGAATACACAGAAGAATTATACAAAAAGGTCTTTATGACCCAGATGACCGTGATGGTGTGATCACTCACCTAGAGCCAGACATCCTGGAATGTGAAGTCAAGTGGGTCTTAAGAAGCATCACTATGAACAAAGCTAGTGGAGGTGATGGAATTCCGGTTGAGCTATTTCAAATCCTGAAAGATCAATATGCCAGGAAATCTGGAAAACTCAGCACTGGCCAAGGAAAAGGTCAGTTTTCATTCCAATCCCAAAGAAAGGCAATACCAAAGAATGCTCAAACCACCACAAAATTGCACTCATCTCACATGCTATCAAAGTAATGCTCAAAATTCTGCAAGCCAGGCTTTAACAGTAGGTAAAAAGGGAACTTCTAGACATTCAAGCTGGATTTAGAAAAAGCACAGAAACCAGAAATCAAATTGCCAACATTCGCTGGATCATCGAAAAAGCCAGAGAGCTTCAGAAAAACATCTGCTTTATTGACTATACCAAAGCCTTTGACTGTGTGGATCACAACAAACTGTGGGAAATTCTTAGAGATGGGACCTGACCATCTGACCTGCCTCCTGAGAAATCTGTATGCAGGTCAAGAAGCAACAGTTAGAACCAGACATGGGACAACAGACTGGTTCCAAATAGGGAATCGCTATACATTGTCACCCTGCTTATTTAACTTATATGTGAAATACCAGGCTGGATGAAGCACAAGCTATGTCAAGATTGCCAGGGGAAATATAAGTAACTTCAGATATGCAGATGACACCACCCTTATGGCAGAAAGTGAAAAAGAACTAAAGAGCCTCTTGATGAAAGTAAAAGAGGGGAGTGAAAAAGTTGACTTAAAATTCAACATTCAGAAAACTAAGATCATGGCATCTGGTCCCATTACTTCATGGCAAATAGATGGGGAAATAATGGAAACAGTGAGTGACTTTATTTTGGGGGGCTCCAAAATCACTGAAATGGTGACCACACCCATTAAATAAAATACGCTTGCTCCTCGGAAGAAAAGTTATGACCAACCTAGACAGCATACTAAAAAGCAGAGATATTATTTTGCCAACAAAGGTCCATCTTGAAAGCTATGGTTTTTCCAGTAGTCATGTATGGATGTGAGAGTTGAACTATAAAGAAGGCTGAGCACTGAAGATTTGATGCTTTTGAACTGTGATGTTGGAGAAGACTCTTGAGAGTCCCTTGGACTGCAAGGAGATCTAACCAGTCCATCATAAAGGAAATTAGTCCTGAATATTCATTGGAAGGGCTGATGTTGAAGCTGAAACTCCAACACTTTGGCCACCTGATGCAAAGAACTGACTCATTTGAAAAGACCCTGATGCTGCGAAAGATTGAAGGCAGGAGGAGAAGTGAACAACAGAGGATGAGATGGCTGGATGGCATCACTGATTCTATGGACATGAGTTTGAGTAAATTCCGGGAGTTGGTGATGGACAGGGAAGCCTATCCAGCTGTGGATGTGACTGGTGATAGAAGCAAGGTCCGATGCTGTAAAAAGCAATATTGCATAGGAACCTGGAATGTCAGCTCCATGAATCAAGGCAGATTGGAAGTGGTCAAACAGGAGATGGCAAGAGTGAACATCAACATTCTAGGAATCAGTGAACTAAAATGGACTGGAATGGGTGAATTTAACTCAGATGACCATTATATCTACTACTGCGGGCAGGATCCCTTAGAAGAAATGGAGTAGCCATCATGGTCAACAAAAGTGTCCGAAATGCAGCACCTGGATGCAGTCTCAAAAATGACAAAATGATCTCTATTCGTTTCAAAGGCAAACCATTGAATATCATGGTAATCCAAGTCTATGCCCTGACCAATAATGCTGAAGAAGCTGAAGTTGAATGGTTCTATGAAGATCTACAAGACCTTCTAGAACTTACACCCAAAAAAGATGTCCTTTTCATCAAAGGGGACTGGAATGCAAAAGTAGGAAGTCAAGAAACACCTGGAGTAGCAGGCAAATTTGGCCTTGGAGTACAGAATGAAGCAGGGCAAAGGCTAATAGAGTTCTGCCAAGAAAATGCACTGGTCATAGCAAACACCCTCTTCCAACAACACAAGAGAAGACTCTACACATGGACATCACCAGATGGTCAACACCGAAATCAGATTGATTATATTCTTTTCAGCCAAAGACGGAGAAGCTCTATACAGTCAGCAGGAACAAGACCAGGAGCTGACTGTGGCTCAGATCATGAACTCCTTATTGCCAAATTCAGACTTAAATTGAAGAAAGTGGAGAACACCACTAGACCATTCAGCTATGACCTGAATCAAATCCCTTATGACTAAACAGTGGAAGTGAGAAGTAAATTAAGGGACTAGATCAGATAGACAGATTGCCTGATGAACTATGGACGGAGGTTCATGACACTGTACAGGAGACAGGAATCAAGAACATCCACAAGAAAAAGAAATGCAAAAAGCAAAATGGCTGTCTGAGGAGGCCTTACAAATATTTGTGAAAGGAAGGGAAGCGAAAAGCAAAGGAGAAAAGGAAAGATATACCCATTTGAATGCAGAGTTCCAAAGAATAGCAAGGAGAGATAAGAAAGCCCTCCTCAGTGATCAATGGAAAGAAATAGAGGAAAACAACAGAATGGGAAAGACTAGAGATCTCATCAAGAAAATTAGAGATACCAAGGGAACATTTCATGCAAAGAAGGGCTCGATAAAGGACAGAAATGGTATAGACCTAACAGAAGGAGAAGATACTAAGAAGAGGTGGCAAGAATACACAGAAGAACTGTACAAAAAAGAGCTTCAAAACCTAGATAATCATGATGGTGTGATCACTCACCTAGAGCCAGACATTCTGGAATGTGAAGTCAAGTGAGCGTTAGAAAGCATCACTACAAATAAATTTAGTGGAAGTGACGGAATTCCAGTTGAGCTATTTCAAATCCTGGAAGATGATGCTGTGAAAGTGTTGCACTCAATATGCCAGCAAACTTGGAAAACTCATCAGTGGCCACGGGACTGGAAAAGATCAGTTTTCATTCCAATCCCAAAGAAAGGCAATGCCTAAGAATGCTCAAACTACCACAAAATTGCACTCATCTCACATGCTAGCAAAGTGATGCTTAAAATTCTCCAAGCCAGGCTTCAGCAATACGTGAACCGTGAACTTCCAGATGTTCAAGTTGGTTTTAGAAAAGGCAGAGGAACCAGAGATCAAATTGCCAACATCCGCTGGGTCATCGAAAAAGTAAGAGAGTTCCAGAAAAACATCTACTTCTGCTTTATTGACTATGCCAAAGCCTTTGACTGTGTGGATCACAATAGGCTATGGAAAATTCTGAAAGAGATGAGAATACCAGACCACCTTGACCTGCCTTTTGAGAAACCTATATGCAGGCCAGAAGCAACAGTTAGAACTGGACATGGAACAATAGACTGATTCCAAACAGGAAAAGGAGTACATCAAGGCTGTATATTGTCACCCTGCTTATTTAACTTCTATGCAGAGTACATCATGAGAAACGCTGGGCTGGAGGAAGCACAAGCTGTAATCAAGATTGCCGGGAGAACTATCAATAACCTCAGGTATACAGATGACACCACCTTTATGGCAGAAAGTGAAAAAGAACTTAAGAGCCTCTTGATGAAAGTGAAAGAAGAGAGTGAAAAATTTGGCTTAAAGTTCAACATTCAGAAAATGAAGATCATGGCATCTGGTCCCATCACTTCATGGGAAATAGATGGGGAAACAGTGTCAGACTTTATTTTTCTGGGCTCCAAAATCACTGCAGATGGTGACTGCAGCCATGAAATTAAAAGATGCTTACTCCTTGGAAGGAAAATTATGACCAACCTAGACAGCATATTAAAAAGCAGAGACATTACTTTGTCGACAAAGGTCTGTCTAGTCAAGGCTATGGTTTTTCCAGTGGTCATGTACGGATGTGAGAGTTGGACCGTGAAGAAGGCTGAGCGCCGAAGAATTGATGCTTTTGAACTGTGGTGTTGGAGAAGACTCTTGAGAATCCCTTGGACTGCAAAGAGATCCAACATGTCCATCCTAAAGGAGATCAGTCCTGGCTGTTCATTGGAGAGACTGATGTTGAAACTGAAACTCCAATATTTTGGCCACCTGATGCAAAGAGCTGACTCATTTCAAAAGACCCTGATGCTGGGAAAGATTGAGGGCACGAGGAGTAGGGGACGACAGAGGATGAGATGGTTGGATGGCATCATGTACTCAATGGACATGAGTTTGGTTGAACTGTGGAAGTTGGTGATGGACAGGGAGGCCTAGAGCGCTGCGGATCATGGGGTCGCAAAGAGTCGAACACGACTGAGCGACTGAACTGAACTGAACTGAACTGAACTGATTATTAACCGTAGTTGACATGCTGAACATTACTGTGTATGTCCATTTTAATTTTGTTAACTGTTGACTAGTTGTTCTCCATTGTGTCTGTGCAGCTCACATTCTTACCAGCTGTTTTAGGGTTTTCTATACAGGTCCCACTGACACTTAATGTCACCGACTTTAACAGAGCTCTACCTCTGTTTCTTTTCTCCTTTTTCTCATCTTGTTCTTTCTCCTCTTTTCCCTTCCCTCCCTTTCTCATTTTCCCTGGCTCTCATTCTCTCTCTCCCTGTCTCTTTCTCTTTGTTTCCTCATCCTCTTTTGCTTTTTTAATTCATAATTTTGAAAATTTAACTTATTTTTAATAAAATAAATTAATGTTTTATTACTTAATGAAGATCAGGAAAATATCTGTCAGCAAATGAACATTTATAAAGTCATTGTCAAAGGCTACTGTGTTTTCTACATCATACTTTTAAAAACCAAGGTAAAATACCCATAACATAAAAGTTAACTATTGTCAAGTGTACAGTTTAGTGGCATTTAATACATTGACAGTATTATACAGCCACCATCTCTATCAAATTCTAAGATATTTCCATAACCCCTAAAGATATGGGTATGGGTACCCCATACTCATAAAGCAGCCACTCCCCAATTCTCCCATCTCTTAGCTCCCAGTAACCACCAATCTGATTTCTTCAGTATGGATTTACCTGTGATGGATATTGCATGTAAATGGATTCATACAGTGTGTGACCTGGTATATCTGCTTTCTTTCATTTTGCATGTCTTGAGGTTAATCCATGGTATAGCATACGTCAGTACTTCATTCATTTTTATGGCTGAATAATGCTCCGTTGAATGGTTATGCCACAATTTGTTTATCAATTTACCCAGTTGATGAACATGTAGATAAATTCTACCCCTTGAATAATGTGAATAGTGCCACAATGAACACCTGTGCATAGGTTTTTGTTTGAATATCTGTTTTCAGTTCTTTTGGGTCTACACTTAGGAGAAGAATTGCTGGGTCATATGGTAGTTCTATGTTTCACTTTTTGAGACACTACAGCTGCTTTCCATAGCAGCTGTACCATTTCACATTTCTACAGGCAAAGTACAAGGGTTCCTATTTCTCTGCATTCCTGACAACACTAATTGTTTCTTATTTTTCATTTTTTAAAAAATTACAACTATCCTCTTAGGTATGAAGTATATCTTATTGTTTTGATTTGCATTTTCCAATGACTAATGATATTGAACATCTTTTCATGTATGTGTTGGCCATTTGTATATCTGTTTTAGAGAAATGTCTACTAGTCCTTTGCTTATATTTAAATGGGGTTGTTTGTCTTTTTGTTGTTGAATTGTAAGGATTCTTTATATATTCTGGATACTGGATGACTCCTATCAGATATATGGTTTTCAAGTATTTTTTCCCATTCTGTGGGTTGTTTGTTTTTCACTTTCTTGATAGTGTCATTTGATGCACAAATTTTTAATTTTGATGTTTATTTTTCCCTTTGTTTCTCATACTGTGGGGATCATTTCAAAGAGTCTGTAAAATCCAATTGAATAGCATAAGCTATCTCATCATTATTATTTTTATTATTATCCACATCATAGATTATTATATAGCTGAGTTTTTTATTACTTTTTAATTTTTTTTAATTATGAAAGTATGATCACACATTTATAAGCAACTTGGAAACTACAGAATAAAGTTACATAGAGTTCCACTCTATATTACAATTATTTTTTAAATAGATAAATTAAGATACTTAGTTGGAGTTTCAATAGCAAGCTCTCAAAATTAATAGAATGAAATTATCCTTCAATTAAAATAAATAAATTTTTAAAATTAATAAATGAATAGATAGAAAAGTAGAAGGATATAGTAGGCCTGAAAAGCATTATGAACGAATTCAACATAATTAAAATTTATACAATTTTCATAAAACAGCAGCTTACAAATTCTACTTAAGTTCTCATAGACTATAAGCCAGGAGACACTGAAAAATATCCAGGAACGTAAAACAAGGTGCAGAGATTTCATGATCTAAAGGTATTGGAATCATACAGTCTGTTCTCTTACCACTGTGGAATTATATTAAAAATCAAAATCAAAAGATATTTGAAAATAATCCACATATTTTCAAGTGCAATGTGACATTTACTAAGAGAGATCCTTGACTTAGCCATTAAAAGCCTCAATAAAGTTAAAAGACTGAAAAAACACAGAGGATGATTGCAGAGAAGAAAGCATTTAAATGAGAAATTAATATCAAATTGAGAGATTAATATCAAAGATACTTTCTAAACCCCATGTAATTAAAAATTAAAATTAATGGATGTATCTTTTCATTTTTATTCTGTTATGAATATTTTAATGAGAAAATATTCAGAATAAAAATGAAAAGAGAATTTATCAGAATTTGTTGCTGCAGCTGAAGTGGCTCAGTGATACTAAATACAATATGGATTCTTGAATAAGGTAGGAAAATAAATAATGGACACTAACATAAAATTTTGTGAAATTTGAACAAAATCTGTACTTTAGTTAGTAATACTGTATCATATGTTAATTTCCTGTGGTTCTTTTGTTGTTGTTGTTGTTACTTAGTTGTGTCTGAATCTTTGCAACTTTGTGGACTGCAGCACGCCAGGCTTCTCTGTCCTTCACTGTCTCCCAGAGTTTGCTCAAACTCATGTCCATTGAGTCAATGATGCCATCCAACCATCTCATCCTCTGTCGCCCCTTCTCCTCCTGCCCTCCAGCATCAGAATCCTTTCCAATGAGTCTGATCTTTGCATCAGGTGGCCAAAGCATTGGTGCTTCAACTTCAGCATCAGTCCTTCCAATGAATATTCAGAGTTGATTTCCTTTAGGATTGACTGGTTTGGTCTCCTTCCTGTCCAAGGGACACTCAAGAGTCTTCTCCAGCACCACAATTCGAAAGCATCAGTTCTTCAGCTCTCCGCTCTCTGTAAATCCAGCTCTCAAATCCGTACATGACTACTGGAAAAACCAAAGCTTTTTCTATATGGACGTTTGTCAACAAAGTGATGTGTCTTCTTTTTAATATACTGTCTTGGTTTGTCATAGCTTTTCTTCCAAGCAGCAAGCATCTTTTATTTATTTATTTATTTTTAATTTATTTTATTCTATTTTATTTTACTTTACAGTACTGATTTCATGGCTTCAGTCATTGTCCATAGTGATTTTGGAGATCAAGAAAATGAAGTCTTTCACTATTTCCATTGTTTTGCCCATCTATCTGCCATGAAGTGATGGGACCAGATGCCATAATCTTAGTTTTTTGAATGTTGAGTTTTAAGCCAGCTTTTTCATGCTCATCTTTCACCTTCATCAAGAGGCTCTTTAGTTCCTCTTTATTTTCTGCCATTAAGGTGGTGTCATCTGCATATCTGAGGTTATTGGTATTTTTCCCGGCAATCTTGATTCCAGCACTTGATTCCAGTGCTTCATCTATCCCGGCACTTCCCATGATGTACTCTGCATATAAGTTAAATAAGCAGGGTGACAATAAAGCCTTGATGTACTTCTTTCCCAATTTTGAACATTGTTCCTTGTCCAGTTCTAATTATTGCTTCTTGACCTGCATAAAGATTTCTCAGGAGGCAGGTAAGGTGGTCTGGTATTCCCATCTCTTTAAGAATTTTCCCTAGTTTGTTGTGATTCACACAGTCACAGACTTTAGTGTTATCAATGAAGCAGAAGTTACTTTAGCACAAACCTCATAGATGCCAGAATAAATGGAACTACATCAGTAGTAGATGTTTTTCTGGAATCCCCTTGCTTTTTCTATGATCCAACAGATGTTGGCAATTTGATTTCTGCTTCCTCTGCCTTTTCTAAATCCATCTTGTACATCTGGAAGTTCTTGGTTCACATACTGTTGAAGCCTAACTTGAAGGATTTTGAGCATTACCTTGCTAGCATGTGAAATGAGTGCAATTTTGTGGTAGTTTGAACGTTCTTTGGCATTGCCTTTCTTTGGGATTGGAATGAAAACTGACCTTTTCCAGTCCTCTGAACAGTGCTAAGTTTTCCAAATTTGTTGGCATATTAAGTGCAGTACTTTAACAGTATCATCTTTTAGGATTTGAAACAGCTCAGCTGGAATTCCATCACCTCTGCTAGCTTTCTTTTTTTTTTAACAGCATAGTATTTCTTATATTCTCAGAATCGAAATAGCAGTTTCAACCTCACTCAATTAAAAAAAAAATCACTCAGGTAATAAACTTTCCAGACTTTTTAGCAATAATATTATTAGGTTGGTGCAAAAGTAATTATAGTTTTGGACACTGAATTTTAATTCATTATAACTAGGCTTAAACACATCATTATTAATCAAAATAGGAATCATTACAATCAATACATTTTTTGCCAATGAAAAATAAGTTTCTTTATTCCTGTAGCATAAAAATCTGTGCTTCGGGTTTTGATGAACTCTTGGAAAGCATTTTCTGCATCCTGGTGGTTTTTTTCTACAAAAAGTTGTCAAGATTCTTGAAAAAGTTGTCAGTTGGCGAAAGGTCAGGTGAATGTATCAGATGAGGCAAAACTTTGTGGCCCAATTTGTTCAACGTTTGAAGTTGGTTGTGTGACATGCGGTCAGGTGTTGTCACAGAGAAGCATGGGCCCGTTCTACTGACCAGTGCTGGCTGCAGGCACTACAGTTTTCGGTGTGTCTCATCAACGTGCTGAGCAGACTTGTCAGATGTAATGGTTTCACTGGAATTCAGACAGCTGTAGTGGATCAGATTGGCAACAAACCACCAAACAGTGACCACGACCCTTTTTTAGGGTGCAAGTTTGGCTTTGGGAAGTCCTTTGGAGTGTCTTCTTGGTCCAGCCACTGAGCTTGTCACCCCTGGTTATCATATAAAATCCGCCCTTCATTGCACGTCACAATCCAGTTGAGAAATTGTTGTTGTTGCATAGAAAAAGAGAAGCAACACTTCAAAACGACGATTTTTTTTATTTGCGGCAGCTCATGAGGCACCCATGTATTGAGCTTTTTCACCTTTAAAATTTGCTTCAAATGCCAAACAACTGTAGAATAGTTGACGTTGAGTTCTTGGGCAACTTCTTGTGCGGTTTTAAGAGATCAGCTTCAGTGATCCTCACAGATGGTTGTTGTCAACTTCCAATGGCTAGTGTCTGCGCTCAACTTCAAGCTTGTAATCTTCTTTGCAAAACTTCTTGAACCACTGCTGCACTGTACATTCATTAGCAGTTCTTGGGCCAAATGCATTGTTGATGTTGTGACTTGTCCCTGATGCTTTATGACCCATTTTGAACTTGAATAAGAAAATTGCTTGAATTTGTTTTTTGTCTAGCATCATTTCCATAGTCTAAAATACATATAAAATAATAATTCATTAACAAAAAACATAAAGCAATAAATGCTCATTAAAATGATGTATAACATAACCACATTTATTTAAGAATGTATTCCAGTATCATATGGCAAAGTTCAGCAATGCAAAACCAAAATTACTTTTGCACCAGCCTAATAGATGCCAGAATAAATGGGACTATGTCAGTTTTGAGTGAATATAAATTAGAAATCTAGCATTCTATTCTTAGTCAAACAAGTATAATCAAAATGTCAAAATTTTTTAGCTGGGCAAAACTTCATAGATTTTCTAAAATATATATTTATTACACATACTATTTGTACATATTTATACCAAAACTGTTTTCCTGTACTTGAGAAAGACTTGAGAAAGAAAAACAAACCAAAAAAAGGAGATGGAAAAATTGGAAAACAGAAACTAAATGGGAACACTTGAATATGAATAGAAAAAGTGAACTGATCTAGATGAAAGTAAAATATCATCATCTAGTCCAGTTGTTTTTAAACATAACTGCTTATTAGAATCACATCTGGAGCTTTGGAGAAAAAAGAAATACCTGGATATTTGAATTTTTCAAAAATTCCAAGATAATTCTAATGTGCATCTGAATTAAAAGGTGGTTACAGGTTTTTCTATTAAATAGTTTTACTGATATAGAATTATATTATTTTCTGTTGACCAATCATGATACAATTGTATTAAATGAATAATAGTTACATAATCACAATCATAAAAGATGTTCATCAGTTTTCACAATCAATAGCCAGACAAAAAATAAAAGATAATTATAATTACAAGCCATAATGGAAACATGACCCTAACTATAAAAAAACTACATACAATTTGGGGGGTAGGTAGAGTGATGCCGTAAGTGCAAATGCATACATGCGCATGTTTTCATCCACCCCACCAGTCTATGTCTTTTATAGCTGAGTTTTATAAGGAAAAAATATAGCAGATAGAAATATATGATCTTTTTTTGAAAATTGAAATATATTTGACTTACAATGTGCTAGTTAGTTTTAAGTGTACCGTAAAGTGAATCAGTTATACATATACATATATCCAGTTGTTTTTTTAGGTTTTCTTCCCCATACAGGTCATTACAGAGTATTGAGTAGAGTTCCACTTGCTAACAATGAGTTCTCATTAGTTATCTATTTGATATATATTAGTGTGTATGTGTCAATCCCAATCTCCCAATTTATCCCTCTTCCTCTTATCCCCTGGTAACCATAAGTTTGTTACCTACATCTGTGACTCTCCTTCTGTTTTGAGACTAAGTTCATTTATTCCTTTTTTCTTAGATTCTGCATATAAGCAGTGTCATATGATATTTGTTTTTCTGTGTCTTAGTTCACTCAGTGTGACAATCTCTCAATCCATCCACGTTGCTGCAAACAGCATTTTTTTTCATTTTCATGACTGAGTATGGTGGTTTTGTCACTAACTCATGTCTGGTTCTTGCGACCCCGTGGACTGTAACCTGCCAGGCTTCTCTGTCCATGGAACTCTCCAGGCAAGAATACTGGAGTGGGTTGCCACCTCCCTCTCCAGGGGATCTTCCCAAACCAGGAATCAAACCCGGGTCTCCTGCATTGCAGGCAGGTTTACCAACTGAGCTATGAGGGATGGCTGACTAATATACATACATATACCACACTTTCTTTATCCATTCCTCTGTTTCAGTTGCTTCCGTGTTCTGGCAACTGTAAATAGTGCTGCAGTGAATATTGGGGTGCATGTATCTTTTTGAATTGTGGTTTTCTCTGAGTATAGGCCTAGGAATGGAATTGTTGCATCATATGGTAGTTCTGTTTTTATATATATGTATGAAGTGACTTAGCGGTAGCAGTAGCATTCCTTTTCAGATTCCTTTCCCATTTTGGTTTATTACAGGATATTGAATATAGTTTCCTGTGCTACACATTAGGACCTGTTGTTTATCTGACCGTCTTTATATTATTTATCTTATTTTATACATTTTTTTTTGTTTTTTCCTTTTGGATCATAGAAAAAGCACAAAAGTTCCAGAAAAACATCTGCTTTATTGACTATGCCAAAGCCTTTGACTGTGTCGATCCAAACAAACTGTGGAAAATTATTCAAAAGATGGGAATATCAGACCACCTGACAAACCTCCTGAGAAATCTGTATGCAGGTCAAGAAGCAACGGTTAGAACTGGACATGGAACAACAGACTGGTTCTAAATCAGAAAAGGAGTAAGTCAAGGCTGTATATTTAACTGCTTATTTAATTTGTATGCAGAGTACATCATCAGAAATGATGGACTGGATGAAGCACAAGCTGGAATAAGATTGCCAGGAGAAATATCAATAACCTCAAATATGCAGATGACACCACCATTATGGCAGAAGGTGAAGAAGAACTAAAGAGCCTCTTGATGAAAGTGAAAGAGGAGAGTAAATTGGCTTAGAGCTCAACATTCAGGAAACTAAGATCATGGCATCTGGTCCCAGCACTTCATGGCAAACAGATGGGAAAACAGTGGAAATAGTGACAGACTTTATTTTGGGCGGCTCCAAAATCACTGAAATGGTAACTGCAGCCATGGAATCAAAAGACCCTTGCTCCTTGGAAGAAAAGTTATGACCAACCTAGATAGCATATTAGAAAGCAGAGACATTACTTTGCCAACAAAGGTCCATCTACTCAAAGCTATGGTTTTCCCAGTAGTCATGTATGGATGTGAGAATTGGACTATAAAGAAAGCTGAGCACCGAAGAAATGATGCTTTTGAACTGTGGGTTGGAAAAGACTGTAGAGAGTCTCTTGGACAGCAAAGAAATCCAACCAGTCCATCCTAAACGAAATCAGTCCTGAATATTCATTGGAAAGACTGATGCTGAAGCTGAAACTCCAATACGTTGGCCACCTGATGCGAAGAACTGACTCATTTGAAAAGACCCTGATGCGGGGAAAGATTGAAGGTGGCAGGAGAAGGGGACGACAGAGGATGAGATTGTTGTATGGCATCACTGACTCTATGGACATGAGTAAATTCTGGGAGTTGGCGATGGACAGGGAGGCCTGGAGTGCTGCAGTCCATGAGGTTGCAAAGAGCTGGACACGACTGAGTGACTAAACTGAACTGATATTGTCTTACAATCACAAAAAGAAGCAACTAAAAGAAAAAGAGCCCTTTAGAAGGAAGGCTACAAGAAAGGAACTGACTTTACTGTGGATCAGTGATTTGAGTAATTGATGTGTTTCAAAGGCTTATTTACGCAGAGGGATGAGCTGGTCTGGTGGCCACAGGTATATATATGGCATCAGCCTTTAGGAATATTCCTCTGATTACACCCTATTCCCCCCTACCCCCTCAGGCCCTGTGCACTTTCTGTTGGTTAAGGGTGGGCATGGACACTTGCTGATGGCTGTGGAGTCTGCATGGGAAACTGATAATATGAAGGCAGTGCCCTTGGGGCTGCCTGTCCAACAAGCATGTTGTGGAGCAGTCACTGTTCTGTGAAGCAAGTGTCAGGGCCTCATTTCCCCTCATTAAATGAGAAGACAGTAATGTCTGGTCCTCCTTCAGAGAGGCATTCCAGGAATCAACAGAATAGTATCTGTAACTAGCTGTGGGCAAAATCTCTCTAGCTTTGCTCCATTTATTAGTAATGTCCAGGGTGGATTCCTAGAACTGTGGATGGAAAGGACTCTTGCTTGAGAGGCCCCCATCCAGTCCCATCTGCAAGGAGAGCTGCAACCAAGCCACCCAGACCTCTGGGCTCATTCTTCTCGGCTTCCCTGTATAACTTATTTATGGTTCTAAAATCCAGCAGAGTCAGTAATGTCCTTCTATGCCTCTTTATATCTTTCCACTCTTAAACTGCATCCCTCCTGGGACTTCATTCAAAGGAGTTCCTTAGTCTTTTTTGGAGTTCCTCCAACTTCTCTGCATTCAATTCAAGAAGCTCTAAACACAAGCTTTCCTGTAATAGATGCTAAGTAGTCTTGCTTGTGGAGAAGGCAATGGCGACCCACTCCAGTATTCTTGTCTGGAAAATCCCATGGGTGGAGGAGCCTGATGAGCTGCAGTCCATGGGGTCGCTAAGAGTTGGACACGACTGAGCGACTTCACTTTCACTCTTCACTTTCATGCATTGGAGAAGAACGTGGCAACCCACTCCAGTGTTCTTGCCTGGAGAATCCCAGGGACGGAGGAGCCTGGTGGGCTGCCGTCTATGGGGTCATGCAGAGTCAGACACGACTGAAGCTACTTAGCAGCAGCAGCAGTCTTACTTGAGCAGACTAAAATAATTTATATCCTTCAGTGTTATACAAATGTGATTCTAGGCTGAGGGAATGCGTAGAGAGAAATTAGGGGCTTTGGTGAGCTGAGATCAAAATTCTGCTGCATAGCCCCCCCCGCCAGTGACCACAGGTGAGTCAGTCACTTTGTCTCCGTCCTTAGAAGGTAGAAAAGAATATCTACTAATTCTTCAGAAGGCCCCTGTGAGGAGTAAATGAGATAGTGTATATAAACTGCTTGGTTTATGTTGTGTATTTTTTTCATACAAAACTGGCTTAACTACAAGTCAGTTTCTTCATCTGGTTTTCAACAGAAGAAACGTGATCTGCTCCAAAGCTGGAGGAAAAAAAAGCGGATTTGCTGACAAACAGAACTATCCTATTCTCTAAGAGATGTTCAAGAGTAATTTTAAAGATGTTTAATTTTTGCCTTAAGTGCTAATTTTAGAACTGAGCTCTATGATAAGATTCAACTTCCTTGAGGGAGAGTTTGCCTTGCAATTTTATTCTCAGCAGTTTACAGTCCAGTGCACTTTTGAAAGCTTAGTAAGATTTTGGGAACCATTGACCCAAAGACAAATAATTTATCACTTATAGTCCTCACAAAGGGATAGCTTGATTTGGAAATATCTCCTTCCCAGAAATCCCTATGAAATAGGAGGTGGGGGCGGGCGGGGGGGGGGGACAACCATACATGAGCAGTGTTTGGACTAATCAGTGCATGAGAGAGAAACAGTACACCCCCAGCTTTGCAGGAGAGAGTAAAAACTTGCAAATGGGACAACATCCCATAGATTCACTAACAAATAAATGAAGAAAAAAATCCAAAACCTTAGCATGTCTCCCATACGTCCATCAAGATAAATAACAGGTAACAACTGCTTATAGTAGACTGGGCACTGTTTTATGCAAATCGTATGTATTGTTATTTATCTTCCTATGAATTTATGGGCAAGCATTGTGTCCTGACTTTCTAGGTAAACAATCTTAGGTACAGAGACAGAAAATTTTGCCACATGTGCCAAATCCTAGGGTTTTATGGCACGTGCGGTAGAGCTGGATTCAGACCCAGGCAGTGGGTTCCAAGAGACCACCTTGTACCGCTGCTTCTCTTGAGTGTCTCTGGTTGGGAACTCCTGGCCCAGCCCAGTCTTTATCCCTAACTAGGAAAGCAATTCTAGTAGTAGTTAAATTCACATATTTTAGTGTCTAAAATTTCCTCTTTAGTGGAGGAACAGGAAGGGAATTGATTACCTTCCCTGCTCCCTCTATCTCAAATCCTAGCTGGTTAAGAAACTGAGGTCTACAGGATTTAGATATTTAAAATAGAGATCATATTCTGTACCCAAACACCTCTAAGTCAGCTTGCTGTACTCAAATCATCATGCCTTCAGAAAGCTGCTTATACGTCAGCTGCACTAAGTGGTGGTGTTTTTTGTTGTTGTTGTTGTTCTGTTTTGTTTTTTAATAATTTAACATGGATAAGGCATTGTGAATTACGGAGAAAATAAGTAGTATTAACACTTTGAGTTAATTCTAATAAGATAAAGTTTTATTATTGTTCTGTGATTTGGTACAAAATCTTCACCATCAGATGAAGCCTAAGTATTGTATTGATTTAATATTTAAGCAGTTAGTAGGAATGCTTATTGAGTATTTACTTTGCACTAGGAGCTTACTCAAGATTTTTCATCCACTTTTCAGTAAGGTTGGTAGGTATCTTTCCTCCTCATTGTTGATGGCAATTGAGTTATAGAGCAGTCTCCAGTAATTAGCTTCAGTTCTCGGTATAACCTAGAGTGATAGAGGAAGTCTGAAAGCTTTGAATCATTCTAATGTTTTCCTGTGCATATTTAACCACAATCCTCTACTCCTTCCCAAAGAATTGATAAAGGCAAAGCGATGTTTGTAGCTTCAGACTTGCTACATCACAGCTTTAAAGGCCATACTATGGAATATGTATCTAATAACCATTTTGTTACAGAATTTGCATAGTTGTTGATCCCTTGAGTACCTGACCCTAAGATTAATCTCTAATCTGGCAGATTCCATAGTCTGATCCTCACGAAAGAAATCTTCAAACTGAAAAAAAACAAAAGGCTTATTTATGGGCTCTCTCAAAAACTATCAATGTTATGCAGAAAGGAAGAAAAATCAAGTGACACCTTTCCTCAGTTGGTGACAAAAGATTAGCTCTGATTAACTCAACCACTGGCTCTGAGTTATGTCATAGTAGCAAGGGCAAAAATTCTTGGCTGTGTTAATCACATTTGGATGAGACATCAGGTTTTATAGAAATTATCCCCACATCATTGCTTTCTTTCTGGCACATTAGTACAGCTAATTCATGAGCAGAATGAACAAGCCTTTCTTGCAGCAGAGAAGACTTCCCTTGATGAAACAGAGCCACCATAAGTTGTCCTCCAGAATCTGGGAAAAGCTTGTATTAGTCTGTGTTACACATGTTTTGCTTTTGCATTCAGTTGGCCACCAACAAGTATGTGATCATAATAACTGTTTAAGGCAATAGGAAGCCTAGTTACAGGACATCCATTCCAGGTTCTTCCTAGTTTATTTTTCAAAAATGCTTTTTCTAGATTACTTGGTGGTTCAGATGGTAAAAAAATCTGCCTGCAATGCAGGAGACCTGGGTTCGATTCTTGGGTTGGGAAGATTTCTGGAGAAGGGAACAGCTTCCCACTCCAGTATTCTGGCCTGGAGAATTTCATGGACAGAGGAGCCTGGCAGGCTATAGTCCATGGGGTCACAAAGAGTCAGACATGACTGAGCAACTTTCACTTTCAGATTACCTAATTAAGTCACATACACGTTTACACACCATTTCAGGCCATATGAATTTCTTTATTGTGTGACCTGTTCACTAACCAAAATGTATGATTGAGAGAACGTAAACACAAACGAGCCAATCCACGGTGGGAATGGGAATCCAAGCAGCTGATCTGAACTTAACAGGCTCCTGCTTCCCCTCCATCTCAAAGGCCATCCACAGATATGGGTCAGATAAGCTGCTGCCATGTGTGCAGACAGGGAGACACAATTCTCTACTGGAACTGAGAAGACAAGGGAGACCCAGAGAGCAAAGATGACTGGTGAGGAGTAGTAAGAGTGGTTGTCCTTCCCTCCAGTGAGTAAAAGAAAGCAGACGCTGTCAACATGTGTATAGCCCTAGGACACATTCTCTATAAAATACCTCCTACAGGAAGGTAAAACTTATAAAATATGTATGGTGCATGATTCTTTTGATGAATTTGACTTACTGGTTTAAACAGTAACTTGATCTTTGGCGATAGGGTTGAGAAGTCCTTTCTGGAAGCTATAATAACACTTCTGAACCATAAGGATACATTACTGGTTCTTATGGACTGGGATTTACTCAGTAGTATGCTTGTGTCCTAGAAAAGATGAGAGAACTTCGCCAGAGTCACAGCAGGAGGGTATGAGAAGTAGAGCTATTGAAGCTGCAGGATAGAAAGAAGTAGCCCTAGGGACTTAAATATATTCAAATGTAAAATTTTCTTTCAGAAGGTCCTAGGTGTGAAATGCTTGAATTAATCCTGCTTAAACCATGTAGAAAAACAAACATACCAGACAAAGGAAAAGTCATGAAAATTCATCTAAACAGCTCGAAAATAGTATGTGTAGACTACCTCTCAACTGCAGCTTTTTAAAAATTCACCCATGATGGCTGGTTTGGCATTCATTCCTAAAACCCCTTTTGTTTCTTGATCTGCACAGAGAAATCAATTGCAATGACAAACTGACATGTTAAACACCAATCTCACATTTAACTGAAATTATTTCATGGCCCTGTGAAGCATAGTAACCCATTATTTTGTTTTGCCTTGACTACAGAATGGCAAAAGAAGCAGAAATTTTTTTTGTTTAAAAAAAAAAAAAGCTCTTAAACTCCTTTTGCCTTGTCTACAGCATAGGGAGGAGGGAGGGTGAGTATTTCCATTTAGTGTTTGGGCTACTTGAGAAGATAAATTAGGTGAGGCCACAGGAAAATCTCACCATTATTTTCTGCCCTTTAACCATGCATGCGGCTCCCTCCCAGGAGCTCACAGCGCACCCCTCTGTAATTGAAGTGCGCGGTTTATGCCAAGATAGGCTCTGGGTAAGGGCCTCACAAAGAGAGTCGTGCTGTGAGTGGCAGCAAGCCGGGGTTCTGTTCTTGGGCTCTAGCGTCTCCTTCCCAGGTTGGGGATGTGAGTGAGGAAACAAAGTAACACTCCATTTGCTTGCGGGAGTGCAGTGAGCGGGTAAAGAGCCTCCTCCTCCACTCAAAGAAGCCACTCTGAGAAGATGAGAACTCCATGCTTTCTACCTGAGGCAGAGTATCTGGCAAGCAAACAGAAACCATAAATAGACTCATGGAGACAGATAACAAACCGGCGGTCTCTGGATGGAAGCAGGCAGAGGTGAAGGGGCGCAAAAGAGATGAAGAGGATTAAGAGGAACAAACTCCCAGCTCTAAAAGAAGTAAGACCTGGGGATATAGTGTACAGTATAGGAAATACAGTCAGTAACACTATAATAACCTTGCATGGTGACAGATGGTAACTAGATTTATCATGGTGACCATTTTGTAATGTATTAAAATATCAAGTCACTATACTATACTGAAATTCACCTGAAACTAACAGACTATTTTAAGTCATTTACACTTGAATTTAAAATTTTTTGTTTAATGTATTTGAAGTGTCTTCAAAGATAACACTACCATGTTTCCCCTAAAAGATAGATATAAGAAGTATCCAAATTATTTAAGAAGTTGTATTGAATTTATGTTGGCAATAATGAATTCACTTTTCAATTTTTTAATGAACTATAGAATATATCAAAAGAATATTTATAAAATATTTGTCATGTTTCTTATCCCTCAGTTCAGTTCAGTTGTTCAGTCGTGTCTGACTCTTTGCGACCCCATGGACTACAGCTCGCCAGGCTTCCCTGTCCATCACCAACTCCTGTAGCTTGCTCAAACTCATGTCCATCCAGTCAGTGATGCCATCCATCCATCTCATCTCCCGTCGTTCCCTTCTCCTGCCTTCAATCTTTCGCAGCATCAGGGTCTTTGCCAGTGAGTCAGTTCTTCACATCAGGTGGCCAAAGTATTGGGGTTTCAACTTCAGCATCCGTCCTCCCAATGAATAGTCAGTACTGATTTCCTTTAGAATTGACTGGTTGGATCTCCTTGTAGTCCAAAGGACTCTCAAGAGTCTTCTCCAACACCACAGTTACAGTTCAAAGGCATCAATTTTTCAGCGCTCAGCTTTCTTTATTACTGATATAGTCAAAGTTGGTAATGATAAACTGATATAGTCAAGTTGATAATGTCTCTGCTTTTTAATATGCTGACTGAGCGACTTCACTTTCACTTTTCACTTTCATGCATTGGAGAAGGAAATGGCAACCCGCTCCAGTGTTCTTGCCTGGAGAATCCCAGAGACGGGGGAGCCCGATGGGCTGCCATCTCTGGGGTCGCACAGAGTCGGACACGACTGAAGCGACTTAGCAGCAGCAGCAGCAGGTTGGTCATAGCTTTTCTTCCAAGGAGGAAGCGTCTTTTAATTTCATGGCTGCAGTCACCATCTGCAGTGATTTTGGAGCCCAAGAAAATAAAGTCTGTCACTTTTTCCATTGTTTCCTCATCTATTTACCATGAAAGATGGAACCGGATGCCATGATCTTAGTTTTTCTCATCCCTGGGAACTTAGAAAAACTCTGTTATGAAACATTTCAAACATATGCAAAAACGAAGAGAATGATATGATGAACCTCTATATACCTACCACTGAACTCCATCAATTATCAACGCACGGTCAGTCCTGGTTCATATAACCTTTATGTACACCATTATTTCAAAGAAACTTATAGATTTCATATCATTTTATCCATAAACACTTAAAAATGTACCTCTAAGAGATAAGGACTTGTTTTAATACCAAGGTCATATCTAGAATTAATAATAATTCTCTCCCTTAAAAAAAAATCAGACCCTTGAGAGAACAAGATGGCAGAGGAGCAGGTGGATGTAGAGCACATCTGTCTCCATGGATACCTCAGGGATACACCTTCAGACACAGAAGTGCATGCAGAACACCAGCTGAGAGTGGACAGGAGTACCTGACCGGCGGAAAGAAACATACAGAACCACGAAAAACTTGGTAGGATGAAGGAACTAGGGGGAAAAACAGGAGTGTTAGTAGCATTGGACCTGCCCTTGGCAGGTGGGGGAACTGAAGCAAGGGTCTGATCCCCACATCAGGGCAGTTGTGTGAGTCAGAGGAGAAACATTTAAGGCTAAGAGCAGCCTAAATGGAATGAGAATCAGACAGTCCTTGTCACAGCTATACACACCCCAGGCAGGGACGCACATCCCCTGGAAGGTGCAGAGGCAGGGAGCTGAAGTTCAGGGATTGTGGAGCAAGCCCAAGGGGAGGGCTGCTGTTGACTGCAGCAGATAGATGGATCTAGGGGATGTGAGGGAGGAGACTGGTGGGAAATGCCTGTGGAGGAAAGCTCGACAACCATGGAAGCAAGGTGATATTACTGAGTCATGCGTATGGGGTGGAGCCATCACCATAGTCTCTCTCCCCGCATGCCAGCATTGGCAGCTGAACAATAGGGAGGCTGGCCCATCAAAGGCCTGATGGACTGACCTACAAAGTAGGACCCCACCAAAGGTGCCCCTTTAAGTGCCAGGTGTGCCGCTCTACAGAGTAGGACCTCAGCTAGGGGGGACCCTCCATGTGCCTGACACACCGAACAACAGAGAAGGACCCCAGGCAAGGGAGCCCTCTAAGTGCCTGAATGGGCAGAGCTACGGAGAAAGACTGGTCAAAGAGGCCTTCTGATTGCCAGCTAGCAGAGGCTCAAAAAAAAGACTCCGATAGAGCCATAACTCCTGCAGCAGAGGCAGTCCGTGTCCCTCCACACTTGGCACCACCAGGATCCCCACAAGCCAAGCAGCTGCGCCACCTTCACAATCAGCTCTCACTGGGGCAGAGCTGCCACAGGCAACAAAAAGTCTTGTCCATGCAGAGTTGCTTCGGTCATGTCCCACTTTTTGCGACCCTGTAGACTGTGGTCTGCCAGGCTTCTCTGTCAGGGGATTTCTCCAGGCAAGAATACTGGAGGATATTGGCCAGTACAGGTTACCATACCCTTCTAGAGCACTGTATTTCCTGCTGCCCTAGCCACCAACTCCCGTGAGTACCTGGTGCTTCCAGAACCCTTGCAACCCAAGCAGCTGCACCACCGCCACACCTGGCCCTCACAGGAAACCCAAGTCCTCCAGAGGAAAGCCTCAACGGCAAACCCCAGTAGACAACCCACATGCAGAGGTGGAAATAGAACCACAGTTGAAATCCAGGGGCAGTGTGGCTAAGGAAGAAGACCCAAAACATTCCCACCAGCTGTGCAAGCTGCAGATTAAATCCACGCAATCAGCTAGGCAGACTCTGTGTCTATGGAAATGTAAAAGGTCATTGAGAGCTCCCACAAAAGAAAACACACTAGTTTGATAGCTGTGGACAATGGAGGCAAGAACACAGAGTAGGATCAGATTAGAGTCTGAGCTGCCCCCACAGCACGTCCAGAGATCAGCACAGTGTTGGAGGGCATCCTAGGGAGGTGAGGTGGACTGTGACTCCCAGCAAGGGAAAGGACTCTGACAGCAGTGACTCAAGAAAGACATTTATTATTCTTATGTTTTGACTTGTTATGTAGATTCCTTTGAAATTTTTTTCCCTCCCCCCGCCCCATCTGTTGTCAGTTCATTCAGTCACTCAGTCGTGTCTGACTCTGCGACCCCATGGACTGCAGCACACCAGGCCTCCCTGTCCATCACCAACTCCCAGAGTTTACTCAAACTTATGTCCATTGAGTTGGTGATGCCATCCAACCATCTCATCTTCTGTCGTCCCCTTCTCCTCTTGCCCACAATCTCTCCCATCATCAGGGTCTTTTCCAGTGAGTCAGTTCTTTGCATCAGCTGGCCAGAGTATTAGAGTTTCAGCATCAGTCCTCCCAATGAATATTCAGGACTGATTTCCTTTAGGATGGACTAGTTGGATCTCCTTGCAGTCCAAGGGACTCTCCAGAGTCTTCTCCAACACTACAATTCAAAAGCATCAATTCTTCAGTGCTCAGCTTTCTTTATAGTCCAACTCTCACATTCATACATGACTACTAGGAAAACCATAGCCTTCACTAGATGGACCTTTGTTGAAAAAGTAATGTCTCTGTTTTTTAATACACTCTCTAGGTTTATCATAGCTTTTCTTCCAAGGAGCAAGCATCTTTTAGTTTCATGGCTGCAGTCACCATCTGCAGTGATTTTGGAGGTGCCCTCAAAAAATGTCTGTCACTGTTCCCATTGTTTCCCCATCTATTTGCCATGAAGTGATGGGACCAGATGCCATGTTCTTCGTTTTCTGAATGTTGAGCTTTGAACCAACTTTTTCACTCTCCTCTTTCACTTTCGTCAAGAGGCTCTTTAGTTCTTCTTCACTTTCTGCCATAAGTGTGGTGTCATCTGCATATCTGAAGTTATTGATATTTCTCCCGGCAATCTTGATTCCAGCTTGTGCTTTATCCAGCCCAGCGTTTCTCATGATGTACTCTGCATAGAAGTTAAATAAGCAGGATGACAATGTACAGCCTTGATGTACTCCTTTCCCAGTTTAAGTTCACGGTTCACGTACTGTTGAAACCTGGTTTGGAGAATTTTGAGCATTACTTTACTAGCGTGTGAGATGAGTTCAATTGTGTGGTAGTTTGAGCATTCTTTGGCATTGCATTTCTTTGGGATTGGAATGAAAACTAACCTTTTCCTGTCCTGTAGCCACTGCTGAGTTTTCCAGATTTCCTGGCATATTGAGTGCAACACTTTCATAGCATCATCTTTTAGGATTTGAAATAGATCAACTGGAATTCATCACCTCCAGGAGCTTTGTTCGTACTGATGCTTCCTAAGGCTCACTTGACTTCGCATTCCAGAATGTCTGGCTCTCAGTGAGTGATCACACCATCATGATTATCTGGGTCGTGAAGATCTTTTTTGTTCAGTTTTGTGTATTGTTGCCACCTCTTCTTAATATCTTCTGCTTCTGTTGGGTCCATACCATTTCTGTCCTTTATTGTATCTATCTTTGCATGAAATGTTCCCTTGGTATCTCTAACTTTCTTGAAGAGATCTCTACTCTTTCCCATTCTATTGTTTTCCTCTATTTCTTTACATTGATCACTGAGGAAGGCTTTCTTATCTCTCCTTGGTATTCTTTGGAACTCTGCATTCAAATGAGTATATGTTTCCATTTCTCCTTTGCTTTTGGCTTCTCTTCTTTTCACAGCTATTTGTAAGGCCTCCTCTGACAGCCATTTTTCTTTTTTGCATTTCTTTTTCTTGGGGATGGTCTTGATCCCTGTCTCCTGTACAATTTCACAAACTTCCATAGTTCATCAGGCACTCTATCAGATCTAATCCCTTGAATCTATTTCTCACTTCCACTGTATAATCATAAGGGATTTGATTTAAGTCATACCTGAATGGTCTAGTGTTTTCCCCAACTGTCTTCAATTTCAGTCTGAATTTGGCCATAAGAAGTTCATGATCTGAGCCACAGTCAGCTCCTGGTCTTCTTTTTGCTGACTGTATAGAGCTTCTCCATCTTTGGCTGCAAAGAATATAATCAATCTGATTTTGGTGTTGGGCATCTGGTGATGTTCATGTGTAGAGTCTTCTCTTGTGTTGTTGGAAGAGGGTGTTTGCTATGACCAGTGCATTCTCTTGGCAGAACTCAATTAGCCTTTGCCATGCTTCATTCTGTACTCCAAGGCCAAATTTGCCTGTTACTCCAGGTGTTTCTTGACTTCCTACTTTTGCATTCCAGTCCCCTATGATGAAAAGGACATCTTTTTTGGGTGTTATTTCTAGAAGGTCTTGTAGGTCTTCATAGAACCATTCAACTACAGCTTCTTCAGCATTACTGGTCAGGGCATAGACTTGGATAACTGTGATATTGAATGGTTTGCCTTGGAAATGAGATCATTCAGTCATTTTTGAAATTGCATCCAAGTACCACTCCATTTTGGACTCTTTTGTTGAGTGTGATGACTACTCCATTTCTTCTAAGGAGTTCCTACCCACAGTAGTAGATATAATGGTCACCTGAATTAAATTCACCCATTCCAATCCATTTTAGTTCACTGATTCCTAAAATGTCGATGTTCACTCTTGCCATCTCCTATTTTACCACTTCCAATTTGCCTTGATTCACGGACCTAACATTCCAGGTTCCTATGCAATATTAGTCACTCAATCTTGTCCAACTCTTTGTGACCCCACAAACTGTAGTCTGCCAGGCTTCTCTGTCCATGGAATTCTCCAGGCAAAGATACCGGAGTGGATTGCCATTTCTTTCTCCATCGGATCTTCCCAACCCAGGGATTGAACCCTGAGCTCCTGCATCGCAGGCAGATTCTTCACCGTTTGAGCTCAGGGAAGTGCCCCCTCTGTTGTAGTTGTTCATTATTGTCACTATGAAATCTAATTAAGCTTTTGAACTTTTGTTTTTTTCTTCAGTCACATTTTTTATTGTTGGTATAACCCTCTGCCTCTACGTTGGGCTTTTGCAGTTCTGTGGAATTTTCTTTCTTTTTTTTTTTTTTCTTCTCTTTGTTTTAACTTTATTTTTTAATTTTTTAAAACCTATTATTATTTTTTCTACATTTATTCCTTTGTTTGCTTTTCCTACTTTTCCCCATGCAGTTAATCTTTAATGTATATAAATCTTCTTCATGAACCTGTTTAAATGTGCGTATCTATTCTTTCTTTCTGTCCTTTTTTCTCAACATATTTGCTAGATTTGTTTTCATTGCTTTATTCCTCAATTGGCACCTTGCTTTAGTTTTGTTTTCCAGGTGGGCTTTAGTTAGTTTCATTCTTAACTGGTAGATATAATTCTTGGTTTCCTTTGTTCACCAGGTCAATCTACTGTACTTTATTTTTGTTAAACTGTTTTGACTTTGCTTATGGGTGTATGTGTGTCTACTCCATTATTTTAATTATTAATTGCCTGATTTTGTAACTACCATTTGTCTGGGGTTCATCTTTGGTTTCTCATTTTGGTTATTTGTTTTACTCTCACTTAATACCATAACAAAACACTTGTGGAATCTTTGTTCCTGACCAGAGGCCAAGCCCTGAGCCTTTGGGGTGGGAGCACTGACTCCAAGACCCTAGGTCACCAGAGAACTAACTCCAGGGAGTATCAAATAGTGAGAACTCACAAATGGAACCGCTTGAACACAAGACCCAGCATCGCCCAGCCACCAGTAGCACCCTGTGCAGGAAGCCTCGTCTAAACAACAAACAAAACAGAAATACAAACCCAGTCATCAACAGACAGGGTTACCACCTCACTCAGTCTTGCCCATCAGAGGAAAAACAAACAAAGAAACTCAGCACAAATGTAGGAGACAGGAAGAATAAAAGAAAACCAGGCCTCGGAAAGGGCGCAAAAGAAATTTATAGTTATTGATAAACTGAATGCTATAAGGCGTGAGACTCTTGGAACAAATCCAGAGGGAACTGTTCATAATCTTAAAAACAAGATACCATCCTGGAGTTGGAAAACCGACCCCAGACTGTTTCCCAACTGGTGTCTCAAAGTCACACGTTTTACATATCTGGTGGAAAATCTATAGATAAGAATATTGGTCTTAGCTACTGATTTGTTATTGATTACTGTTTCTTAGTTACTCAGTGATTAATGATCACTTTGTTCTTTGGCCCCGAAGGTCACATGCGTTATGGCTTAACTCCCTGCACATTCTTTCCTTCAGGGCTGAGAGTATAATAAAGCTGGCCTGGATTCAGTTTCGGCACCTTCACCTTGGAGTGGTGTTGGTCTCCGGATCCTCGCTTTTCATTGAATTCTGTGTCTTGTTTCTCATCTCCCCGGTATCGCGCTTTCGGAAACCCTGCTTGCCGAGCCGGTCTCGACACGTGGCTCCCGAGTAGGGACCCGAAAGTGAATCCAGCCTGCTAGGCTACGCTCCTAGCAGCGGAGAACGCAGGGAAATCCGGCAGCTCGGCAGACGAGGGAAGTACTTGGTAAGTACAGCTCTGCGGATTTGTCAATCAGGGTAACACTGGAGCAAAATCCTTCTAAGCATAGTGACTATATGCAAGTGTTAAAAGCTTTGTTGAAAAGTTCGGGGGTTGAGATATCTCAATCCCCTTTTAAAGAATTGTTTTCTGCCATCAAAAAATATTGCTACTGGCTAGATCCAGATAAAGGGACTTTAAGTCATAAGGAATGGCATGAAGTTATGCGTTGCCTGCGCGGTGCCTACCAGTGCGGCGAAGAGATTCCTTTGTATGGTCAGTAGGGAATCTTACTAGCCCTCCTTTAGGACCGCTGCGATCAGAAACCTCAGATTCAGGAGATTCTGTAGAACAAATACAAAAACAAACGGAAGAAATGAATTTATATGATCGCATAGGTGATGAGGAAGAAAAACAATAAAAACAAAAAATAAGAGCAAAAAGAATGATAGAAGTCAAGAACAGATCTTTCTGGCTCGACCAACTCCACCTCTGGTTGAGCCCCCTCCTTTCAATCCTAAAACCCCTTGGGATGATGGATTTACTTTTAAACCACAGATAACTGTGCCTAATAAAATGACGCCTTTACACAAGGGGGTTCGTATGGCACAAATGCAGGGGGTGAAGATGCTGTAGTTCTCCTGTGGCTGTGACTCAACTCCCACCAGATCCTCAGGTCCCACAAGGAGGAAGGCGTCATGATTATGACGCCATACCATTTAAAACTATAAAGGCGATGAAACAGGCATGAACCCAGTATAAGGAACTAATTCTCCTTATACCATGGGACTAATTCCGGGACTTTCACAAGCTGAACGGTTAATACCTTATGATTGGGAAATGATAGCCAGAACTTGCCTATCCACCTCAGAATTTTTACAATTTAGGACCTGGCGGCAAGATGAGGCAAATCAACAAGCTCACAGAAATGCGACAGTCAACCCGCCAGTTGATATAACGCTTGATCAATTTATGGGTAGCGGGACACATTTTGGCATTCAAGCTCAGTTACAATTTGATGATCAATTACTTACTCAAGTGAGAATGATATGTTTAAAAGCCTGGGAGAGAATAAATCCACCTGGACAAGCCCCGGTTTCATTTACCCAAACAATCAAATCTATGCTTATGTAGATTTTATTGCCAGGTTACGTCAAAATTTAAATAAAACAGTCTCACAACCTGGATTGAGAGATTTGATGAAGCAAGTTCTTGCTTATGACAGTGCTAACTCGAAATGTAAAAAGGCGGTTTAGCCTCCCAAAGCACAAGGTGCCTCTCTAGAAGAATATCTTAAATTTGCCAGGATATTGGGTCAGAACCATATAAAATGTAACTCCTGGCTCAAGCATTGTCTAAGGCTAATAAAAAGACAGATATGAGATGCCACTCCTATTTGTATTGGTTTTGGAAGTGTATGTCTTAAAACAGGATATCAAAAATGGCTGCAGGTTGTCAAAGAATCAAATGATGATAAGACTTCCCTCTTTCTGTTAACTGCTCTTACTTTTTTTAGAAAAAGAGGAAACTTCTAGCATGATGAATACACCTGACCTTCCTGATTGTGTTGCTGAAATTAGCCATGGTATTAAAACCTGGTTACAATGGAAATTGTAAGGGATCAGAAGGTCACTTATTATTAAATGTTACAGAAGGCTCCATTATCGATTGGGGACCCCAAGGAACCCCTAAACTTGTAGAATCTAAAGTGTCTTCCCCATGGGTACATAATGATAAGGCAGTTAGCACTTATGGTAGTCAACCCCTCACATGGCATGAGGCAGGGTTAGCTCCCCCTGTGCCTTGTTTAGACCGTTACCCTATTCATGATGAAATATGGAAAATACCCATGGCATTAAAAGAACTAATCGCTTGGAAGGGACGATATACTGAATATATTTTAAATGACCCAAAAGCTACCTTTAATTTGACAAAAAACTCTACCCACACTGTTCAGACTTGTGTAAGAATTCCTTTTGTTTTCATGATCAGACCAGCAAAATATGATCCCAATTTGGGATCAGTAACATGTTTTAATTGTTCATTTTATACATGTATAAATAATGCCATTCCCTTTAATGAAAGTTGGTAAAGTATTTGCATTCTTAAAACCAGAATTGCCATACGGGTTCCAGTTGATTTACAATGACCTTGGAAAGAAAGCCCTACATTATATGTTATTGAAGAAATACTGAAAAATCTTAAATGTGTTAAGCGTTTTCTGGGATTGCTAATTGCTGCCACCTTAGGCATCATGGCTATTACCACTGTGGCAGCTGTAACCGGAATGGCTCTTCATAAATCTATACAAACAGTTCATTTTGTACAAGAATGGCATAAAGATGCCAACATCCTTTGGACCACTCAACAAAAAATTGATGGAAAGTTGGCCTCCCAAGTGGCCGACCTTCAACAATCTGTTATTTTATTAGATCAACTGGTCAGTTTACAAAAACAGGTGAGACTAAGATGTGATTGGAACTATACTTCCTTTTGTGTAACAGCTTTCAAGTATAATAAGATACAACTCAAATGGGATAAAGTTAAACACCTATTGAACCAAGGTAATATTTCTGTAGATATTCAAGGCTTACAACAAGATATATTAAAAGCTTTTAATAAACATCTCAATGTAATTTCTGGATCAGATTTTCTTGATACCGCTGCTGATAATCTTTCTTACAGATCAAAACATTTGGATATGGAGCTGCTCCGGTTATGGGAACGCTATTAACTATGTGTTTGTGTTTCTGTATAGTCTGGAGAAGAACGATCAAGAGATGAAGCCAACAACAGCAACTAGCGTTTCTCACCATTTCTCATTGCGTGCAAAATCGAAAAGGGGGAGATGTAGGAGACAGGAAGAATCAAACAAAAGCAGGCCTCGGCAAGGGCCGCAAAAGAAATTTTGATAATTATTGATAAACTGGATGCTATAAGGCGTGAGACTCTTGGAACAAGTCCAGAGGGAACAGTTCATAATCTTGAAAACAATATATGATCCTGGGGTTGGAAAACCAACCCCAGACTGTTTCCCAACTGGTGTCTCAGAGTCACGTTTTACGTATCTGGTGGAAAATCTATAGATAAGAATATTAGTCTTAGTTACTGATTTGTTATTGATTACTGTTTCTTAATTACTCAATGACCACTTTGCTCTTTGGCCCTGAAGGCCACATGAGTTATAGCTTACTTAACTCCCTGCACATTCCTTCCTTCAGGGCTGAGAGTATAATAAAGCTGACTTGGATTCAGTTTCGGCACCTTCACCTTGGAGCGGTGTTGGTCCCGTGATCCTCGCTTTTCACTGGATTCTTGTGTTTTGTTTCTCATTCTCCCCGGTATCACGCTTTCGGAAACCCTGCTTGTTGAGCTGGTCTTGACACACAAATCTCATTCTATATGAAGCTTACACAAACCACTGGACCAACCTTAGGAGGGCAGAAACTAAAAGGAAGAAAGAATACAGTCTTAAAGCCTGAGAAAAGGAGACCTCAAACACAATAAGGTAAAAAAAAAATGATGAAAAGGCAAAGAACACTACACAAATGAAGGAATAAACTAGAAACACAGAAGTCCAAATAAATGAAAAGGAAATAGGCAAACTACCTGAAAAACAATTCAGAATAATGACGGCAAAGATGATCAAAAACCTTGAAAACAAAATGGAGAAAATGCAAGAATCAATTAACAAAGATCTAGAAGAGTTAAAGAATAAGCAAAGAGATGAACAGCACTGAAATTAAAAATATCTAGAAGGAATCAATAGCAGACTATCTGAAGCAGAAGAACGAATCAGTGAGCTGGAAGATAAAAGGGTGGAAATAACTTCTGAAGAGCAGGATAAAGTAAGAAGAATGAAAAGAACAGAGGGTGGTCTCAGAGACCTCTGGGACAATGTCAAACATACCAACATTCGAATTATAGGGGTCCCAGAAGAAGAGAAAAAGAAAGGGTATGAGAAAATTTTTGAAGAGATTATAGTTGGAAATTTCCCCAACATGGAAAAGGAAATAGTCAATCAAGTCCAGGAGGCACAAACAGTCCCACACAGAATAAACCCAAGGAGAAACATGCCAAGACACATACTTAATCAAACTAACAAAGACTAAACACATGGAAAGAATATTAAAAGCAGCAAGGGAAAAGCAACAAGTAACATACAAGGGAAACCCCATACATTTAACAGCTGATCTTTCAGTAGAAACTCTGCAGGCCAGAAGGGAATGGCATGATGTATTTAAAATACTGAAAGGGAAAAACCTACAACCAAGATTACTGTACCCAGCAAGGATCTCATTCAAAATTGATGGAAAAATAGAAAGCTTTTCAGACAAGCAGAAGTTAAGAGAATTCAGTACCACCAAACAATCTTTTCAACAAATGTTATAGGGGCTTATATAGTCAAGAAATATAAGAGAAGAAAAAGATCTACAAAATCAACCCCGGACAATTAGAAGATGGCAATAGGAACATATATATCAATAATTACTTTATATGTAAATGGATAAAGTGTTCCAACCAAAAGACACAGACTGGCTGAGAGAATACAAAGACAAGACCCATATATATGCTGTCTACAAGAAACCCACTTCAGACCTAAAGACACATAGACTGAAAGTGAGAGGATGGAAAAATATATTCCATGCAAATGGGAAGCAAAAGAAAGCTGGAGTAGCAATCCTCATATCAGATAAAATAGACCTTAAAATAAAGAAGATTATAAGAGGGAGGACACTACCTAATGATCAAGGAATCAATCCAAGAGGAAGACAATTGTAAATACCTATGCACCCAACATAGGAGCACCTCAATACATAAGACAAACACTAACAGACATAAAAGAAGAAATTGACAGTAACAGTAGTAGTGGGAGACTTTAACACCCCACTCACACCAATGGGCAGATCATCAAAACACAAAATTAATAAGGAAACACAAGTCTTAAATGATACATTAGATGAGATGGATCTCATTGAAATCTTCAGGAAATTACATCCAAATGCAGAAGAATACACCATCTTCTCAAGTGCACATGGGACATTCTCCAGGATAGACCACATCTTGGGTCACAAATCAAATCTCAGTAAATTTAAGAAAATTGAAATCATATCAAGTATATTCTCTGACCACAATGCTATGAGACTAGATATAAATTACAAGAAAAAAACTGTAAGAAACACAAACACATGGAGATTAGGGGATACATTCCTAAATAACCAACAGATTATGGAAGAAATCAAAAGGGAAATAAAAAAATTTCTAGTAACAAATGACAATGAAAACAATAATTCTCTAGTATCATTAAGTATTTACCTAGGGCCCTTTATAACAAATATAGATAATGAGTGGTTATCTATTGCTATGCAACAATCTACCCCAAAACCTAGAGGCTTTAAAGATGAACTCATTATTCTCTCCTACATAGGAGTGTTTTTAGTCATTAAATTAGTTTCTTTGGGAGGGTTCAAAATTTCATTTCTTCTTAAGTTAGTTTTGGTTAAGTTTTAATTTTCTAAGAATTGTCTTTTTCATCTGTTTTAAAATTTATTAGCATAAAATTGTTCATAATATCTTTTTATTATGTCTGCAGTATCTATTGATATATTTCCTTTTTCATTTCTAATATTGTTTGTTTTTACATGCGTGGTAATTTGCTTCAGTTGTGTCTGACTTTTACCATCCTATGGACTGTAGCCCACCAGCCTCCTCTGTCCATGGGATTCTCTGGGCAGGAATACTGGAATGGGTTGCCAAGCCCTCCTTTAGGGGATCTTCCCAACTCTGGGATCAAACCCATGCCTCTTATATCTCCTGCATTGGCAGGCAGGTTCTTTACCTCTAGCGCCACCTGGGAAACCCAATAATGATTGTTTGTATCTCTTCTCTCTTTTTCTTGATCAGTGTCATTAGAGATCTGTCAATTTTACTAATCATCTCTAAGAAACAAATTTGTTAATTTTCACTATTGTGAGTTTTCTTATTTTTAATTTCTGCTTTTATCTTTGTTACTTCTTATCTCCATCTTTCTTTGGATTTATTTTGCTATTCTTTTCCTAATTTCTTAGATTGGAATTCTTTGTTCAATAATGTGTAGCTCTTTTTCACTACTAATTGGTACAACAGGAGTTGTATGTCTCTCTACTTATTGTTTTAGCTGCATACCAAAAACTTTGATATGTATAATTTTCATTATTGTTTAGTTCTAAATATTGCCTAATTTCTTAATTACTGTTATATATTTTTTTTAATAATTGGCTATTTAGAAGTGTAGTTGTTTATTTTCAACTATGGAGGAGCCTGGTAGGCTGCAGTCCATGGGGTCGCTAAGAATCGGACACGACTGAACGACTTCCCTTTCACTTTTTACTTTCATGCATTGGAGAAGGAAATGGCAACCCACTCCAGTGTTCTTGCCTGGAGAATCCTGGGGACGGGGAGCCTGGTGGGCTTCTGTTTATGGGGTCGCACAGAGTTGGGCATGACTCAAGCGACTTAGCAGCAGCAGCAGCATGGTATATTTCTAGCTATTATTTTGTTAATTGGTTTCCAAGCTATGTGATCTGTCTGCTATCATTCCTCTGAAACTTGTTGAGACTTGTTTTATTGACTAGTATGGGATTATTTTTTGTTACAACTTTTTTTTTTTCTTCTTTCACACACTGACAATTATCTTTGCCATCCCTTGGGAGAAAGAGTTTATTCTAGTTCATTTTTCCATTGAGGTTGTATGCCTTGGGTCCTAGCTCTATAGTCTGTTCACACCCTGGATTATATCTTCTCTACCCCAGTCCCAGAAGGCATGCATATCAAAGATCCTGTTCACCCATTTCAGTGCGTGCCCTCAAAATGGAAGCAGAATCAGTATTCTCTCTTCCCTGCCTGTTACCATTTAGTTTTTTTTTTAATTGAATTACAATTGATTTACAATGTTGTGTTAATTTCTGCCATACAGCAAAGTGACTTAGTTATACATCAGTTCAGTTCAGTTCAGTCGCTCAGTCGTGTCTGACTCTTTGTGACCCCGTGAATCGCAGCACACCAGGCCTCCCTGTCCATCACCAACTCCCGGAGTTCACCCAGACTCATGTCCATTGAGTCAGTGATGCCATCCAGCCATCTTACATACATTTATATATATTATTTTTTAATATCTAGTCTTTTTTATTCTTTTCCATTATGCTCTATCCCAGGACTTTGAATATAATGCCCTGTGCTACACAGTAGGACTTTGTTGTTCATCCTTTCTATTCCCTGTTAGTTTTTGACCAGAGTATTTCTTATAGTCTTTTCTAGCCAATTTGTCATTGGATTTAAGAAGATTTTTAAAATAAATATTATCCATCACTTTTCATTGGTTGTGAATCTAGTCTGCATACATCAATCAGCAGAAGCCCATATTAGCATCTTATTTGATTACTGTTGAATTCCCATAACACATAGTAAGTAACATGTTCAAGGAGATTTAAGACCTGGTCATTTCTTGATGTAATCACTAGAAATACTGTTAGGGAAAAATTTAACAGAATATATAGAGTGAATGATCACAATTATTAACCAAACTTTAAATAGAGTAATATACCCTGAAAAGAGAAAAATGATGTTTTTAAGTATCATTCAAAGTCCTCAAAAATACAGCCAATAAATCTGATTAATTCTAAAATGACTTCCATATGTTCACTAAAAAGATACCCAGGGATGTTCATAGCACCATCTCGCCCATCAAAAATTGACGAAAGAAACAGAACCAGCAAATACCTATCAATGGTAGGATAGATAAACTAGTTGTGGAATGCTTCAAAGCAATGAGAATGAACAAACTACCACTCCATGCAGCTGGTTACATGAATTTCATAAATATAGTGTTGAATGAGAGAAGCTCAGTAAAATAATATATAAATTTGTATGATTATATGACGTTCAAACACAATGAGTGTATTGAGTTATAATTCAAGATGATTGTTAACCCTTGAGACAAAGCTAGTGACAAGACACACGAGGACTTCTAAGGATCTGCTCGTGTCTAGTTTCTTATCTGAAAGATTGCTATATAGGTGTGCTCATTTTATGAAAGTTAGTTGAACTGTCCACCTTTAATGGGTGCATTTTCAGTATATATACTTCAGTAAAATTTTATGTTACGAAAAATCCAAAATGAAAGATTAAAAGCCATGAATTTATTTAAGAAATAAAATATTTCCCTGATGCTGCTCTTGATTTTAAAAAGTAAGATTCTGCCAGTGAAGTGTTAACATAACGACATTGTAGCTGTTTAATGACTTATTCGGGAAAGCTTGGGACCTTGAGCTTGAGAAGTGGGAATAGGAATATGGAGATATTTTTCTTCTAAGTTTAGGAAAACACTGCTTTCCCCAGATTGAACTATACTGTAGAATTGTAAAGGGCTTTTCCTTTTTTTCCCCAGTAAAATTTTTTTTATTGAAGTGTAGTTAATCTTCAGTGTTGTGTTAGTTTCAAATATACAGCAAAATGATTCAGTTTTACATATATATATATACACACATATACACACATATATGCTTATATATATTCATTTATATATATATACACACGCATATATGTTCTTTTTCAGATGCTTTTCTATTATCAGTTATTATACAATATTGAATATAGTTCCCTATGCTATATAGTTTTATAGTGGTTATATTTACTGATCACCTGAAGAATTCCTGGAAGGTTAAAGATCTGTCCTTTTGAGCTAATACAAAAAGGCTCCAGCACAGAAATCCCTTTTCCAGCTTTGTGTGACCTTAGAGATAATCACTTACGGAGCTTTAGTTTTGTCATCTGAAATATACCAATACAATATTAGGTTACTGAAAGGGTAAAACATTTGCAACCATGCCTCACAGATGGTTAGCTCTCTTAGATGGCCGGATGGTTTGGGCTCTTCTTGGGACACTGGAGGTCTAAGCCATGTGTTAATCTTCTTCTTTGACAGTTGTCCTCATTCCACTCTAAGCCTGTTACTTTAACTGTACAAAGAGAATACCTGCCTACCACTCTGTCTGGTACCTGGTAAGTAATCTTCTGATTATTAATAATATTATTAGAATATTGTCACATAGCAAGTTGGGTTCTATTTGTCTTAATTTCTGCAGTGACTTATCATCCAAGTACAGTTATTTCCGTGGGAACACTAAATTATTCCTCCGCATCTACCACTAAGAAAAATCTTCAGTGGGCTTCCATTCCCTGCCCTTGCCCTCTCTGTAAAATTTTCTTTGTCACCAGTAAAGCATCATCATCTCACTAAGAAATGCAGTGGGTGGTTTCATTCTAGCTCTATGGTTTGTCTTGGGCTAGAGGAAAATCCCAAGTTCTCTAAGGAAGAACTCCAAGTCCAGTTTACTTGCCAAGACTTGTCAATAGATTTGTGGATTCTTTACAAGAAGAATTTTGGCTTCTCATTTTAATTTATGCCTCAACTTTAAACATAGATTATCCCTTATTCTGTTGTTTGCCAGGATTCCTGCATTTTTCATTTTAACCTCATTTTCTGCATCGTAGGTTTCCATTCTGAGATGGAGATAAATCATGCTGTCTCAACCTGTTTGTAGTGTATTAATCATCCAGTTCTCTTCAATGGGCTTTTCATATGGCTGCTTGGTTTACATCTGTTATTCCTTTCTCATACAAGATGCACAGCCTATTCCTATTTCCTATTTCTTTTTTAAAAATCTGATATAGAACAGTGTATTTTTCCCATGACATTTCCATTGGTTGAATATTTATCAAAAATTATTTGACTTAGGGGGACTCCATCATTTTTATTTACATTATTTCTTTGTATTTCATGGTATTTCACCTCCCAAATCCCTAAAGGAAAGCAGCATCAGCAATGACCTCTCCAGCTGATTTTCTCAAGTCTTCCTTCTTAGAGTTTAGACAGGTCTCACATTTCTTGACGGCAGAGATTACCTGTTTCATTTATCATCTTAATCCATAGGTAAACCTAGTGATTCTTTTGCTGCAGTAGGATATAGAGAGGAATTAATTTGCAAGGGAAATTTAAAAAAACTGAACTTTCATACTCTTAAGACAGGATGTTGGGAGAAACTTATTCTTCAAAAATGTGTATCTTTTCTGAAGACTCAGTTGTTCCTGAAATGAGCATAAATTGTGATTTTTTACTTTAAAATTAGAGTTAAGATAGAAACTGTTACTAAAGTCTTGTATAGACATTCTGCTACTGCCAATTACATTACTTTAGTCACGATAGTAACCATGACATCACTGGTATAACCTAATATTCATTCGAGTTTGGGGCTGTTATGACAGTGACCTTCATCTGTGTTTTTAAAAAGATAGATAAGAAATTGCTGTGTCTCCCCCACCCCAAGGAAGCATTTGTAGGCTATTATTGGTATGTTTCAACATATATTAGTTGAAACTAGAAAACAAACTTTCAAGTGCTCCCAAACATCATGTCTGCATTTCGTGTGGCTGGGCTTCATAACTTTCTCTGCTTTTTCTCTTTCCCTGGTTCTCCAACTTTCCTCTTAAGTGTCAGTGTTCCCAGGGGTTCCATATTTGCTCCTTTTTCTTCTCATATGACACACTTTCCTGTGTCTACAAACATTGTCACCACCCACACTCCCCAACTCCCACATTTCCATCCCCATCTCACTTTTCAGCTTTCCTTTCTTTAACTCCAGCTACTGGCCAGCCCTGGAAGGTGTTTTCCTTGGATCTCAGTATCCAAGAATGGGTGGTTCTCTGAAACTACCAACCTTCTTTTGACTTCGGGTCTCAATGAAAGATGTATTTGATTGTGTTTTTCTGTTTTGCCACTAGGAAGCTCAGGGCAGATTTGGTGGCCTATCTGTGGTTGCTGTTTAGGGTCTGTTTTTGTGTATTAACTTCCCTTGTAATTCTCTTCACTTCAGTTTTTCATCTATTTGTTTTTGTCTTGCTATAATGCATGTATTTATTTAGACTTGGTTTGGAATAGTCAAAATATGCCTATAAGTAATACGATATGATTATATATATATCCCTTCTGAATAGCTCCACCTTGATGGTCCATGTGCATATAACTTAATGTCAATATGTTAGAAATATATCCTCCTCCTAATATTCTCTGCCACAAACTAATCCAACTAGTCTCCCAGACCAGTAGTAATTCTAACTTAATTTTCAACTCTTCTTTCTCTCTTTCCCACATCATATCCAATTAGTCACCAAATTCTCCTGGTGTATCATGAGATTTCCTCTTCATTCCCACTGTCTCTGTCCAACTGGACTATTACAACAGCTTCTTGCTGCTCCAGTTTGTTCTATGTTCTGCTTCCAGAACAACCTTCCGAAAATATAAATCAGATTAGTGACCTATTTTGAAACCCTTCACTGTCTTCCCATGGCCCACAGAATAAATTCCAAATAAGGGCTCTTCATGATTTGAACAGTGAACTCTTTCCTGTCCATAGTGGGATCTTATTCTCCCTTCTGGGGGTCCCCTACTGCCTGAGTAATCATTGGATTCCTTTAGAAGCAGACCCTGAGACAGAATGGGAGTGCAGGAGTTTGATCTGGGGAGGGTCTTGGGATTACCAAGTCAAGAAGGGAAAAAAGCAGAAAGGGGCCAAGAGAGAAGTTGGGCTGTGACAAGAGTGAGCTTGCATGAAATTGTCAGATAACTGTAAATCAGAGTCTGCTTATCAGTTCACCTCTGGTCGCAGTGCAGTCTTAGACAAGGCCTCTGAGGAACCCACCAGGTGTCTGAAAGCTGGAATGGCCTTTCAGGGTTGTCTTAAACTTGAGGGGACGGGGCTGGACTTTTAGGTGAAAAAAGATGTTGGTTCCTCCTGACATGTGCAAGTATTTCAGGCCACTTTATTGTGAACACCCAATAACAAATGCTTGGATATGAATAGCTCTCTGTACTTTTCCAGTGCATTTCTCAGGTTAATGTATAGGTTTCTGACCCTGTCATACCTGCTCTTTGATTACACACATACTGTCATACCCTAGTATAATAGCCTGGTTACTATATTTACTTCCTCAGTATAAAAATAGGTGTATGTCCCCTGAAGATCTTACCTTTATTATTCAAATTCATTTCAACATGTGTTAGCAGTGCCAAAGTAAACAATGCTGGCAACAATTTCCTAATGAAGTAAAGCTAGACAGTGTGACTTTTCATTTCTGTCTTTGATTAATTGTGTGCTCATTTCCTCTTTTATGAAAGATAAATCCACATGTAAAGCTGTATCAAGGTAGAAAAGCAAAGACTGTTTTTAAGAGTTCTTAGTTCCAGTGTGACATTTTTGTTTTTATTTTTTTTTCTTATTGTTACTTGATGGATCTTTTCATTTACCTTTTCCGACAACATCCAAAATGAAAAATTCTGTGCTTCATAGATGAGCTAGCGATCCCCTGACAGGGCTCTACAAAAGTTTCTGGTCATAAAATACCAATACTGTCTTGATGACTCAGAAATTGCCACTAGACTAGGGCAATTTTTTAAAGTGAATTTAAGACGACACTCTGAAGGAGAAATCTAGAGGCAGGTCCATTTTGACTTTCACGTAATGACTAGGCGTGGACAATTTGCCTGTTACTGTTGGAGATGTTTGGGGATGTTGGTAAGAACCCTTTTTATGAGTTAACATACCCAAACACAGGGTTGCTTCTTCATCACTGCCCAAAGTGTCCGTCCATACTGTCATCCATCATAATTCCAGGTTTATAGATGGAGAAACTGAAATGTAGGAAAAGCAGACCACAGACTCAGAATTAGAAGTCAAATTGAAAACAAATAATCAGATAAAAACCCAATGCTTTTCTAGCGCAGGAGGGGAATCCTTCCCAATCAGAGGTGGATCATCACAACCCAGTGGACTTTGTTTTTCTAAAAAAAACTTTTAGAATAGTTTTAGATTTATAGAAAAGTTGTAAACATACTACAGAGAGTTCCTATTTGCCCCATGTAGGGTAAGGGAGTTAGAGAAGGTGAGGTTTGGAAAAAGAACGAGACCAGCACTTTACAGGAATAGATCACCGTTAATGAGGTGAGAAGGGGCAGCAGTCAGATTAGTAAACTGCTGCACTAACCCAAGAAAAGATTAAGTAAGTATATATATCCATATATGTGGAAATCCACTGTCTTACGGGGCCTGTTCTCCAAGGTTGTTCGGATTAGTTATTTCTTGAATGGCTGGGGCAAGGAATTCTGGAGATTGGCCAGAGGCTGGGACCGGCTGGGAGCTGGCCGTAATCAACCTTAATGTCCATTTTTTCCTTTGGGTGAGAGACTTGTTTGTTTTGCATAGAATGGTGGGGAGGTCCTGGAGGGAAGTTTTAACTCCAGGCTATTTTGAGCCTTGTAACTTTCGTTCCTTCCAGACCCTAAGGAATATATATAAAAAGAGAAAGAGAGGTGGGCATTGTTAATGTACAGGGCTTCTTCGTGCTGAGAAATGAGGGTCAGGGGTTTGTGGTCTGGGAGGAAGGAAGTCTAAGGCCCATAGTGTTGATTTTAGGGTCTCAAGGAAAAGAACAGTCTTGACTTGGTCTTGGGAAATGGCTCAGATTCGGTCTTGGAAGAATCCCTGGAAAAGATTAAACAAACAAGGCCCAAAGGTGAGTAGGAGGATGATAAAAATGCGAGACAGCAAAAGAGACACAGATGTATAGAACGGACTTTCAGACTCTGAGGGAGAGGGAGAGGGTGGGATGATTTGGGAGAATGGCATTGAAACATGTATACTATCAGGTAAGAAACGAATCGCCAGTCTATGTTCGATACAGGATACAGGATGCTTGGGGCTGGTGCACAGGGATGATCGAGAGAGATGGTATGGGGTGGGAGGTGGGAGGGGGTTCAGGATTGGGAACTAATGTACACCCATGGCTGATTCATGTCAATGTATGGCAAAACCAATACAGTATTGTAAAGCAAAGTGAAAAAAAAAAAAAAAAAAAGAATGGTCCAAGAAGGGGTAAAACTCAAGGCATCTAGTTCCAGTCTGTCAACCATGACTGCCACGAGTTGCTTAATCTCTGGCAGATTCATGAGGCTTGATCTGTAAGGTTTTTTTGCAGCTCCTTGGACAATACCCGACTGGCTGGCATAGAAACAGCAGGATTCGTCTAGAAAAAGGTACAAACCTCCCTTCTCTGCAGTGAGTAGGTCTAATCCCCTTCTGTTTTGTAATACTATGGCCACCAAGGAATCGAGTTGATTTTGGGTAGTTATTAGGCCTTGAGCTATTTCCTGGAGGCTATCTGATAGGTCTTTAGATAGTGTCTGGTAGTTTTGGATGGAGGTGGTTAAGCCGGTGGTTCCTGTTCCAATTCTAGCTGCTATTCCTAGTCCTACTAAGAGGGGAATGAAATGAATGGCTTGTTTTATTCGCTTCTGGATGAGAGGAATAGGCAAGCGTTGATCATTGGGGGGTATTAAAATGTTTGGACTGGAGTATACCAGGGTGCAGATTCTGGTCCAATTAGTAGGTAGACAGGGGTATGTTGACACCCCACACGGGAAAAATAGGCCAGGTGTCATAATACAAAGCTGATGTTGATGGTGAAGAGGAGTCGGGGAGGGGCAGGGGGGTTTGAGTGCTCATTCAAGAACCCTCAGAGACCCCACTAAGGTGGCCCCAGCGATGGGAGAAGTAGAGGAATATGCTGAGGGAAACCGTCCTGTAAAGGTTAACGAGTGTCCTGTAGGACCAGAAACATTATATATAGCCTTTGCAGTGGCAAAGAGTAAAGTGGAGCTATGGGTGCACACGCGGTTAGGGATTGTGCCCACGGGTGTGTCATATGAACTGTTTTGGGAATTTCTGGATATGCAAAAAGGAGCTGGTTTTAACAGTATTACTCTCTGGGCAATAGGGCCTCCTATTGGAGGTTTTTTGTTGAAGGAGGGAAGTTTGGTGAGTAAAGATTCTAAGAGTATGTCCGAATTTCAGATTTGGTCACTAGTGTGAAGATATTTAAGACATGAGATGAATAAAGGCTCCCCATGGTATGAGTGGTGTAGGAACATGTTATCTGTGGTCCAGTCGAGGATGGATGTGGGGAGGGCTGAATCTCCCAGAGGAGTTATGGATAGACGTATCCAGCAGTCTTTGGCCAAGTGAGGGTTGGAAGCATTGAGAAGGGTATGGGTTACGTAAAGGGTCTGGAATAGATAGATGAGGTTAGGATTTTGAAGGAGTTCGTGGGTCAGAGGAAGAAGGGAGGATAAGAAAAAGATGTAAACAACATTTGAGGACGTGAGTATAGGCTAGACTACTATGGAAAAGAATTGGATTTCGAAGAGGTAAAAGTTATAAAAGATTCCCTGTAGCCACAGGGCGGAGATGTAATCTTCAACGTATTCGAACATGGATGCTTGAGGACTCAAGACCCAGATAGCTGCCAGAAGTTGTTCCAGGAATAATTGTAGCTGTGAAACCGACAGGTTCACCCATCATCAGTTGGGGCTGGTGGAAGCTGTGAGAGCTTTAGAGTTGTAGGGCCTGTGTGAGAAACTTGCTAAGTATTAGTCTGACAGCATTTTCATCATTTGGCAACATAATCTTTTTTAGCTGAGTGATGTGTACCCAAGGGGTGATTTCTTTTAATTTTGCAGCAGTAGGGGTCAGCAGAATTACCGTGTAGGGATCTTGCCACTTTGGGGTTAGAGCTGAGTGGGACTGCGTTGTCATATAAAATTTGTCTCCTATTTGAAAGGATGGGTATGGAAGATTGAGGTGTGGTCGAGGGAGTAGGTCATCCATATGTTGCCAAAGGGCATCTCGTATCTGGGCAAGTAAAGGAAAAGGAAGGTGGGATGGCAGTTTGGAACCGTCCTGGGAGGGGGAGAGACCTGAAGGTACTATGGACCTCCCATACATGGCCTCGAATGGACTGATATTTAAGGATTTCTTTGGTAAGGCCCGGACCTTTAAGAGGGCTAAAGGGAGGAATTTAGTCCAGTCTTGATGAAGTTTGATTGTTAATTTGGTCAGAGTTTCTTTTAGGACTTGGTTGGCTCTCTCAGCCTTACCAGAAAACCGGGGATGATAAGGAATGTGAAACCTCCAAGGAACTTGAAGGGCTTGTGCAATATTTTGGGTGATTTGGGATGTGAACTCGGGCCCGTTGTCAGACTGGAAGGAGGAAGGCATTCCAAACCTGGGGAGGATTTCAGTAAGAATAAGGCGAGCACAGTAGGGGCTCGATTGTTAGTAGTTAGGAAAGTTTTGATCCATCCAGAAAATATATCTATGAAGACAAAGAGAAATTTAACCCTTTTTACGGGTGGCATGTGGGTGAAATCTACCTGCCAGTCTTGTGCAGGGAGATGTCTGCAAATTTGGTGGATGGGGAAAGGAGTGGGGCAAATGTTAGTATTAGGATTTGTCCGCTGACAAATAGGACAAGTTTGGGTCAGACTATTTAAATAAGTCACATCGTCCTTAGTCAGTTCAATAAAGTTCTGAAGGAAAGCCTTAAGTACTTTGGTAGAGGGGTGGAAAAGGGAATGTAAACAGGAAAGTAATGTGCGGATGTTAGGCTCGTCAATTTGGGCCGTAGTAAAGACAGGACTAACAGAGGGGCCTGCCGCTTTGCGTCATGATCTGCAATATTATAAAAGAAGAAGGACCATGGTGCTGAGGTCCCCGGCAATGTATTACAGCAGCTTGTTTTGGGAGCTGAGCCGCATGGAAGAGTACAGAAATAAAAGAAGCATTGAGAATTGGTGTGCCCTTTTGAGTCAGGACTCCTCTCTCCCTCCAGATTATAATGTTAGAATGTAATATGTTATAGACATACTTGGAGTCGGTATAAATGTTTATCTTTTGGTCTTTGGCGAGGGTCAGAGCTTGTGTAGGAGCTATCAGTTCAGCTTGTTGTGAGGATGGGTGAGCTGGGAGTGTGGCTGACTTGATGAGGCAGGGAGGGATAACTTTGTCGGACTGTCCCTGGACTATAGCATATCCGGATCCAAATGGGGCTTGTTTCTGGGCACTGCCATCCATGAACCAGGATGGGACTTTGGGGTCAGTAAGGGGCTGATCGGTTATATGTTCAAAGGGATTAAATGTCATATCTAAGGTCTGAACACAGTCCTGAGATAGGTGTTCTGCTTCTGGATCTGGTGTAGGGAGTAAGCTAGTAGGATTAAGAGGTTTACAAGGCATAAAAGAAAGGGATGGGTCGAGGAGGTGTGCGTGGAGGATCTGTAGTCGAGCAGGGTGTAGAGAAAGGAAAACCTGATGAGAGAGTAAATCTTTGAAGGAATGAGGTGAGCATACATTTAAAGGAGCATTTCGGGTTAGTTTTTGGGCTTCAAGTATTAAGAGGGTAGTTGCAGCTAAGGCCTGGAGACAAGGTGGCCATCTGAGCATGACAAGATTGAGTTGTTTGGATAAGCAAGCTAGAGGCCCCCATATGTTGCCCCTTTTTGGGCACAGAATCCTTAAGGCATGTAGCCTTGTCTAGAATGTACAAAAAGGAAAAAAAGGCTTGGCATTATCAGCTAAGTAAAGAGAAGGGTCCTGTAGTAAATGTTTGGTAAGAGTTTGTATTGGGGCAGGGAGAGAGGTGGGGGCCAATAAGGGTTCATCTAAGTTTCCTCGAGTAGCTTGGTAGAGAGGTTTTGTGTGGAGGGCAAAATTTGGGGCCCATATTGAGAAAAAGTTTAATAGAGTTTAATAGGCCTAATAGAGAAAGAAGTTCCCTCTTGGTTTGGGGCCTGGGGGTCTGTGTCAAAGCTTGAAGTCACTGAGCTGGAATTATTTTGGATGTGGAGTAAGAAGCAATCCCATGTAATTGACAGTGGTGGAAGCAATTTGTGCTTTGGAGAGCAAGACTCTGTAGCCCCAGTTGCCTGCTGCTGCTGCTGCTGCTAAGTCGCTTCAGTTGTGTCCGACTCTGTGCGACCCCATAGATGGCAGCCCACAAGGCTCCCCCATCCCTGGGATTCTCCAGGCAAGAATACTGGAGTGGGTTGCCATTTCCTTCTCCAATGCATGAAAGTGAAAAGTGAAAGTGAAGTCGTTCAGTCGTGTCCGACTCTTCGCAACCCCATGGACTGCAGCCTACCAGGCTCCTCCATCCATGGGATTTTCCAGGCAAGAGTACTGGAGTGGGGTGCCATTGCCTTCTCCAGTTGCCCAGTTGCCTAGGGCATTTAATACTGTCGCAGTGTGGACTAGGTAGTTATGGCGAGAGGAACTGCATAACAATAAATCGTCTACATATTGGAGTAAGGTAGTAGAGCCTAGGTCTAAAGTTTGTAGGTCCCTTTGAAGGGCTTGACCAAAAAAATGAGGGCTGTCTCTAAACCCTTGTGGTAAAATGGTCCAAGTTAATTGTTGAGATTGATATGTGTCTGGGTGCGTCCAGGTGAAGGCAGATAGGGGCTGTGAAGAGTGGTGTAGAGGTATAGTAAAGAAAGCATCTTTGAGGTCTAATACTGTGGAGTAGACTGTGTCAGGGGGAATAGATGAGAAAAGGGTACAGGGATTGGTGACCATGGGGTGTACGGGTATTATGGTCTCATTGATCCTGCGAAGATCTTGGACTAGACATCAGAAGCGGGGTCCCTTTTTGACTGCCAGTATAGGCGTATTATGAGGAGAACAGATAGGCTGCAAAAGGCTGGCTTTGAGCAGTCAGGAGATTATTGGTTTAAGTCCTTGTTGGGATTCTGTGGTCAGGGTATATTGAGTTTGGGTTATTACCTGAGAGGGATTTTTAAGAAAAACCTGTATAGGGGAATGGTATCAGGCTACAAATGGGGTTTTGGTGTCCCAGACCTGAGGATCTATCAGGGAAAGGTCAGGGGGCAGGTTTTGGGATTGAGGGCTGGCCAAGGGTTCGGGTGCCATTTGTATACAAAGAGTTGATGTGGGATCTAAGAATGGGAGGTTTATAGAAGTCTGTAGCTTAGCCAGAAGATCACGTCCCATCAATGCCATTGGGAGAGGAGGGGTTATTTGGGGATAAAAAAGGATGCCTGAGACCTCTTTGATGGCCACTTCTGAAGGTTGGAGAGGGCCTTAAAAGAGGTTAAAAGTGAAAAGGCCACTCCAGTGTCTATTAGGAATGAGACTTTGTGTCCAGCCACTGTGCCAATTACCTGAAGCTCCGAGTCCATCTGTATGGGGAGGACTTGGGGTCTGGAGCTTGGGCTTTGTCACTGGAATAATTTAGGCACAATTGGATTATCCTCACCTCACCTGAGGAACCATAGTCTGGGGTGCTAGGGCCCCCCTGAGTCTGGTTCCTGGCCCATTGTTGTTGGGCCTGGGGTGGACCCTGAGATTTGATGGGTAGTGTCTGAGGACAATCCATTTTCAAGTGGCCCCATTTTTTGCAGGTAGGGCATGGTTTGGTGGGTGGCCGGGGGTCTGGGCAGGACTTAGCCCAGTGTCCTGTTTGGTTACATCTGAAGCGGGGGCCTGGAGGGTTAGGTCCTATACGGGTGGGCCGAGGTTGATAGGCCAAAGGGGTTGAATTTGTTTCTTGGATAGCTGCAGCAAATAAAGCATATGTGGCCTTTCTTTTTCTTTTTTCACTTCTTCCTCCCTAATGTTGAAAGCTTTAAAAGCTATTTCTAGGAGATCAACTGAAGCAACTTAGCAGCAACAGCAGCTAGGAGATCTTGCTGAGGGGTTTCAGAGCCCTTCTCTAACTATCATAGTTTTTGGTGACTATCAGGGGCTGACTGGCTTATGAACTGGATGTGTAGGTACAGAAGTCCAGTGGGGGTGGATATATCTAAATTCATGTATTTTGGGAGTGCCTCAGTAAGCGGTGAAAGAAAAAGGGCAGGATTTTCATCCTTTTCTTGAGTCACCCCCCTAACCTTATCATAGTTAACATGAATGTGAGAGCTTTTTAGCATTCCTTCTAATAAGCAGGTGATCATATGATGCAGGTACCAGATGCCAGCATCGCCTGCTTGATATGTCCACTGTGGCTCAGTAAAGGGACTGCATCATCAGCCACCAGATTAGTCCTGTCTTGGTTATGGAGCTGATCAGCATGAGTCTGGGCTGCCTGCCATATCTGTTCCTTTTCATCAGGGGTTAAAGTGGCATTTCAGTTCAGTTCAGTCGCTCAGTCAAGTCCAACTCTTTGCGACCCCATGAACCGCAGCATGCCAGGCTTCCCTGTCCATCACCAACTCCCACATTTAGGATGTAATAAAGATCATTCCGGGTTAAATGATATGCTTGTGTAAGGTGGAGGAATTATTTTCTATATCTAGTAGGATTTTCTGAAAAGGATCCCAGTTTTTCTTCAGTTTGGCTCATATCAGAAATTGAGAAAGGTGCATGAACCCATGTAGGGCCCTCTGGTCCCGCTACCTCTCTGAGAGGAAACACGTGTTTGCTTTGGGTCTTGGCCGATGGAGGGGGTTGGAAATACCTTTTGGGGTTTCAGAGTCATCGCTTCCTGTTTTAGAGGAGGAAGGGCTAGAGTATGGGGTCTCATCTCTGGAAGTTTCTTCTCTGGGGCGGTAGGGAGGAGGCTCATCTGCCGGGTCATAATAGGGGGCTGAGGGTTTAGGGGGCCTTTTAGAGGCTTTAGAAGAAGGCAATGGCACCCCATTCGAGCACTCTTGCCTGGAAAATCCCATGGACGGAAGAGCCTGGTAGGCTGCAGACCATGCGGTCTAGAAGAGTCGGACACGGCTGAGCAACTTCACTTTCACTTTTCACTTTCATGCATTGGAGAAGGAAATGGCAACCCGCTCCAGTGTTCTTGCCTGGAGAATCCCAGAGATGGGGGAGCCTGGTGGGCTGCTGTCTATGGGGTCACACAGAGTCAGACATGACTGAAGTGACTTTAGCAGCAACAGCAGTTAGGGGCTTTAATTTTGGATTCTTTTGTAATGGAGGGGGAGAGAGAGCAGAGAAGGATTTGGTAGGTAGAACAGTCCTTGCAGAGAGAAGGATGGCTTCTAAGATCCCAGAAGCCTTGAATATAGCGGACCTCTGACCATTTGCCATTCCACTTGAGGAAGTTAGTGAGAACTGATAAAATACTGAAATTGAAAGTCCTGAACTCAGGCCAGCAGTTTTGGTTATCCAGTTTGTATTGATGCCAAATTTGAGTGTAAAGTGACTCGAGTTTATGAACCTTGAGATCAGTCAAGAGTAGAGGTTTGAGGTTTTGTTTTACACGGGCCAAGGAAGAGTCCCTCGGGACGGATTGGCTCGACCCCGTAGCGAATGGCTAGCGACTCTCCGGTTGAAAGAAAAGATCATCACCTAACCTTTTGACAGAGCAGAGAGAGAGAGACTCTGAAGGAGGGAGGGGTGTCCCTCCCAAGAACCTCCACAGAGGGCCTTTTGGCCGGAGGGTTCCCTGGGAACCTGGAAAAGACGATAGTCTGTGGCACCCTAGGGTACCGTCCGAGCTTACCTGGGCTACTGGGTCAGGTGCGACTTCATGGTGCATGCGGGGAGGTCGAATGGCAAGAGCCCTCTGTCCTAGAGTTGGTAGGTCTCATGGAAAAGAAAGTGTAGAGAAAAGAGGGCAAGAGAGAATGAGAGAGAGAGAGACCAATATTCCTTGGGGTACGTGGAAAACCAATAAAGCCCTTACACAGGACTTATACTGCTCACAAAGGCACAGGAGGTCTTGAAAGCCTGGGCGGGAAAGTGAGCTCGGCAGGCTTCCACTCTTCGAAGAGCTGGCCTTGGAGAATGAGAAGGAACCTCAACCTTCCAGGTTTCGGCACCAAAAATTGTAAGTTAGAGAAGGCGAGTTTTGGAAAAAGAATGAGACTGGCACTTTACAGGAACAGATCATCTTCGATGAGGTAAGAAGGGGCAGTAGTCAGATTAGTGAGCTGCTGCACTAACCCAAGAAAAGAGTATATTTAGGCACATATGTGGAAATCTACTGTCTTAAGGGGCTTGTTCTTCTCCAAGGTTGTTTGGATTAGTTATCTCTTAAACGTCTGGGGCAAGGAATTCTGGAGATCGGCCAGAGGCTGGGACCAGCTGGGAGCTGGTCTTAATCAACCTTAATGTCCATTTTTTCTTTGGGTGATAGAGTTGTTTGTTTTGCATAGAATGGTGGGGAGGACCTGGAGGGGAGTTTTAACTCCAGGCTATTTGGAGCTGTGTAATTTTCCTTCACCCCACACCTAGTTTCCCCTTTTGTTATTATCTTATATTGGGGCTTCCCTGATAGCTCAGTTGTTAAAGAATCTGCCTGCAATGCAGAAGAGCCCGGTTCCATTGCTGGGTTGGGAAGATCCCCTGGAGAAGGGATAGGCTACTCACTCCAGTATTCTTGGGCTTCCCTTGTGGCCCAGTTGGTAAAGAATCCCCTGCAGTGCAGGAGACCTGGGTTCAATTGCTGGGTTGGGAAGATCCCCTGGAGAAGGGAAAAGCTACCCACTCCAATATTCTGGCCTAGAGAATTCCACGGACTGTATAGTCCGTGGGGTCGCATATTAGTATGGTCCATTTGTCACAGTTAATGAACCAAAACTGTTAGATTGTTTTAAATAAAGTCCATATAGTTTATTCAGATTCCCTTAGTTTAAAAATATAATTGACATATAAATGATATTAGTTTCAGGTATACAACATAATGGTTAGATATTTGATATACTGCAAAACAATCACCACAATTAGTTTAGTAACATCCATCACCACACACAGTTACACATTTTTTTCTTGTCACGGGAACATTTAAGATCTACTTTTTTGGGACTCTTAAATATATAATACAATATTATTAGCTATTGTCACCATACTATACATTGCATCCCTGTGACTTATTATTTCACAACCAGTTATCAGTACCTTTTGACCACCTCCACCCATTTCACCCACTCCCCACTTCCTGCCTCTTGCAACCACCAATCTGCTCTCTGTATGTAGGAGTTTGTTTTTTTCCAGATTCCACATCTAAGGGAGATCATTTGGTATTTCTCTTTCTCTGGATACTTCACTTAGCATAATGCCCTCAAGGTCCATCCATATTGTCACAAATGGTAGGATTTCCTTCTGTATTAATGGCTGAATCATGTTTTGGTGTGTGTGTGTGTGTGTGTGTGTGTGTGTGTGTGTGTGTGTGTGTGTGTGTGTTATATTTTCTTTATCCATTCATCCGTCAATGGACTCTTAGGCTATTGTAAACACTGCTGCAGTGAATATGAGGGCACATATATCCTTTCCAATTAGCATTTTCATTTTCTTCAAAAAATATGCAGAAGTGGAATTTCTGGATCATATGGTAGTTCTGTTCTGAAATTTTTAGCTTGATTTAGTCCTGCTGGCTTATTTTTGCTTTTGTTATCTTTGCTTTTGGTTTTAAATCCAAAAAAACCATTGCCAAGACTGATGTCAAATAGCTTACTGTCTATGTTTTCTAGTTCAGGTCTTAATTTTTGTATAGGGTGTAAGACAGTGGTCCTGTTTCATTCTTTTGCACATGCCTGTCCGGTTTTCCACTGTGTATGCCACTGAATATACCACTGTGTATTCTTATCTTCTTTGACATAAATTAATTGACCATGTACAAGTGAGTTTATTTCTGGGATTTTTATTCATTCTGCCTACGTATCTTTTTTTTTTTAAATGCCAATACTGTAATGTTTCTATTACTACAGCATCGTAATGTAGTTTCAAATCTGGGAGTATGATGCCTCCAGTTTTGTTCTTCTTCCTCAATATTGCTTTGACTATTCAGTGCTTTTTGCGGTTCCATACAGATTTTAGGGTTGTTTAGGATTATTATATTTCTGTGGAAAATGCCATTTAAATTTTGACAAGAATTGCATTGAATCTGTAGATTGCTTTGGGTTGCATGGACATTTAAACAACTTAATTCTTCTAATTATTGCTTTTTGTGTTATACAGGAAACAAATCAGCATACTATTAATTCATGTAGATTTTCTCCCATGAAGAAAAGTAAAGCAGTGTCAGGGATACAGGGACAGGCTGTTCTAGATGGAGTGCTCAGGAAAGAGCTCTCTGAGGAAGTGAGGTGAGACTTTGTGAAGATCTGGGAGAGAAAATACCAGACAGAGAAAAGAGCAGGACAGAAGACGCTTATCTGTGAATGTAGCATATGTGATTCTTAGCAACTCTGGTCCAGTATGGTGGATTAGGGCTTCTCCAGATGATTGAACATAGCATATAATCAGACTACAGCTGTGCACACACAGATATGTGCACAGGCGTGCAGGCACATTCTTCTCTCAAGAAGCCAGCCAGTGACATAAATTAGCTAAGCGGTTCTCAAACTCCCATACATGTGAGAGTCACCTATTGTTGCTCAGTCACTAAATCGTGTCCAACTCTTTGCAACCCTATGGGCTGCAGCACGCCAGTCTCCTCTGTCCTCCACTATCTCCTGGTGTTTGCTCAGATTCGTGTCCATTGACTCGATGGTGCTACCTAACCATCGCATCCTCTGCCACTCCCTTCTCCTTTTGCTTACAATCTCCCCCCCGGCATCAGGTCTTTTCCAATAAACTGGCTCTTCGCATCAAGTGGCCAAAGTATTGGAACTTCCGCTTCAGCATCAGTCCTTCCAATGAATATTCAGGTTGATTTCCTTTAGGATTGACTGGTTTGATTTCCTTAAAATCCAAGGGACTCTCAAGAATCTTCTCCAGCACCACAATTCAAAAGCATCAATTCTTTGACTCAGCCTCCTTCTTTATGGTCAAACTCTCAGATCCAAACATGATTACTGGAAGAACCATAACTTTGACTATAAGGAACTTTGTTGGCAAAGTGATGTCTCTGCTTTTTAATATGCTGTCTAGGTTTGTCATAGCTATCTTTCCAAGAAGAAAGTGTCTTTTCATTTCATGGCTGCAGTCACCATCTGCAAGGATTTTAGAACCCAAGAAAATAAAATCTGTCACTGCCTCCACTTTTCCCCTTCTATCTGACATGAAGTGATGGGACTGGATGCCATGATCTTAGTTTTTTGAAAGCTGAGTTTCAAGCCAGCTTTTTTACTCTCCTCTTTCACTCTCATCAAGAGACTCTTTAGTTCTACCATTAAAGTGGTATCATCTACATATTTGAAGTTATTGATATTTCTCCTGGAAATCTTGATTCCAGCTTATGGTTCATCCAACCTGGCATTTCACATGATGTACTCTGCATATAAGTTAAATAAGCAGGGTGACAATATACAGCCTTGACTTACTCCTTCCCTGATTTTGAACCATCAGTAATTTCATGTCTGGCTCTAACTATTGGTTCTTGACCCATATACAGGTTTCTCAGGAGACAGATAAGGTGGTCTGGTATTTCCATCTCTTTAAGAACTTTCCAAAGTTTGTTATGATCCACACAGTCAAAGGCTTTAGTATAGTCAATGAAGCAGAAATAGATGTTTTTTTGGGACTCCCTTGCTTTCTCCATGATCGAACGAATGTTAGCAATTTGATGTATGGTTCCTCTGCCTTGTTGAAACCCAGCTTGTACATCTGGAAGTTCTAGATTCATTTATTGCTGAAGCCTAACTTGGAGGATTTTTAATATAACCTTGCTAGTATTTGAGTAGTTTGAACATTTTTGGCATTGAACAATTTTGGGGATTGGAGTGAAAACTGACCTTTTGCAGTCCTGGGGCTACTGCTGAGTTTTCCAAATTTACTAACACACTGAGTACAGCATTTTAACAGAAGCACTTTTAGGATTTTATTTATTTATTTATTTTTTAAAATTTATTTTTATTTTTTTTTAATTTTAAAATCTTTAATTCTTACATGCGTTCCCAAACATGACCCCCCCTCCCACCTCCCTCCCCACAACATCTCTCTGGGTCATCCCCATGCACCAGCCCCAAGCATGCTGCACCCTACGTCAGACATGGACTGGCGATTCAATTCTTACATGATAGTATACATGTTAGAATTCCCATTCTCCCAAATCATCCCACCCTCTCCCTCTCCCTCTGAGTCCAAAAGTCCGTTATACACATCTGTGTCTTTTTTCCTGTCTTGCATACAGGGTTGTCATTGCCATCTTCCTAAATTCCATATATATGTGTTAGTATACTGTATTGGTGTTTTTCTTTCTGGCTTACTTCACTCTGTATAATTGGCTCCAGTTTCATCCATCTCATCAGAACTGATTCAAATGAATTCTTTTTAACGGCTGAGTAATACTCCATTGTGTATATGTACCACAGCTTTCTTATCCATTCATCTGCTGATGGACATCTAGGTTGTTTCCATGTCCTGGCTATTATAAACAGTGCTGCGATGAACATTGGGGTACATGTGTCTCTTTCAATTCTGGTTTCCTCGGTGTGTATGCCCAGAAGTGGGATTGCTGGGTCATAAGGTAGTTCTATTTGCAAATTTTTAAGGAATCTCCACACTGTTCTCCATAGTGGCTGTACTAGTTTGCATTCCCACCAACAGTGTAGGAGGGTTCCCTTTTCTCCACACCCTCTCCAGCATTTATTGCTTGCAGATTTTTGGATCGCAGCCATTCTGACTGGTGTGAAGTGGTACCTCATTGTGGTTTTGATTTGCATTTCTCTAATAATGAGTGATGTTGAGCATCTTTTCATGTGTTTGTTAGCCATCCGTATGTCTTCTTTGGAGAAATGTCTATTTAGTTCTTTGGCCCATTTTTTGATTGGGTCGTTTATTTTTCTGGAATTGAGCTGCATAAGTGGCTTGTATATTTTTGAGATTAGTTGTTTGTCAGTTGCTTCATTTGCTATTATTTTCTCCCATTCAGAAGGCTGTCTTTTCACCTTGCTTATATTTTCCTTTGTTGTGCAGAAGCTTTTAATTTTAATTAGATCCCATTTGTTTATTTTTGCTTTTATTTCCAGAATTCTGGGAGGTGGATCATAGAGGATCCTGCTGTGATTTATTTCTGAGAGTGTTTTGCCTATATTCTCCTCTAGGAGTTTTATAGTTTCTGATCTTACATTTAGATCTTTAATCCATTTTGAGTTTATTTTTGTGTACGGTGTTAGAAAGTGATCTAGTTTCATTCTTTTACAAGTGGTTGACCAGTTTTCCCAGCACCACTTGTTAAAGAGATTGTCTTTACTCCATTGTATATTCTTGCCTCCTTTGTCAAAGATAAGGTGTCCATATGTGTGTGGATTTATCTCTGGGCTTTCTATTTTGTTCCATTGATCTATGTGTCTGTCTTTGTGCCAGTACCATACTGTCTTGATGACTGTGGCTTTGTAGTAGAGCCTGAAGTCAGGCAAGTTGATTCCTCCAGTTCCATTCTTCTTTCTCAAGATTGCTTTGGCTATTCGAGGTTTTTGTATTTCCATACAAATCTTGAAATTATTTGTTCTAGTTCTGTGAAAAATGTGGCTGGTAGCTTGGCAGGGATTGCATTGAATTTGTAAATTGCTTTGGGTAGTATACTCATTTTCACTATATTGATTATTCCGATCCATGAACATGGTATATTTCTCCATCTATTAGTGTCCTCTTTGATTTCTTTCATCAGTGTTTTATAGTTTTCTATATATAGGTCTTTAGTTTCTTTAGGTAGATATATTCCTAAGTATTTTATTCTTTTCGTTGCAATGGTGAATGGAATTGTTTCCTTAATTTCTTTTTCTACTTTCTCATTATTCGTGTATAGGAATGCAAGGGATTTCTGTGTGTTGATTTTATATCCTGCAACTTTACTATAGCTCAGCTACAACTCCATCACCTCTGCCAGGTTTGTTCATAGTAATGCTTCCTAAGGCCCGCTTGACTTCGCACTCTAGGATATTTGGCTTTAGATGAGTGACCATGCCATCGTGGTTATCCGGGTCATTAAGAGCTTTTTTATGTAGTTCTACTGTGTATTCTTGCCACCTCTTCTTAATCTCCTCGGCTTCTATTAGGTCCTACCGTTCCTGTCCTTTATCTTGCCCATCCTTGCATGAAATGTTCCCTTGATATGTTCAGTTTTCAGGAAGAGACCTCTAGTCTTTCCCATTCTGTTGTTTTCCTTGATTTCTTTGCATTGTTCTTTTAAGAAGGCCTTCTCATCTCTCTCCTTGCTATTCCCTGGAACTCTGCATTCAGTTAGGTATATCAGTCGCTTTCTCCCTTGCCTTTTGTTTTTCTTTTTTCCTCAGTTATTTGGAAAGCCTCCTCAGACAACCACTTTGCCTTCTTGCGTTTCTTTTTCTTTGAGATGGTTTTGGTCATTGCTCTTGTACAATGTCATGAACTCCTGCCCATAGTCCTTCAGGCACTCTGACTACGAGATCTAATCCCTTCAATCTATTTGTCCTCTGCACTGTATAATCATAGAGGATTTGATTTAGGTCCTACCTGAATGGCCTAGTAGTTTTCCCTACTTGCTTAAATTTAAGCCTTATTTTGCAATAAGGAGCTCTTGATCTGAGTCACAGTCAGCTCCAGGTCTTGTTTTCTCTGACAGTATAGAGCTTCTCCATCTTTGGCTTCAAAGAATATAATCAGTCTAATTTCAGTATTGACCATCTGGTGATGTCCATTTGTAGAGTCATCTCTAGTGTTGTTAGAAAAACATGTTTGATTTGACCAGCATATTCTTTTGACAAAACTCTTGTTAGCCTTTGTCTTGCTTCATTTTGTACTCTGAGGCCAAACTTGCCTGTTATTCTAGGCATCTCTTGACTTCCTGCTTTTGAATTCCAACCCCCTGTGATGAAAAGGACAAGAATACTGGAATGCGTTGCCATTTCCTCTCCAGTTGGAACTCTTCACTACGACCCAGGTAACCCTGCATGGCATGGCTCATAGCTTCATCGAGCTATGCAAGCCCCTTCATCACAACAAGGCTATGATCCATGAAGGGGGATAGTCATGTGCGCATCCAGGTAAAACTGAAAAGTGACCATTTCAGGATTACTGCCAGGCTGTCAGTGATTCAGTTAGCTCTTGTTTTTCATAGTAGCTCTCATAGTGATCAGTTTTCAGCTTCTTCTGAGCTTCAGTTCAGTTCAGTTCAGTTGCTCAGTCGTGTCCGACTCTTTGCGACCCCATGAATTGCAGCATGCCAGGCCTCCTTGTCGATCACCAACTCCCGGAGTTCACTCAGACTCACGCCCATCGAGTCAGTGAGCTTAGTTTACACTTTTTTCAGTAAAGTATAGTTTGCTTCTGTGGATCCAGGGGCCACAGAGTCACTTTGAAAAGAATAAGGCATCACTTCAAGCTGGAAATAGCAGATAAGGTCATTTGGAACAGTTCTTCTGCTGAAGATGACTACAAAATCTAGATGAAAAATTTTGAAAGTGTTCAAGCATCATAGAGATAAACGATTGCAGGGGTTTACTAGGCTAGGTTTTTGGAGAGGAAAGTGGAACCCCTTCTACTCTTAATCTTCTAACCCCTCCCTCAGGTCCCAGGCCCCAGGCTAGGACTTCAAAGGGCTACACAATGGAAGTGCAGCTACAGGTGGCAGTTCAGGGACTGTTAGCACCTCAAGGTCCAGCAGAAGAAGTACTTTCTAGAGGAACAAAACATCTTTGTAGGTCCAGGTAGTTCTCTAACTATTTTTTAAAATACAGTGCCCTGCAAAACAAAAACAAAATAATCAAAATCATGGTCAATCCAACCATCTCAAAATTTTTGTACTGATGATATGAGGATGCATCTAATCAGAATCCAGCAGTTAACTGTTAATAGAGTAGAAAATACTAGTTTACTATATTGTATTATAAGTCAAAACAACAAATACAGTCTGTCCAATGGATAGTAATTTTGCCATGAAAATGAACTGTTTTTTTCATGCAAATCATGGCTGACTTACAGAAAGATTGGTGGTGGTTTAGTTGCTAAGTCATATCCAGTTGTTGTGACCCCATAGACTGTAGCCCACCAGGCTCCTCTGTCCATGAGATTCTTCAGGCAAGAGTACTGGAGTGGGTTACCATTTCCTTCTCCAGGGGATCTTCCCGACCCAGGAATCAAATCAAATCAAATCAGATCTTTGATTAGATTCTTTTCCAACTGAGCTATAAGGGAAGCCCACAGAAAGATTAAGCTCAGCCAAAGAAGGCAGCCTGGTACTGTACCTATGTATGGTGCCATTTATACAAAATTCTAGAAAGTGGAAAAATAACCTACAGTGGCAAACATCAGATTACTGGTTTCCTGGAGCCAGGGCAAAGGGGGATTAAGTGTAAAAGGGCATGAGGAATATTTTGGGGTGATGGAAATATTTAATATCATGATTATGGTGGTGGTCACATGAGGGTTTGTGTTTGTCAGACTCATCAAATTTTATATTTAAAATGGATGCATTTCATTTTTTGTAAATTATACCTTAACAAAGTTGATTTGAAAAAGATATTATGTCCATTTCCCCTAAAACTTCTATTCTATATACTTTTCTCATTCAAACAATTCCAAGACTCATTTGATATAATGATAATTATTGTATTATTTGTTTTAAAAGGTGATCTCATTTACTGTATGTGTTCTGCCAGTAATGATAATAATATTATCAACCATATTTTATATTCATGTTATTTAGTAAATGTCTTCTTTAGGACCTGCCTGACATGGGCATCTACATCAAAACATGCTCCTGAAAGCCTCCCAACAAAATTTTCTCATTGGTTTATTCTTATTTGTTAGGAAACAATAGGTGTGATAAATTTCATAATTTTAATGCACTATGAAATATACAAATGTATATATAAATGTGCATTATAGGAGTAGGGGAGATTAGTGAATGCTGATTTCCATCTTAGTCTCTTTGGATGGTTATTATTACAAATAATAACTTGTTGAACTTAAGTTCTTTTTCTTATTACAGGTAGAATTATAATTATGTCAACAAAATAGAACTAACAAGGGAAAACATAAGTATAAACAACCCAAATGAAAGTATTTATATTATGAATCTTACAGTAAGAAATAAACAATGAGACAAACTTGGCATTTCTAAGAAGTCATGAAAACCACAATCCGTGCTAGCTGATTCTCTTGCTTCTGTTAACAAGCCAGTCACTTTTGCACTCAGATTGAGAAAATCATTATTTCTTTTGTTGGTTGCAATTCTGCTGATGCTGGTACCCTTGTTATCACAATCCTGTAACTCAGTTGACCAAGATGGATTGTAGACTCTGGGTCTTCACTGATAACCTTTACTGACCTTGTAAGAGTCACAGATCCTCATCATGAAACAAAATGTTGTGTCACAGACACGTGATTCTGAGGCTACTAGACTGAGAAGAGCTTGCTGTGCCACGAGAAACCATGCTATTTAAACCAACAATTTTCCTTGAAGAACCCAGTGTCAAATATGCACATGGATGTTTATCCCCCAGCAGGGCACATCTAGCTCCCAACCCCGGCATCCCCTGTACCCCGAGGAAATTAAGGTATGCCTCAAATTCTGATAATACCTGAGTCAACATAAAAAGCACTAAATCTTATACATATCTGTGTTGACATAGATTGAGATCCTTTCCAGCTCTCATAGCAAAATTGAATTCCTGCATTCAAGAATTATATGCAATATATAATCTCTTAAATCTTTTTACCAATGATTTCTTAGCAGTAAATCCAGAGAATTATGTTTCAGGAACGTGAATATATTCATGAAGAAAATAATGTGATGAAACCCAGAGAAGCAGCTTTTTATTGGTATTCATAAAGCCAAATCCTTATTTTCTGGAAGAGCAAAGCTATGATGACATTCCCTGCAGTAGCTTCATCAATTAGTTCATAAATTTCCTTAAGTGTCCACCCACGGTATCACAAAGCCTGTTTTATATGCTCTGCTGGAGCATTGGGAGAGGAAACAGTGGAGGAGGTATTTTGCCCCCAAGTTATTACCTTTGAGTTATTATTAAATGGGAATCAAAGAAGAACACAACGTGTGCATCATACACACGTGTCTACATTATCTACCTGTCAGTCTTCATTGTCATCAACACCATCTATCTACTGTAGCTAAGTACAGAGATTAACTGAGGGCAAAGGAGAATTAGGTGGATTGTAAAGTGTGATTAACCTGCTTTTAAAAAACCTCTGCTAGTACTGCCATAGTCCTCTGCTTCTTCTTAAATAAGGGGCTTAATTTGACTTGTGTTAGACATTGACGAGGCACAGGTAACTCCTCCTGCAACAAGAGTATAGAAAGAACTTGCTCTGTGTGAGTCTCGAAGGACTCCCTTTGATCTTCAGTATTTTCCCCACGACCTTTTCATTTTAGGGAGAACCATAGTCTGTAGTTGACACTGGTAGAAGGATTTAGGATATCTTTTTAGTGTACTTGTTTGTTTTCACCAAGTCCCCTTACCAGTCAGGATCTGAGGACCAAGCTGATACCCTAAGGAGGAGCCTCTGACACTTGGTACTCACCTTCTGTCTTCATAGGGCCATCTTACAGGAGCTGTAACCTTTCTCTGCCTCCTAGCCTCCATCAGGCACATCCCAAGCCATCTGTACATGTTTCCATAAACTTGAACCTTGAAAAAACAGGACTGAGGTCTCCGTCTTTTCTCTCTAGAAGATTTCTTGTCTCCCCATGAAAACAACCGCCTCATTTTTAAAAACTTCAAGCCCATAGGAGAGAATATAAAAAAGAACACATATATGTGTATAACTGAGTATATAATTGTATAACTTTGCTGTACAACGGAAATTAACACAACATTGTAAATCAGCCACACTTCAATTAAGAAAAAATTGAAAAAAAACTTTAAGCTCCATATAATAATAGCAGTGGAGAGGTATATTACATGAAGACACCTGCCTACTCTCCAGACCCTCACCAAACCAGAGACATGTTAAATCTGTCCATGTAGAGCCCGTCCACCTCCCTCAAACAGGGAGCATAACATAGGGAAGTCGAAGATAAGAATTTAAAGCTGCCTCCTACGTGTCTTACCTGAAAAAATTAAGATACACACTCAAGTGTATATATATTCTTATTTAACATTAAAATGGTCTTTAAAAACTTACTATCTCAAATATTTAAGTAAAATTGACTGCTTAGGAAAGATTCTTGTTTAATCTGTGGTTTTGCCTAAATCCTCACCCATTGTCAATGTGGGTATAAATACTTAAGTTTGAAAAGCATGGAAATGATTATTAACTTGCCAGAAGTACAAAGCACATGCCTTAAAAACTCATGGGAGCGAAAAGCCATTTCTGTTTGAAGAACATTCAAGGCAAACGTGAAGGAGTTATTTTCAAAAATGGCATCAATGGCACAGACTTGAGCCGGCCACATGCACAAATGTTTGATCCATGCAGTGCTTCTCCCTTCCTAGTCCTTCTGCGTATGAACAAGATGGCATTTTGAATTACCAAAGAAAGTCAAGGGAGGATATGATGAAGAGTGTGATACAAGTTGTATTTGAAGAATTGGAGACTGTTTTGGCTGAATTATGTCAGGTTTATGATGTCACTGCAAAGAGGTGAATCTCAGATGTCAGGGGCACTGATGATAGAAACTCTCCTGTCACATGAGTTTCTGTGAAAAGAAAGATCCTTTTTCTCACCCAGAAATCAGAATGCAGACTTTCTCTTTTCTTGCTTTCATAATGGGGATATATTAATAATATCTACTTATTATCTCCTTTGTGATATTTTCAGCCATTGCTAAGCATAAAGTAATGGACACATTATTTTATGAGAGATTATGAAATTGTGATATTCTAGTTCTATAATTTCATCTGTTTTATTTTTTAAATCTTTAAATAGAGGATAATTGCATTAAAATGTTGTGTTGGTTTCTGCAACAACATGAATCCACCATAAGTATGCATATGTCCCCTCCCTCTTGAACCTCCCTCCACCCCCTACCCCATACCACCCTTCTAGATGGTCACAGAGCATCTAGAGCTCTGTGGCTGAGCTCCCTGTGTTACACAGCAACTTGCCACTAGCTATTTTACACATGGTATAGTATATGTTTCCACGCTACGCCCTTACTTTGTCCCACTCTTTCCTTCCCCTGCTGTGTCCACAGTCTGTTCTCTATGTCTGTGCCTCTGTTCCTGCCCTGCAAATAGATTCATCAGTGCCAGCTTTCTAGATTCCATATATATGTATTCAGTTCAGTTCAGTCACTCAGTCGTGTCTGACACTTTGTGACCCCATGGACAGCAGCACGCCAGGCCTCCCTGTCCATCATCGTCTCCCAGAGCTTGCTCAAACTCATGTCCATTGAGTCAGAGGATGCCATCTCATCCTCTGTCGTCCCCTTCTACCTCCAATCTCTGCCTTCAATCTTTTCCAGCATCAGGGTCTTTTCCAATGAGTCAGTTCTTCGCATCAGGTGGCCAGTTATTGGAGCTTCAGCATCAGTCCTTCCAATCAATATTCAAGACTGATTTCCTTTAGGATGGACTGGTGGTTGGATCTCCTTGCAGTCCAAGGGACTCTCAAGAGTCTTCTCCAACACCACAGTTCAAAAACATCAATTCTTCGGTGCTCAGTTTTCTTTATGGTCCAGCTCTCACATCTATACCTGACTACTGAAAAAAACATAGTTTTGACTATACAGACCTTTGTTGGTGAAATAATGTCTCTGCTTTTTAATATGCTGTCTAGGTTTGTCATAGCTTTTCTTCCAAGGAGCAAGGGCCTTTTAATTTCACAGCTGCAGTCACCATCTGCAGAGATTTTGGAGCCCAAGAAAATAAAGCGCCTCACTATTCCCATTGTTTCCCCATCCATTTGCCATGAAGTGATGGGACCAGATGCCATGATCTTTGTTTTTTGAATGCTGAGTTTTAAGCCAGCCTTTTCACTTTCCTCTTTCACTATAATCAAGAGGCTCTCTAGTTCCTCTTCGTTTTCTGCCATAAGGGTGGTGTCATCTGCATATCTGATGTTATTGATATTTCTCCCAGCACTTGATTCCAGCTTGTGCTTCATCCAGTTCAGCATTTCTCATGATGTACTCTGCATATAAGTTAAATAAGCAGGATGAAAACACACAGCCATGACTTATTCCTTTCCTGATTTGATACCAGTCCATTGTTCCATGTCTGGTTCTAACTGTTGCTTCCTGACCTGCATACAGATTTATCAGGAGACAGGTAAAGTGGTCTGGATTTCCCATCTCTTTAAATTTTCCACAATTTGATGTGATCCACACAGTCAAAGGCTTTAGCCTAGTCAATGAAGCAGAAGTAGATGCTTTTCTGGAATTCTCTTGCTTTCTCTGTGATCCAACAGATGTTGGCAATTTGGTCTCTGGTTCCTCTGCCTTTTCTAAATCCAGCCTGAACATCTGGAATTTCTTGGTTCACATACTGTTAAAGTCTAGCTTGGAGAATTTTGAGTGTTGCTTTGCTAGCATGTGAGATGAGTACGATTGTGTGGTAGTTTGAACAGTCTTTGACATTGCTCTTTGGGATTAGAATGAAAACTGACTTTTTCCAGTCCTGTGGCCACAGCTGAGTTTTCCAAAATTGCTGGCATATTGAATACAGTACTTTCACAGCATCATCTTTTAGGATTTGAAATAGCTCAGCTGGAATTCTATCACCTCCACTAGCTTTGTTCGCAGTGATGCTTCCTAAGGCCCACTTGACTTCACACTCCAAAATGTCTGGCTCTGGGTGAGTGATCACACCATCATGGTTATCTGGGTCATTAAGATCATTTTTGTATAGTTCTTCTGTGTATTCTTGCCATCTGTTCTTAATATCTTCTGTTTCCGTTAGGTCCATTTTGTTTCTGTCCTTTATTGAGCCCATCTTTGCATGAAATGTTCCCTTGGTATTCTAATTTTCTTGAAGAGATCTCTAGTCTGTTCCATTCTATTGTTTTCCTCTGTTTCTTTGCATTGATCGCTGAGGAAGGCTTTCTTATCTCTCCTTGCTATTCTTTGGAACTCTGCATTCAGATAGATATAGCTTTCCTTTTCTCCTTTGCCTTTCACTTGTCTTCTTTTTATAGCTATTTGTAAAGCCTCCTCAGACAACCATTTTGCCTTTTTGCATTTCTTTTATGCATTAATATATGATATTTGTTTTTTTCATTCTGACTTACTTCACTCTGTGTAACAGGCTCTAGTTTCACCCACCTCACTAGAACTGACTTAAATCCATTCCTTTTTATGGCTGAGTAATATTCTATTGTGTATATATACCACAACTTCTTTATTTATTCGTCTGTGGATGGATGTCTTGATTGCTTCCATACCCTGGTTATTTTAAATATTGCTGCAGTGAACATTGGGGTACATGGGTCTTTTTGAATTATTGTTTTCTCAGGACATATACCCAATAGTAGGGTTGCTGGATCATTTAGTAGTTTTATTCCTAGTTGGTTTTTTTTTTTTTTTACATGATAGTATACATGTTAGAATGCCATTCTCCCAAATCATCCCACCCTCTCCCTCTCCCTCTGAGTCCAAAAGTCCGTTATACACATCTGTGTCTCTTTCCCTGTCTTGCATACAGGGTCGTCATTGCCATCTTCCTAAATTCCATATATATGTGTTAGTATACTGTATTGGTGTTTTTCTTTCTGGCTTACTTCACTCTGTATAATCGGCTCCAGTTTCATCCATCTCATCAGAACTGATTCAAATGAATTCTTTTTAACGGCTGAGTAATACTCCATTGTGTATATGTACCACAGCTTCCTTATCCATTCATCTGCTGATGGACATCTAGGTTGTTTCCATGTCCTGGCTATTATAAACAGTGCTGCGATGAACATTGGGGTACATGTGTCTCTTTCCATTCTGGTTTCCTTGGTGTGTATGCCCAGCAGTGGGATTGCTGGGTCATACGGTAGTTCTATTTGCAAATTTTTAAGGAATCTCCACACTGTTCTCCATAGTGGCTGTACTAGTTTGCATTCCCACCAGCAGTGTAGGAGGGTTCCCTTTTCTCCACACCCTCTCCAGCATTTATTGCTTACAGATTTTTGGATCGCAGCCATTCTGACTGGTGTGAAATGGTACCTCATTGTGGTTTTGATTTGCATTTCTCTAATAATGAGTGATGTTGAGCATCTTTTCATGTGTTTGTTAGCCATCCGTATGTCTTCTTTGGAGAAATGTCTATTTAGTTCTTTGGCCCATTTTTTGATTGGGTCGTTTATTTTTCTGGAATTGAGCTGCATAAGTTGCTTGTATATTTTTGAGATTAGTTGTTTGTCAGTTGCTTCATTTGCTATTATTTTCTCCCATTCAGAAGGCTGTCTTTTCACCTTGCTTATATTTTCCTTTGTTGTGCAGAAGCTTTTAATTTTAATTAGATCCCATTTGTTTATTTTTGCTTTTATTTCCAGAATTCTGGGAGGTGGATCATAGAGGATCCTTAAGGAAGGAAGCAAAACTATCTGCTAATGATTGCCCATATCCATTGGTCAGAGTTCAACATTCACTTCAAGAGGTGTTAATTCCTCTCACCTTCCACGTTGACCCATCAGACTGCCCAAGGCAGCATTCAAGGAAGCCAGATCATATGCAGTAATGTTTAACACTGTATCTGGGTCCAGAAGTAGAGGGAGGAGCAAGCATCTTTATGCCCATCCGCCGGGGTCTAGCCCCCTCAGGATCTAGGGAAACCCGAAGGAGAAACGGTGTCGGCGATTGCGATTGATTTAGAGAGAGATAGTTAAGAATTTTGTAGATAAGAAAATAGAGGAGAGAAGAAAAGAGGCTGGTGTTTTTTGGTTTATATAGAAAATTAATAAAGTCTCAAGACAAGAGACTTGTACCGTCCATGTGAGGCCACAGGTGCCCTCTCGGTCTCTCGAGGGAGTGAAGGCGCAGGGCGCCTTCCCGTTTAGGTTTTAGAAACCCAGGCAAATAAGTAGACACGGACAGATTCTGGTTTTGGGGTAGATGTTCAAAAAAGCCTAGAGAACCCCTTGAGTTCTAAAGCCTTGCTTAACAGTTCTCTTCCACGTGACCTTGTCATGGGTGAGATCTCCCATGGCGGCTGCTGGCACCCATCCCCTCGAGTGGACCTGGACCAGAACTGCTGCTGCTCCCAGAGTAGCAGGTGTGACAATCACCATGCTCAGAGCCCAGCCCTCACGTCAGGGGAGGCTGAGATAGTCAGCGGTGTTAGGAGAGCAGAGGACAGTGATAGTGGTGGAGGTGTCCACTGAAGAAGTGGTCAAGTCTTGGGGGCAGGTGGGCTGTACAAATACAAGGAAGTGCATGAACTCAGGTTTATATGCTCTGAGGTCTTCTTCATATAAAAAAGGCAGGATAAATGCTTGAATTTTTTCTTTTCAATTATTTTTCAGAACAGGGCCTTAGCTCTATGGATCCGCCAAGGATATCAGTGAGGGTTTTAAATTTTGTTTGTTTGTTTTTTTTTTTAAGAGGGGTGGGCATATTCTAACAAATCCACAGGTTTTTAAAAACTGAATTGATTTATCTCAATCCATTGAAATTTGTATTTCATATAAATGCATATTTTAGAAATGTCCAGATTGTCCCTTCTTTGGCCAGTGGAAGTCATCTCAAGTTATTTCCTGACTTCTGCTGACATGCTTCTGGAAACCTTGGAGAGTTTCTTTGCTTTGTGGTGTGACAAGGTATCTTGCACGTTTCCTGCCTCAGACCTGGAATCAGCCACGTCTGCAGGCAGCCCTGGTTCATTTTTGTGGGAATAATATTCAGAGCCACACTCTGGACACTAAGGTAAAGGAGCAGAATATTGAAGGTAAATCTCAGTGTTACAAAAATTTTATTAAGTAAAAACCTTCAAAAAATAGAAAAATTAGATTCTCAACAGGTAAACCAAATTTTTAACAAATGCATGTAATGGAAATGTATATATATTTCAAATCTAGAGGAAAATTCAAAATTTTACTTCAGTGATTTAGCATACTCCTATTTAAAGACTCCTTAGGTAATTTTTCATTCTGTTGATCAACAAAACATTATTTGGGTACTTTGTGTTTCAAATTTTTAGGCCCTCTGAGCACTCATAGGTTTCTAAAATGTGTACATGGTCCTGAAAATGGGAGCTTGAAACTAGCTAGGAATCTGTGTATGCACATTTTAAAAAGGAAGTTCTCTTAAATGGTTAAGTATAAATGGGCCCAGGGAGAACTAGGCAGTGAGTGGGGGGAGCAGAGAATTTATTTATTTACCAAACAGCTATTTATCTTTCACTTGCTGAGCTCTGCCATGGAGAATTCAAATGCAAAAGGTTCATTTAAATACAAAGTTTATCCCTCTAGGTATTTCCAGATAATTTGAAAGTAAGAGAAGAAAATAATTAAAATACTGTGTTTTAGCTGTTACTGGGTTGCTAACTTCCATAGACAGAAGAAGGAGAGACCTGCAGCCAAGGTGGAGTGCTACTAGGAACAACAAGTATTAAACTTGGGCTTGAAGAATAACTTCCCCAGGTTGTGGAGAAAAGAACATTCAAACTGTAGAAAAGAAGCATGGACAAAGCCACAGAGAGGAGTAAGGGAATGGTCCCAATGGAATGGCAAGACGCTTTTCTTGTGTGTGTGTTTTCAAAACAGACAGGCAGTCTTGCAAAGACAATAGAGGAAACTGAGTCTGTAGATACATGTAAGTAGTCAATTTGAGAATGAGGTTATACACCATGCTAAACACTTGAACTGTTTAGATGGTTAAAACAAGATTGAGTTTGTGTGAGACATATCATTTAAGAACACAGTTTTATTATTTCCTTCATAGATAAGATGTTGACCTTAAAACAACTTTCAAGCTTAGCTGGACAGTGCAAAGACCACAGTGTTCTGAGCAGGCCGGTGGGTTTTGGGAGGACAGGGCCTCAGATTGGGGGTGTGAAAAATGCAGGTAGGAGGTAGGTGCTCACACAGCTAGGAGAGTCCGAGAACCCTCTTGCTGTAGCTTTAATTCCATGACTGCAATCCCTCTCTTGGCTTCCAGTCTTGACCCCAGAGTGAATTTTCATTAGGAACTCTCTTTCTCAGCTCTTAACTTTGCAGATGATCTCGGAGAGCCTGAATCCTCTAGGACACTGATCTCTAGTTAGTAGTGAGGACTGCCTTTGGGTGCTGAAGTCTCACCTGGTAGATCAAACTGATAACCCTGACAGGGTTGGTAAATTGATCATAGGCACTTCCTTCAGGATTTGAAATAGTGTTTGCAAATGAGACCCCGTGGACAGTGCCACACTGCTTATATTAGGATAAATCTAAGCTTAAGTAATAAAGACACTCCAGAATACCATGACTTTAATAATAGTAATTAATAATAATAAACGTTTCTTTCTCTTCCTCACATAGTAGTTTCAAAGTGAGTGTGGCATGTCAGTGGGATTGCTGCGCTCCAGTGAGGACTGAGGTTCCTTCCAAGTCGTGGCTTTTCCATCTCTTGGCCAGTGTGCCTCAAAAAAATAAAAATAAAAAAAATAATAATGTGCATATGAATTCCCTGGGAATTTTGTTAAAAGCAGATTCCATTTTAGCAGGTCTGAGGTGGGACCTGAGATTCTGTGTCTCTAACAGTTCCTGGATGGTACAATACTGCTGTTCCCTGATCGTACTGGAGTAACAAGACCCTAGGGCATTATCACTGTCTGCATGGTCAACACGGAGTCACTGCTACAGTCAGGGAGAGGCAAGGGCCGGAGGCTCCCTCGATGCCTTGGAAGTGGCACACAGCACTTCTTCTCATGTTCCCTGGGTGAAATCGTATCTACATGGCTACATCTAATGGTACAGATGTCTTGGAAATGGAACCTTGCTGGGCAGCTGTGTACACAGTCACAGTCCTTACTTTTGCAGTGCAGGGTTGGGGGGTGCAGATGTTGGCAGACAGCTTGCTGTGCCTGACACATTCCTCTACCTGGAGTCCCCTCGTGTGCCCCTCAGAGTCTTCTGGTGGTTGCCCAGTAATGTGAGGTATACCCAGTGAAGTGTCCATGAAGTTTTCCAGACAGCACTTCATAGCATTCTTTCCTCAGGCACATTCTTGAAATACTTTACTCCTGCAATTTCCTGGGTACAGAGGTGGCCTATTTAGGAGAGAATGGGTGAGTAGACTTTCTTTTTCTGCCTTCATGACTTTGGAAGTGAACAAGATGACCAGATTATGCTTCTTTAAGATCTGCTTGTTTAATGTTTCCTAGTTTTATGAGAGTAAATTAATGCTTCAAATCCAGTTTCCCATTATCTCAGTGAAGAGTCTTGCTGGGCACTGCAGATTTTCCCCTCCAATGAGTGAGATAAGATAATAAACGAGTCTAGGCCACTGGCAAGATGCATAGGCACCCTCAGAGTGAATCATAATCACAGTACATTTGTAATGAAGCCCCAGTTTAGATGCAAGCAGGCAGCAACATTAGATGGTCAAATAGCTCAAGGATATTGAATGAAAAACTTACTGTACATGAGCAATAATATTTGCCCTTCTGTTTTTATTTATGTGATTGAAAAGTGTCTGGCTTATTCACTGAAAGAAATTTTCATTTCCTGATACTCCTCTCAATATTCAAGCAAGTAAAATAGAATTAACTAAAAATGGAATGATATAATCTGTTTTAGCTGAAACGCTAGAAGGGCAAAGAATGATTGAGCAAGCACTCCATGACTGCTTTAATGTGACCTTTAATAAGTGAATGTGAGGAAGAGATACTAAGCTGCTCTCTGAAAAAAAAATTAAATATGTATACTCTCCCCTCAAACTACAGGCCTAGGGAACAATGAGCCTTTAGTTGAATTTTCTCCTCTGCATGACATTTCTCTGTTGTCTTTCACTGAAATGAAAAATTTCAAAGTGAGAAAAAACCCTGAAATATTATTCTCAAAATCAAATAAGGCTACCGTGTCCTTCCATTAGCCCCAACAGTTGCTTCCAATTATTGTGACCAGATTTCCTCATTTGTGCATTTTAGAGAGACAGTATTTGAATTTCAGGAGGAAAGCTGAGAATTGAATCATGTTATATAAATGCTCAAGACTGTAGCAGCAGTCTAGAAGAGATGGAAAAATTCTCTCTGGATTTTAGTCAGAGATACAGATTTAAATCCCAGTCATTTGGTTTTCAAGTAATCATGGTAATGATGAAATTCGTGATGACAAAGATGATGAGGAGGACAATAGCCAGCATCTGTGGAGTGCTGACTGCAAACATGGCACTGTTCAAATGCTTGCCATGTACTAACTCATTTAATCCTTATGAAAATTCTTTGAGGCAGGTCGTATCATAATCCTCACCTTACAGTTGAGAACAAATGAGGCACAGAAATGCTAAGTAACCTCCCGAGGTCACACAGCTACGGTAACAGACACCATTCACCCAAGATCAGCTTCTTCTCTCTGGGCACATATCCAGTGGACATTTCCCAGCCTCTTTTGCAGGAAAAGTGGCCACTGGCCTGAGTACCAGCTGATGGAACATGAGAGATGTGTGCCATGTCTATGCTAAAGCTCTTCAGAAGCAGGAGTGCCCCCTCCATGCTCTTTGACCATGTATTTGCCTTCTGAGTGAAGACTATGCTGAGGCTCAGGGGGATGGCAGAGCCACGGGTCGAAGGGGCACCAGTGACTCCCACCAATCAGGAACATCCTTGGAGTATCACAGAGATGCAAAATAAAGTTGAGCTCTGTCTCAACCGTTACACCTTGGAGGGTCTGCTTGTTATCCCAATAGAGCCAGCCCCAGTTAACAACCCAGGAAGTGGTGGAATCAGTATTTGAATCCAGGCAGTCTAGCTTCATCATCCACCAAGGTTAAATCACTTCACCTCTTCATTTGAAAAATGGGAATGATTATTACTACCTGTCTGTCCAGGCTTCTAGGCTGGTGTCCTGAGGTCTCCTGAAGAAGACTGAATTCTCTGTAGCTCCTGAGGAAATCTGGGACAGAATCAGAAGTACCCTAGGCACGATGTTCTGCTTGGTTTTGGTTCATAGTCTACCTGTGATCAAGCTTTGCCATAGCTAGAGCTGGGATACTCTCTCCTGCAGACCTTAGTCATCAACTTGCCACCTGTAGGCTCCATGAGGCTCATTCTGCTGTTCGACTTCTCCAGATGAGATGTCTTCTGGCCCAGGGCTAACTCAGTGCATCTCGTCTCTGCCATGCGTGCCATCGCCTTCCCTCTAGGGGGTCTGCCTTTTAACGGTACCTGATCTCCTAATTCCAGTCCCCCTCACTGTAACTCGATTCTCTTTCCTACCTGTCTACTGCTGGACCCTAGTGTGATATAAACCAAGTTGCCTAACTTTTCACCCCAATAGTACATGTCCTGCTTACCTGCAGGGTTATTGTCAGGTTGAATTTAAGGTATCAAATTGTGTCTCACATGTATGGTATAAGATTTGGTAATGTTATTAACATGTTTAAATTTTAAAATATCAAGTGAAAGAGGCAATTTTACTTCAATCAACTAGATATTAGTTGAAGAACTCAGCTAAATATTTTTAAGTAGTAGTTAAAAAATTTTAATTAACATATAGTTGATTTACAATATTACATTAATTTCAGGTATACAGAATAGTGATTCAGTATTCTTACAGATTATACTCCATTAAGTTATTACAAGCTGTGATTCCCTCTGTTATGTACAATATACCCTTGCTGCTTCTCTATTTTACATATAGTAGTTTGCATCTCTTAATCTCATGCCGCTAACTTGCCCCCACCCCTTCCCTCTCCCATTTGGTAAGCGCTAGTTTGTTTACTGTACCCGTGAGTTTGTTTCTGTTTTGCGTATACATTTATTTGCATTATTCTTCAGATCCCACATATAAGTAATATCATACAATATTTGCTTTTTTAAAAATTTATTTATTTCCTTGACTGTGCTGGATTTTATTTGTGGCATGCAGGATCTTCAGTTGTTACAAGTGGGCTCCAGTTTGCTGACCAGGGATCAAACCTAGGCTGCCTTCTCTGGGAGCACCAGGGAGGTCCCCAGTATCTGCTTTGATTTGACTTGTTTCAGTTCAGTTCAGTTGAGTTCAGTCACTCAGTCGTGTCTGCCTCTTTGCGACCCCATGAATCGCAGCACGCCAGGCCTCCCTGTCCATCACCAACTCCCAGAGTTCACTCAGACTCATGTCCATAGAGTCGGTGATGCCATCCAGCCATCTCATCCTCTGTCGTCCCCTTCTCCTCCTGCCCCCAATCCCTCCCAGCATCAGAGTCTTTTCCAATGAGTCAGCTCTTCGCATGACATGGCCAAAGTACTGGAGTTTCAGCTTTAACATCATTCCTTCCAAAGAAATCCCAGGGCTGATCTCCTTCAGAATGGGCTGGTTGGATCTCTTGCAGTCCGAGGGACCCTCAAGAGTCTTCTCCAACACCATAGTTCAAAAGCATCAGTTCTTCGGCACTCAGCTTTCTTCACAGCCCAACTCTCACATCCATACATGACCACTGGAAAAACCATAGCCTTGACTAGATGGACCTTTGTTGGCAAAGTAATGTCTCTGCTTTTCAATGTGCTATCTAGGCTGGTCATAACTTTTCTTCCAAGGAGTTAGCATCTTTTAATTTCATGGCTGCAATCACCATCTGCAGTGATTTTGGAGCCCCTCAAAAATAAAGTCTGACACTGTTTCCACTGTTTCCCCATCTATTTCCCATGAAGTGATGGGACCAGATGCCATGATCTTCATTTTCTGAATGTTGAGCTTTAAGCCAACTTTTTCACTCTCCTCTTTCACTTTCATCAAGAGCCTTTTTAGTTCCTCTTCACTTTCTGCCATAAGGGTGGTGTCATCTGCATATCTGAGGTTATTGATATTTCTACCGGAAATCTTGATTCCAGCTTGTGCTTCTTCGAGCCCACCATTTCTCATGATGTACTCTGCATATAAGTTAAATAAGCAGGGTGGCAATATACAGCCTTGACGTACTCCTTTTCCTATTTGGAACCAGTCTGTTGTTCCATGTCCAGTTCTAACTGTTGCTTCCTGACCTGCATATAGGTTTCTCAAAAGGCAGGTCAGGTGGTCTGTTATTCCCATCTCTTTCAGAATTTTCCACAGTTTATTGTGATCCATGCAGTCAAAGGCTTTGGCATAGTCAATAAAGCACATAGAATTTTTCTGGAACTCTCTTGCTTTTTCTATGATCCAGCGGATGTTGGCAGTTTGATCTCTGGTTCCTCTGCCTTTTCTAAAACAAGCTTGAACATCAGGGAGTTCATGGTTCATGTATTGCTGAAGCCTGGCTTGGAGAATTTCGAGCATTACTTTGCTAGCATGTGAAATGAGTGCAATTGTGTGGTAGTTTGAGCATTCTTTGGCATTGCCTTTCTTTGGGATTGGAATGAAAACTGACCTTTTCCAGTCCTGTGGCCACTGCTGAGTTTTCCAAATTTGCTGGCAGATAGAGTGCAGCACTTTCACAGCATCATCTTCCAGGATTTGAAATAGCTCAACTGGAATTCCATCATCCCCACTAGCTTTGTTCATAGTGATGCTTTCTAAGGCCCACTTGACTTCACATTCCAGGATGTCTGGCTCTAGGTGAGTGATCACACCATCGTGATTATCTGGGTCATGAAGATCTTTTTTGTACAGTTCTTCTGTGTATTCCTGCCACCTCTTCTTAATATCTTCTGCTTCTGTTAGGTCCATACCATTTTGTCCTTTATCAAGCCCATCTTTGCATGAAATGTTCCCTTGCTATCTCTAATCTTCTTAAGGGATCTCTAGTCTTTCCCATTCTGTTGTTTTCCTCTATTTCTTTGCATTGATCACTGAGGAAGGCTTTCTTATCTCTCCTTGCTATTCTATGGAACTCTGCATTCAAATGGGTATATCTTTCCTTTTCTCCTTTGCTTTTCACTTCTCTTCTTTTCACAGCTATTTATTTGTAAGGCCTCCTCAGACATCCATTTTGCTTTTTTGCATTTCTTTTCCATGGGGATGGTCTTGATTCCTGTCTCCTGTACAATATCACAAACCTCTGTCCATAGTTCATCAGGCAGTCTTATCTATCAGATCTAGTCCCTTAAATCTATTTCTCACTTCCAGTGTATAATCATAAGGGATTTGATTTAGGTCATACCTGAATGGTCTAGTGGTTTTCCCTACTTTCTTCAATTTAAGTCTGAATTTGGCAATAAGGAGTTCATGATCTGAGCCACAGTGAGCACCTGGTCTTGTTTTTGTTGACTGTATAGAGCTTCTCCATCTTTGGCTGCAAAGAATATAATCAATCTGATTTCAGTGTTGACCATCTGGTGATGTCCATGTGTAGAGTCTTCTCTTGTGTTGTTGGAAGAGGATGTTTGCTATGACCAGTGCATTTTCTTGGCAAAACTCTATTAGTGTTTGCCCTGCTTCATTCTGTATTCCAAGGCCAAATTTGCCTGTTACTCCAGGTGTTTCTTTCTTTCTTTTTTTACTGAGCATTTTCATTTTTAAAAAAATTTATTTTAATTGGAGGTTAATTACTTTACAATACTGTATTGGTTTTGCCATACATCATCATGAATCTGCCACAGGTATACACGTGTTTCCCATCCTGAACCCCCTACCTCCTCCCTCCCTGTACCATCCTTCTGGGTCGTCCCAGTGCACCAGCCCCAAGCATCCAGTATCATGCATCGAACCTGGACTGGAGATTCGTTTCATATATGATATTATACATCTTTCAGTGCCATTCTCCCAAATCATCCCACCCTCGCCCTCTCCCACAGAGTCCAAAAGACTGTTCTATACATCTGTGTCTCTTTTGCTGTCTCGCATACAGGGTTATCGTTACCATCTTTCTAAATTCCATATATATGTGTTAGTATACTGTATTGGTGTTTTTCTTTCTGGCTTACTTCACTCCATATAATAGGCTTCAGTTTCATTCACCTCATTAGAACTGATTCAAATGTATTCTTTTTAAGGCTGAGTAATACTCCATTGTGTGTATGTACCACAGCTTTCTTATCCATTCATCTGCTGATGGACATCTAGGTTGCTTCCATGTCCTGGCTATTATAAACAGTGCTGCGATGAACATTGGGGTACACGTGTCTCCAGGTGTTTTTTGACTTCCTACTTTTGCATTCCAGTCCCCTATAATGAAAAGGTCATCTTTTTTGGGTGTTAGTTCTGAAAGGTCTTGTGTGTCTTCATAGAACCATTCAACTTCAGCTTCTTCAGCGTTACTGGTTGGGGCATAGACTTGGATTACTGTGATATTGAATGGTTTGCCTTGGAAATGAACAGAGATCATTCTGTTGTTTTGAGATTGCATCCAAGTACTGCATTTCGGACTCTTTTGTTGACCATGATGGCTACTCCATTTCTTCTGAGGGATTCTTGCCCACAGTAGTAGATATAATGGTCATCTGAGTTAAATTCACCCATTCCAGTCCATTTTAGTTCACTGATCCCTAGAATGTCGATGTTCACTCTTGTCATCTCTTGTTTGACCACTTCCAATTTGCCTTGATTCATGGACCTGACATTCCAGGTTCCTATGCAATATTGCTCTTTACAGCATTGGACCTTGCTTCTATCACCAGTCACATCCACAGCTGGGTATTGTTTTTGCTTTGGCTCCATCCCTTCATTCTTTCTGGAGTTATTTCTCCACTGATCTCCAGTAGCATATTGGGCACCTACTGACCTGGGGAGTTCCTCTTTCAGTATCCCATCACATTGCCTTTTCATACTGTTCATGGTGTTCTCAAGGCAAGAATACTGAAGTGGTTTGCCATTCCCTTCTCCAGTGGACCACATTCTATCAGACCTCTCCACCATGACCCACCTGTCTTGGGTGGCCCCACGGACATGGCTTAGTTTCATTGAGTTGGACAAGGCTGTGGTCCTAGTGTGATTAGATTGACTAGTTTTCTGTGATTATGGTTTCAGTGTGTCTGCCCTCTGATGCCCTCTTGCAACACCTACCGTCTTACTTGGGTTTCTCTTACCTTGGACATGGGGCATCTCTTCATGGCTGCTCCAGCAAAGCGCAGCCGCTGCTCCTTACCTTGGACGAGGGGTATCTCCTCACCACCGCCTCTCCTGACCTTGAATGTGGAATAGCTCCTCTAGGCCTTTCTGTGCCTGCGCAGCGACCTCTCTTGGACGTGGGGTTGCTCCTCCTGGCCGCCACCCCTGATCTTGGACATGGGGTACCTCCTCTTGGGTGTTCTTGTGCCGTCACAGCCTGGCACTCTTGGCCGCTGCCCCTGACCTCGGACGTGGGGTAATTCCTCTTGGCCACCACCCCTCAGGCATGGGGTCCTTCCGGTTTCTGCCCCTGACCTCGGACGTAGGGTAGCTCCTCTTGGCTGCGCTATGTGTGCCAGTCACTTGTGACTTGTTTGGCTTGCTTCCGAAATCAGATTGATTATATTCTTTGCAGCCAAAAATGGAGAAGCTCTATACAGTCAACAAAAAAAAGACCAGGAGTTGACTGTGGCTCCGATCATGAACTCCTTATTACCAAATTCAGACTTAAATTGAAGAAAGTAGGGAAAACCACTAGACCATTCAGGTATGACCTAAATCAAATCCTTTATGATTATAGTGACTTGTTTCACTAAGTGTAATATTCTCTAGGTCAGTCCACGTTGCTTCAAATGGCAGTATTTCACTCTTTTAATGACTGATTAATATTCCATTGTATATATATAGATGATGTTTTCTTTATCTATTTGTCTGTTGTTGGGCATTTGGGTTGCTTCCATGTCTGGGCTATTGTAAATAGTTATGCAGTGAACATTGGGGTGCATATATCTTTTTGAATTCATGTGTTTGTTTTTTCCCAAATAGATATCCACTGAGTAACTTCACTTTCACTTTTCATTTTCATGCATTGGAGAAGGAAATGGCAACCCACTCCAGTACTCTTGCCTGGAAAATCCCAGGGACGGGGGAGCCTGGTAGGCTGCCATTTATGGGTTTGCACAGAGTTGGACACGACTGAAGCGACTTAGCAGCAGCTGCAGCAGTGGGATTGTTGGAGTGTATGGTAGTTCTCTTTTTAGTCTATGAGGAACCTCCATACTATTTTCCATAGTGGCTGCACCAATCTACATTCCCACCAACAATGTTCAAGGGTTCTTTCTCTTTTTTTCAACAACATTCGTTATTTGTAAACTTTTTGACGATAGCCATTCTAGCTGGTGTGAGGTGATACATCATTGTGGTTTTGATTTGCATTTCTCTAATAATTGACCATCTTGAACATCTTTTCATATGCCTGTTAGCTATCTGTGTGTCTTCTTTAGAAGAATGTCTATTCAGGTCTTTTTCGCTTTTTTTTTGATTGGCTGAAAAAAGTCAGTTGTTTGCTATTGAGTAGTATGAGCTGTTATATATTTTGGATATTAACCCCTTGTTAGTCATGTCATTTGCAAATATTTTCTCCTAGTCACTAAGTTGTATTCTCATTTTGTTGATGAGTTACTTTGCTGTGCAAAAGAGTTTATGTTTAATTAGGTCCCATTTGTTTATTTTTCCTTTTATTGATTTTTCCTTTGGAGACATTAAAAAAATACTGCTACAATTTATATCAGAGAGTGTTCAGTCTATGTTTTCTTCTAGGATTTGTATAGTTTCAGGTCTTACATTTAGATCTTTAAACCATTTGATTTATTTTTGTATGTGGTGTGAGGGACTGTCCTAATCTCATTGCTTTATGTATAGCTGTCCAGTTTTTCTAGCACTACTTGTTGAAGAAACTGTCTTTTCTCCATTGTATATTCTTGCCTCCCTTGTTATTGGTTAATTAACCATAAGTGCATGGGTTTATATCTGGGCTCTCTATTCTCTTCCATTGATATATGTGTCTATTTTGGTGCCAGTACCTTGCTGCTTTGTTTACTGTAGCTTTGCAGTACAGTCTGAAATCTGAGAGGATGATACCTTTAGCCTCTGCATCCCAAAGTCCCTGTGGCCCCAGACCCAGTGCTATGCTATGGTGAGGAATGAGGCGGGCTGAGTGTTTGTTCAACTTGGGCTGGGGTACACAGTTAGGTGGTTGTGGGAAACCTGGCAACTGTTAGGGTAGACCTCTCTCTGTCTTGCACTGAGGGCAAGTCAGCACCTGTGTACTCCTCACGAGCTGAGTCCAGCCTTCTCCAGCCTTTCTGTCTGTCACAGTGATCCTCTAAGCAGTCAAGGGGGCTTGTGTCCTCTGCAGAGGACTCCAGAACCAGGATGCTCAGTGTGTGGCTCAATGCACTCACTCCCCAGGGTGGGTGTCTGCCAGTGTAATCTGCCCTTTCCTCTGAGTCCTCTCCCAGGGGCACAGGTCCCAACCTGATCATTTTTCTTGGCTTCCTAACTAATAATGTGTGTACAGCCTTGGTTATACAGGAGTCCTTCTTCCAGCCTCCAGTTAGTATTCAGTGAGAATTCTTCCACATGTAGATGTGTTTTTGATATGTTTATGAGGAAAGTAGAGCTTTTGTGGCCTCTTATTCTGCCATCTTGATCTCCACCTCTAGTTTTTAAAATTTGAATTTGCAGATAAGGTTAATCAAAATACACATACTAATCAAAATATGTTTTGTAAGATAGTTTTAGAAAGAGTTGGACTGAGAAATGAAGGCAGTGTTGTAGTATGAAAGTAATTACCAAAGATCACAATTGAGAAGTGTTAATAGCTGCAAATAACACATTCATTAGTTTTCTTAATGGCAAAGCCTGCTGGTTCCTTTGCAGTTTCTTTTGTGCAAAATCATGGCACTGAAGCAAACTGTCAATCACAGATGCTGAGATGTAGCCTTTTCAGTGCTGACCTATAACTCTTTTGTATTTGCTCCTCTCTGGCAGATGCTGTCCCTGGGCATCACAAGCTCTGCCCATGAGGATGAAAGTATTTCTATAATATTCACTTTAGTTGTTGAGAAGGTTCTCTTCCAGATCCACTCACCCTCGTCAGTTGCAAGGAATCAGGTTTCAGCTTCCAGGCAAAGGAAATTCAGAACAAATGAAATATAAACACCAGGATGGAGAGGGCACTTTTATTTGCTTGAGTCAGTGCCCAATACTTTATGTATACTATATATATAGAGAGATATCCCTGGTGGCTCAGATGGTAAAGCGTCTGCCTGCAATGCAGGAGACCCGGGCTCGACCCCTGGAGAAGGTAACGGCAATACACTCCAGTACTCTTGCCTGGAAAATTCCATGGATGGAGGAGCCTGGTGGGCTACAGTCCATGGGGTCGCAAAGAGTCAGACATGACTGAGCGACTGCACTATATATATACAGATATATATATATATCTACACACACATATATCCACACTATATATGTGTGTGTATATATATATATATAACAATTATAGATTATGGAAAATTGTAAATGTAGAACAGAGAGTTCTTATACCCTATAGCAGCTTCTCCTAGTGTTAACATCATATATAGCCACAATATATCTGTCAAATAAGAAACTAACACTGGAATACTATTAACTAAAGACTTTATTCCAATTTCACTAGCTTTCCCACTCCTATCCTTTTTCTGGTCTAGGGTCCTATCTAGGAAATCACCTTACACATAGTTGTAATGATCTTGGGGGGCCGTGGCCTGCAACGGCTTGAAGCAGGGCTTGGGTTTCCAGGTAGCGGTTGAAGCCGGGTCACATCAGTGAAAGCACCAGATCCACAATTTGACCAGTGGTCAGTGACATGCGCCCTGGCCCTTTGGCTTTGCAGAAAAGAATTCCTATAAAGACAGAAAGTAGTGAAACAAGTGAAGCATTTTTTAAGAGGAAAAAACGTGTAGACAGACACATGGGCAGACTCAGGGAGAGAGAGAGCGGCTGAGTCTTGCCCTCACGGCAGTTTGAATTACTTTTATGGGTTATTTCTCCTTACTTTTATGGATTATTTCTCCTGGGTTTGCCTTGGCCAATCATTTTGATTTGCCTGGTTCGCAGTCCATATTTGGTATATCTCAGGATCCTCCCAGGTGTGTGCGTGCATCTCTTAGCCAAGATGGATTCTACCGCAGAGGCCTGTGGGTAGCCTGACATTAGTTAACATCATTCCCTTTGACCTCCAAGGAACCTTTCCTGTGCATGTATGGTTGGAGACATCTCCTGACTTTGAGAAGAAATAAAATGCGGTCTGGGCAGGGCCCAGCTTCCTGTCTCGTCAGGACTTGGATTTTCAGTCCACAGGGAATGAATCTGCAATCACTTTACCTCGGGGGTGACTGGGCATCTACCTCCTGCCTCAGTAATGTCTGCTTAATTGCTCTTGGTATGTGACAGTTTCTTAGTTCCTTGCTTTTCATGACCTTGATTATTTTAAAGAGTAATGGTCATATATTATTTGTAGATTATCCCTCAATTTTTGGTTTGTCTGATGTTGTTTTATAACTAAACTGATCTAAGGGGTTTGGGGTCAAATACCACAGAGGCAAGGTGCCGTTCTCCTCACATCATATCAAGGAGTGTGTATGATAAACTAATCACTGGTGATATTAGCCTGGATCTTCTGACCAAAGCAGTGTTTGCTAGGTTTCTCCACTGTAAAGTAACTCTCCCTACCTTCCCATAGTCTATGCTTTGCTAAATCAAGGAGGAAAGGATATTAAGCTGTACCTACTCCAAAATGGAATGTCTATATAAGTTATTTGAAATTGTTTGTAAGGGGGACTTGCCTTTTCTCCCACATTTATTCCTTCAACCATTTCTATCAGCATGGACTCATGGATATTTATGTAGTAACTTGGGTTGTAATCCAGTGCTGTGTTATTCCATGGCTCAAATTGTTCCAGGTTTGTCCATTTGGGCACCCTTTCAGGCTTACTCTTGAGTCCTTTTGACATTGCCTGTCTCTGTCACTTTTATCTATTTTTTGAGCAATGCCATCTTTTCTGAAACTGAAAGATTATCCCACTTTATTTTGTGTTCTCTGCCCTACAGCCATCCATGTATTCAAGAAGCTCTGGGCCTTTTACTGGAGAATCATGCCTTGTATTTCATGCTTTAGCAGTGTTCTCTGTACAGAAAACCATGGCACAAAGGATTGACCTTGGATCTAGACTGACAAAGTATATTACCATCAAGTGGTTCTACAAGGGACTTCAGGACATGAATCCAGATTTGATACTGTAGGTGAGGTGACTGTAGGTGAGGTTCTTGGCCTTTCAGATTTGATGCAGAGAAGTACAAATCCTTTTTCAAGCTTCTCAACAGGAATTGGGATGCCTAAGTCAAACATATTTACATGGCACTGTCATTGTGATCATTAGTCTTCTAGAATTAATATTAATGCCTCTGTTACCAACAGTTGTTTCAGTTGGAGATCTCTTTTTCTCAATCATAAATTGTTGTTGGAAGTTGTTGTCTCTGGATGTTATAAACAGAAAATAGACTGGAGATGTCCTGTGTAGATTGTATATTAGAGAAAGGTTGAGTAATAGTGAATTGTCTTTTAGTAGCAGAGAAATGATACCGAAGAAGAATTGCTCCCTGGTATTAATAAGTAAAAGTCTTTGGTTAGAATGTTCCTTAAAAAGAATTAAATTTATTACCTTTGTAGCAAGATAGCTTATTGATATACTATTTTTATGCTTTATTCCTACTGTTGTAGAAGATTTGAAGAATAAAAGATTAATTCCCACCTACCCTCCCCTGATATAGTGATATTATAAGAAAAATATATTTTGTGTTTGTCCTCAGTCTCCGGCTAGTAAAACTTTTGAAATTTCCTGAGCGATAGGGGTGAGAAGAGCAGCTCGTTATTCGTAATAGTTCCCTTTCAACCACACCAGGGTTTATGCTAATGAGGTGACTCCTGGAAGGTGACAGCTGGTCAACAGAGGAACTGACCAGGCTGTTGGGGAGTTAGAACTTTCAGCCCCATCCCCTGGCCTCTTTGGAGGGTAGAGGAGCTGGAGGTTAACTTAATCACCAGTGGTCGAGGATGTAATCATTATGCCTATGTAATGTCAACTGCAAATTGGCACCTGCCGTCTATGTCTACAAGGGTTAAATCATGCACTGCTGCAGCAGATTTTGAGTAAAAATTTTTTTCTTTTATTCCTCCTTCTTTTCACACCCCCCAACACACGCCCACACGCACACCAATACCCATTCTCATTTGTCAGACATTAGATCTTTGCTCTTGTGTTCTGGCAGTCATAGCCCCTGGGAGGAATTAGCAGTCTTTACGGACCGAGGACCAAACTCTGAGGAGCAAAGATTTCCACTAGTTGTCTGAAAGGGAGAGGGAGGGTGTTCCCCTCAAGAAAGAAAAGGATTGGGATGGACTCTCTGGAAATGATATTATTCTTGAGTTGTCTGAACTTTGGCACAGGGAGTGGGAGGTGGGAGATGTGTCCATATCTCAGCTTGTGGACATCAGGACGTACTGCTGAGATGGACACCATCAAAGTCCCTGCCACAGGCAAGGAAGCAGTAGTGAAACAGCAGCAGGCACAGAATGAGAGCTTCTTACAGGGCTCTTCCATAATTCTCGGGAGAGCAGAGACCCTCAGAAATGACAAGTGCGCATGTCAGCCTTGGAGAATGATGGATGTGGGCCAGAACTGCTCTGATAAGAAGAATAAGGAAGCATTATGACGTCTGAACTGGAAGAACAGCTATCATGATTCACAGGGTTCAGCTCATCGTTGTCCTCATGACTGTGATTCACTGCAGCAAGAGGATGTAGAGCACAATCAGCAAAGGGAAAAAGTGCACCAGCTGCAAGCTTCCAAGGGTCCTCTCCAGTGGATCCATGTAGCATGTGCTTAATTCTCCCAACAGTGATTTGAGACAATGTGAGTAAAATGTTGCAAATCAGGGATGCTCACTAGAGACTCCCTCTCTGGTGTTTTTAATGGGGGCACTCTCTGCCTGGCAGATACCCAAATCTAGACTCCCAGAAGGAAAGTATGTGTTCATCAAAGACCTCATTGTCTGTACAAATTGTTACACACAGCAGAGATACTTTTATTAATTGATAAAGTTAATGATGGGAACCCTTCTGAAATCTAACTTCCCAGACAGCAGCCAAGGGCCAACTTTGTAAGCAGGCCTTTCGGAAGATAGCATCAGATCTGCTACATGAACTTTACTCCACAGCATGATTTTAGATTCTGATGGGGTAGGACAAGTTGATAGAAGAACCTCTGTGGGAATTCCCTGGCAGTCCAATGGTTAGGACTTTCACTGTCAAGGGCCCAGGTTCAGTCCCTGGTAGGGGAACCAAGATCTCACAAGCCACGTGATATGCCCCTCCCCACAAAAGAACCTTCGTACTAGTTTTCCTTCAGAATGTATGAATATCACTGATGGTTTTGACTGATCCTTTGTCTCTGTTGTAGCCATGGGATTTTAAATTTATGGAGGTTACTGAGTGGAGAACTTTTATAGTTCCCAAGAGAAGGAGGTGGCAGGGCATGCCCTGCGAGGTACCATGGTGAGGAGGCAAAAAGAGTGAAAATAAAGCATGCCCCAGAGCTTTTATTGTGTTTCCTACAGGAAAGGCATGGCAGACTATGCAAAACAGTTTAGGATTAGCTAGTTAGGATAATGTCAGTGGACTCTGGGTTCTGGGCTGGTCTCTGTTTCTCTGGCCCTGGCTTGACTTAGTGGAGGAGAAATACTGACTTGGTGTCTGAGTTAGATAAAGGAGATAACTGAGAACATAGACTTAGGTGTCTGGTTTGTAGATGAAAGACATGTTTGTGGCTGAGTTATTCATTATCTCTAGGAATTAGCCAGCCCTCAGAAGGATGTTGTCTCCCCAGCTAGCAAGGGCCCTGATACGTCAAAACATGTTAAAATTTTAAAAACACACTACACCCTTATTCCAAGCTCTTACTTGCATAACAACCATGTGATCACTTACAGTTAGCTGGATCTATCTCTGTGGGTCAAGTTAGCCTGATCTATCTCTGTGGATCAAGTTTCCACAAATAGGCATATCCACTTAAAGACCAAAGCATTGTTGGTACAGTTAGTGACAACTGGGACTTGTCATTGACTCTAAGGAAAATGATTTATGAGCTTTTATGAAAAAACATTTTATGAAATGTTTTAGGAACACTTGAGAAGATGTTTGGAAAGAGAGGAATAGGCATTCTAACTGGGTAGAAAGATCTGTTTTATGAAAATGGAAAAGCCATGTGTGAATACTGGTTAACTATTTGATTTGCATGAACCAGAGTATAGACTGAGAGAAATCCAGTTGGGTTACGGCAATGCGGAGGGAAGTTTGGTTGTTCTTAAATGTGTGAATTGAGAAGCAAGTGGAGGTTACCTTTTGAGTCAGAAAATGAAGTACTAACAATTGTATGTCAGAAGGAGGAATCTGAGAGTGAAGTACTGAGATTGATTAAAGAAACATAGGGGTAGCCTGTAGGTAGGAAGGTCACTAATGAGGCTTATAGGGAAACAAGCCAGGAACAAATAAGGGTTGGATGATGGAATAAAGAAAAGGAACTCATCTTCCAGTCGTGTTAGTGTAAAGGATGGCTAGCAGAAAGGTGGAAACAACCCAAGCGTTCATCAACAGATGAATGAGTGAGCAAAACGTGGTATATACATGCAATGGAATTTTATTGTTCAGCCGCTAACTCACGTCCAACTCTTTGCGACCCCATGGACTGTGGCATGCCAGGCCTCCCTGCCCCTTACCATCTCCTGGAGTTTGCCCAATGGATATTTCAGCCATAAAAAGGAATGGAGTTCTAATATATATTACAACATGAATAAACCTTGAGGACATTATGCTAAAAAATTAACCAGACGCACAAAGGACTAATGGTATATGATACCACTTACATGAGGTAACTATTATAGGCAAGTCCACAGAGACAGAAGGCAGAATAATGGTTACCATGGGGCTAGAGGGATGGAGGGAAGGGGGAGTTATTTTTAATAGATACAGAGGTTCTCTTTGGGATGATTTAAAGCTCTGGAGAGAGAGAGTGGTGATGATTACACACCATGTAAATGTACTCAGTGACACTGAGTTGTACACTAAAAAATGACTAAAATGGTAAATTTTAGGTTATGTGTATTTTACCACAATAAAGAAAGAAAAGAAAAGAAAAAAACTCACAATTGAATGAGTGGCAGTTGAAGAGTGAGGGAACAAGATGGATAGTGGTAACTCTCAGAGACATGGGAATTTGATGGTCGGTAGAGCTGATATCCGGAGAAGGCAATGGCACCCCACTCCAGTACTCTTGCCTGGAAGGTCCCATGGACGGAAGAGCCTGGTAGGCTGCAGTCCATGGGGTCGCGAAGAGTCAGACACGGCTGAGCAACTTCACTTTCACTTTTCACTTTCAGGCATTGGAGAAGGCAATGGCAACCCAGTCCAGTGTTCTTGTCTGGAGAATCCCAGGGACGGGGGAGCCTGGTAGGCTGCCCTCTATGGGGTCGCACAGAGTCAAACATGACTGAAGCAACTTAGCAGCAGCAGCAGCAGCAGCAGAGCTGATATCAGGGCTTCCCAGGTGAGGTAGCTCAGTGGTAAACAATCCATCTGCCAATTCAAGAGACACAGGTTTGATCCCTGGGACTGGAAGATCCCCTGGAGGAGGAAATGGCAACCCACTCCAGTATTCTTGGCTGGTAAATGCCATGGACCGAGGAGCCTGGTGAGCTGTAGTGCATAGGGTCGCGAAGAGTCGGTGTGACTGAGCACGAACACAAGAGCTGATACCAAGCTCACAGACCCTGCATCCACATGGACCTAGGAGCTTTCCCTGGTGGCTGGATGCTGACTACACCATTATCCCTAGTTAAGTACTGTGTGAATGCTGGCCATCTGTTATAGCGGATGAGCTGTCCTTGCTCCCGTAAAAAGACTACATTTTCATCTGTACATGATCCCACTCTCTTCTACCTACCTAAGGACATCAGTCTCTTTCCTTATTGTCAATTTTCCCCTCTCTTCTGGGTTATTCCTGTTGATATACAAATATCTCCCATTCAAAACAGAACAAAAACAAAATAATACACAGCAATCTGCTTGACTCCATCTCCCAGGACAGTCACTACTCCATTTCCTTACCATTATACCAATATTCTTTGAAGTATTTCCCTTTACTTCATATTCTCCATTGCCATACTCTCTCGAGCCCACTCCATTTAGACTTTTGTCTCTGCCACTCTTCAGGGGCACTTACCGAAGTCTTCCATGTAACTTTGGTAACTTCCATGTTACCAAATCCAAAAGCCAGTTCTCAGTTCACACATTTTTTCACTCATCTGGAGCATTTGGTACAATTGTCACTCTCTCTTTGAAACATTTTATTCTCTTGGCTCTCACTATTCCCTTCTCTTTTGTTTGTCTTCTTACATCCTGGGGCTCCTGCTCAATTTCCTTTGAGGGTTCTTTGGAGTGCCCTTAGGACTCAGCCTTCAAAACTCTTCTGCTTCTTTTCATACCCCCAAATGATTTTATTTAATTATATTCCATCACTACAGTGATATACCTCAACTCAGAATGACAACTCAGCATATCCAACTGTCTAGCAGATATTACATTTGGTTGCCTAAGGATCATTTCAAATTTAACATTGTTTGATACTGTACTCTTTATTTTTCCCTTAAAACTGCCACCCCCTCCCCCCATTCCTTTTCCATCTTAGGAAATAGTTTGGCCAAAATTCCAAAATCTTAGAATCATCCTTGATGCTTAAAAAAAAAATACATATACATATACATATACATATATATATATATATATAAAACACATATATACATATGTACAGGACATATATGTGTGTGTATCTGTATACAATATAAATATCCATGATAAGAGTGAAACATGACTTAGCAACTGAACAACAACAACAATATATATCCAATCAATCAGCAAATGCCTCTCGGTTCCATTTCTAGTGCTACCATCTTTCTCCATCTTACTGTCAGCACTCATATTATTGCAACAGATTCTGTAGCAGTTACAATTGAATCTGACTATGAACAAATTCAGAGAAGGTAATGGCACCTCACTCCAGTACTGTTGCCTGAAAAATCCTGTGGACGGAGGAGCCTGGTGGGCTGCAGTCCATGGGGTTGCTGAGGGTTGGACACGACTGAGCGACTTCACTTTCACTTTTCACTTTCATGCATTGGAGAAGGAAATGGCAACCCACTCCAGTGTTCTTGCCTGGAGAATCCCAGAGATGGTGGAGCCCAGTGGGCTGCCGTCTTTGGGGTGGCACAGAGTCGGACAGAACTGAAGTGACTTAGCATGAACAAATTGTTTACTAAAGTACTCTCTTCTTGGACTAAGATTGTTCAGATAGTAAAGGAGTATTTAATGCCACAATGAATAATGGAATCACAGTAAGGATTTTTAAGCTTTTCGGTAGGAAAGTTTTCTTTTCTTTTTAAATTTTTTATTGAAGTATAGTTGACTTACAGTGTTTTGTTAAACAACAAGGATTTTTGATTGCTTCTCTCCCCTAAAACTATTCTTTTTCCTCACCTTTGTGAATAAGGGAAAGAGACATTAGCCCTACTCCTCATTTCTCCTGAAAGATTGTTCCTAATTCTTAACCTTGTTTCACTAGGACAGGCCTGTGACCTCCCATTTTTCTTTCCACATCACAGTGCTACAAAGGGTGCCACTGAAAAAGGTCTTGATTTCACCCTGCTATTCCCCACCTTTAATAAACCTCAGGGAAACTTGAAATTGCAGGGAGCAGCAGGCAGCCATAGCCTGACCTTGCCTGGCCCCTCTCAGAGCTGAATACCATAACACTCATTAAATATTCAGCAATCTATTGCCAGTTTAAAACAAACCGAGGTGAGCTTTTCAGACCGTCTAGTGGGTCTGCAGTACAGCTGAAGAATGACTTTCCTGCTTCATTAAACATTTAGGCGACTCCTTGGCTTCGTACAGCTGCCTGTAATTGTGACAGCAGAGCAGATCAGTGTAGACTACCCTCTTAATGCAGGAAAACTCCCATCATGTTCTTATTGATGATTTTTGGCAAAGATGACAGGAAGGAGGATGGAAACATCAGGAAGATAAATAAATCTTCTAATTCCCAGAAAGTTGGCACGGGTTCTCAAGAAGTATGAGAGCTATTTAATATATAGGTTGTTTGACAATTGCAATAATACCATTTATTTCACCTGTGAAAGGCTCTCTTGCTCTGTAATCTTGATGAAAGCATGAGGGATTTCTAAGAGCTTTGCTAAAATCATTCATACACTTGCACTAATACTTATAATGATGACCTAAAAGATTATGAAAATTTAAGCTCCTGTGGTACCTTCAGCTTTCTGCTTTGCATCTGGAGCTGTTTGGCCATCCTAAATTTCACCATCATTACTTGAAGATTACTCTGTTGTCATGTAATTGTCTTTAGAGCCCATTTTTGGGTTTAGTTGTCAACTGCCGCTTTTGTAGCGTATATTCGAGGTCCCCAAATAAGTGCTGAGTGCACTGAGATTTCAGAGAGCCTGTGTTCCCACTGAACTAGTTAAATAATAATGAAAAGAGTAACTGTTGTATGTTTGTGAAGTGCTTTAAAATGTGCTCACAATTCTTCTTTCTAATTGATGAAACAACTTTGCATTTCTTCTTCTACCCCTAAGATCAATGAAAATTTAAAAGATATTAAGTATGAATGATTGTTAAATATAAAGTCTCAAAGTATTTTGTTTTCTTTTCACCGTCTCTCCCTTCCATCAACTTTGTCTCACACGGTAGCCGTCTTCTCTTGTTCCCATAGAATCAACTTCAAGAAGACCTTGTATGTTGGTCGCTTGCTGCTCCGTTTTTCACTCACACTCTACCTTGGAACAGGGGTTTCCTTATTGGTTTAATATATGTTGTCATAGGATGCATTTCATGGGATAGCTCAACTTTGGCCTGATTCTTCTGCTTTCTGCTAATCCTTAGGTATCATTTATTTATTTATTTTTATTATTATTATTTTTACTTTACAATATTGTATTGGTTTTGCCACACATCAACATGAATCCGCCACAGGTGTACACGTGTTCCCAATCCCGAACCCCCCTCCAATCCGCCCCCGCCCCCCGACACCATCCCTCCAGGTAACGACATTTTCAAGCTGAATCTGATCTCAAAGATTTTCTAATCCAACTTCCTTGTTTTAGAGAGGTGAATCCGAGGTCTAGACCGGCAACATGTACTGCCTGAGGAATGTTTCAAGTCCTTCTCAGTTTTCTCAATCTGTTTGCTATTCCATGGGATAAGAGTTTCCTATTTGTCCTCAGCTCCCTGGCCTTTATGAAGCTCCACTTTGCTCCACTTAACCATGACCTTTTCAAGGACATGCCTTTCTGGATTGTACATATCTTTCTTCCCCTCTGTGGTATCTCTCCAGCTCCGTTACTTTGTGTCTGGTGGGGAGGGTAGGTGGAAGGGGTGGAAGTTTTACCCTTGACAACCAGATCTTGTCATCTGCCTCAAACAAACTTATTAAACTGAGAAGAAATCATGTTTAAACAATGGCCCATGCCCTCTGATGGTGAAGAAATATTTTCTGAGTCCTTGTCCTCATTTCACTGCGCTGGCTAGTTTTCTATCCGTCAGATCTCCGCACCTTGTTCCGATGAGCCATATATAACTAATGCACAGGAAGTTGACACCAAGAAATTGCTTTGTTTGTTTTGTTCTACTTTCTTCAGTTAATGTCCAGAGTCACCATTTATATCTTACCCTTTCTATTTTTATGTCACAGATTTTAATCTTCACGTTCTTTCTATTTAGAATTTTCACTGGCCCAGCTCCCATGCGTACATTGTCAATGACGTCCCTTTTCCCTGCTTTCTTTTGCAGTTTTTCATTTTGGTTTGTTGACTCTTGCTTTACATTTTCTGGGTTATCAGATCTGAATGGCAAGCCAGAACACTGAGGTATTCATTTGCATGAAGACATAAAACACCCAGAATCAGCACCCCCTTTCCTGGTCAGGGCTGGCTAAGCCTCACCCGCCTGGCTCCTTGACTCCCCTTTTCTTGACTTTGGGCTGAACAACAGTTTCCTAAGCACAGTGTTCCTCGCTGTCATATTAAGGTTCAGGGGAGCAAAGTATACTGGCCACATTCCAGGCCCAGAATTGTACCCTGGTCACTGCGATAGGGCTTTGCCAGCTCCTGGCACATGATGTGAATAAGAGACCCTTAGGCGTTTATGTAAGTGGGTCTATTTTAATTTTCAAGGACCCAGAAAAATTTTCCCAGTGATAATAGGGTAGCTTATTTTCTCTTTTGCTTGGCTTCTCCCATTTTATTTATTAGCTTTCCCTGAAGGCTCCTTTTCTAGTTCTCAACTCCTTCATCTCCTTCATTAAAGGATGCCATGTTTATCAAATACAACAATTTCTGGGTTAATATTTAGGAATGTCAGTGGCCTTCAGTGCTTAACATTCTTCCTATTTGCTTTTACAAGTAATCCTTGCCAGCTCTCCTTGTTTCGCTGTGCTCGTCTTTCAGGCACTGCCCTCTGTGGACTCCTCTCTGCCTTCCATCTGCATGAATTCTGGGGATAAACAGTGTGGTCTCAAGTTTCACGACACAACAGCAACCTTACCCTCCACTTATCTGGTTTCCAAAGCACGTGTCCTCTCTCAATCAGCAACATAGAATACCACAGAGAATGTCAGCAGATGCCTGTGCTGACCATTGTCTCTTCCTGGCCCCTGTCCACAATCCAGCTCCTAACAAAGCTTGGTGTAGAGAAGTGCCATTTAGTCCAAGAGCCTTGCTAGCACTTGAGCCTCCTCCACTTAATCAGAAGCCAAAGGACTGGAACTACGCTGGTTTGGTTTGAGGTGGTTTTGTTAATGGTCACTGGGAGAACTCAGTTTCAGGGAGGCCATGTCTGCACTGACTGTCAAACAACTTTGAGGGCATTTTTCCAGCACATGACTCAGTGCCACCTAGATGAGGTCATATATGAGGAGTGTCCTTTAGGGCCCACTCTTAGCACTTCCATGGCGTTTTGTTTCCCATTGTTCCACAGCTGGTTATACAGTTGCTCATCTCCCCTCTTGGCTGTCTCACTCGACTGTAAATTCCTGACTTACTCACCTCTACATTGCCTGCAGCCTTGTGCCTCGAAGAGGCTGAATAAAGTGCCTGTGTAAGGTGGGATTGTGACTGAGAATGTGCACAATCCTTTAGGGGTAGTAATGAACTGTTAGGGCCACAGAAATCCTTTCTGCAGCTGTCAGAGGTTTGAAACTGTTCCGAAGTTCTTAAGGAAAGGAGTCTATTTGCCTTGATCCAGCCATCGTGGGGTGGACGCATGGCAAAGAGCGGGGCTTGATGTGGTAAAACGCCACACAGCTTGCTTCACCCTCGATTCAACCTTTTCTCACTGTGTTTTCCCCAAGTTCCCAGTTTTAGCTCGTCTTCTTAGGGAGTCTTTTCAGACCTAGTTAATCAGGAAAAAGGAAATGGGAGGTGGAAAGAAAAACTGTCACAGGGAGAAGTGTGGCTTTCTGAGGAAAGTCTATGTTCTTTCAAAACATTAAAGTGCAGATTTGCATTTTTCTGACCAGAAATGTCTGGTTTGCCTTGAGGAAGGATTAGGAGCACACAGCAGGGATACAAAGAGAAAGATTCAATATCTAGCCTTTGACATCTAGAGTAGGACTTCTGCAGAAAAGCTTTCGTTTTGAAAGGCAATCTTTGTGGAGAGAAAATTTCTTCCCCTGCCAAGGGCCATCTTGTGAACTAGGTCAGAAGATAAGGCAGGGGTGGAAAGGAGTCAGCATGTGACATAGGGTAGGAGGCATGAGTTGAAGAGGAGGAAGAGAAAGGGGGGAGGACACAGGCAGCGAGACATCTGTGTCCCGACTACCGCTCTTTGAGCTGATGTCCAGGAGCCTCTGTGAATCAGTGAAGACAAAACTAAGGGCTTTTTGCCCTGTGCACCTCTTGGTCCCTAGGAGGCTGGCGGTATCCCCGGTCAGCACATCCATCATGGTCCAGCCCTGAAGGAGAAGTTGGTTTGACAGAGGAGCCTGAGGCAGAGCCCAGCTCTTCCCGGTCTGCAGAAGGTGCAGAGGGAGCCAGAGGTCCTACGTAGCCCAGTGAAGAAATTCAGAGATTCTGTGAGGACAGAGTCTGGGGTCAGGAGGCAGAAGCTGCAGAGTAAGGGGAAGTGGCCAGCACGCTGGAGCCAGGCGATGGGTGACAGGATGCTGTCCTGGTGGGCAGACAGATGGTCCTGCTGAGCCTCAGCTGTCACTGGGTGGAGGATACAGACAGGCCATTACTGTGTCACAGAGGTTCGACCTCAGGAAGAGGCTGAAGAGAGACCAGCTAGAGGAATATGGTCCTCAGTCAGGGAAGGCATTCTCCTATTGAATCCATGAGTACATTGAGCTGAACAGCATCTTCGTTTTGTGCCTGAAGAAGCTGCAGCTCTCGAGTTTAGGGTCACTTACCCCGCTTCATGCAGGACCTTGCAGATTCAGGCTAACCTCAGCTCTCAGCTCCCTCAGTTCATCCAGGTGGCCAACATTGCTTTCTCTGCTCCTTGAAGCATTTTATGTTTTCTGGTTTCTCCTTTTAGATGTCTTGTTTAATTTTGAAAGACACTCAAAATTCTTCCAAGATCCACACTCCAACAGTAAAATGCAGTGGTTTGGCGCTGTGGTAATGATGGACTCCATTACCTTTCTGTAAAAATGCTGTTGTAATCTACATGAAAAATTCCACACAAGATAATAGTGCCTATTGGAGAAACCCTTGATTAATTCTCCCAGTCGATTTTATGACTCACTCATTTGGAGTTTATTGGATTTACATTTCAGACTGCAAACTCAAAGGGAAATAGTTACACATAGAATACTGAATTTTCAAGGCTTCATGCATTTTCCATTTTCCCATGTTTTGCATATGGCCAGAGTTTGATAAAGCTCTATCTTTTTTTCCCTTTAAAGGTTTCCTTCTTCTTTTTTGGCATTTATTTTTTTTAAATTAGAGTATAATTGCTTTACAATATTGTGTTAGTTTCTGCTGTACAACAAAGTGATATAGCTATATGTATGCATCTATCCCCTAGCTCTTGAGCCGCCCTCCTACCCTCCCATTTCGCTCCCCTAGGTCATCGCAGAACACGGAGCGGAGTTCCCTGTGAGCCTCCTGTGCTACACAGCAGCTTCCCACTAGCTGTCTCATTTTACCCACGGTAGTGTATATGTGTCAACGCGCCTCTCGCAATTTATCCCGCCCTCTCCTTCCCCTCCTGGGTCCACAAATCCCTTCTGTATGTCTGAACCTCTGTTCCTGCCTTGCAAATAGGTTCATTAGTATCATTTTCCTACATTCCATATATATACCTTAATATATAACGTTTGTTTTTCTTTCTGACTTCACTTTGTATGACAGCCTCTAGGTTCATCCACATCACTACAAGTGACCCAGTTTTGTTCCTTTTTATGGCTGAGTACTATTCCACTGTATATATGTACTGCATCTTCTGTATCCCTTCATCTGTTGATGGACATCTAGGTCACTTCCATGTCCTGGGTGTTATAAATTAGTGCTGCAGGGAGCACTGGCGTACATATCTCTTTTCGAATTATGGTTTCCTCAGGGTATATGCCCTGTAGTGGGATTGCTAGGTCATATGGTAGTTCTGTTTTTAGTTTTTTAAGGAACCTCCGTACTGTTCTCCAAGGTGGTTGTATAAATTCACATTCCTAGCAACAGTGCAAGGGAGAAGACAATGGCAACCCACTCCAGTACTCTTGCCTGGAAAATCCCATGGACGCAGGAGCCTGGTAGGCTGTAGTCCATGGGGACGCACAGAGTGGGACACGACTGAAGTGACTTAGCAGCAGCAGCAGCAGCAGCAACGGTGCAAGTGGGTTCACTTTTCCCCACACCCTCTCCAGCATTTATTGCTTGTAGATTTTTTGATGATGGCCATTCTGATTCGTGTGAGATGATGCCTCATTGTAGTTTTGATTTGAATTTATATAATAAGGAGCAATTTGAGCATCTTTTTATATGTTTGTTGGCCATCTATATGTCTCCTTTGAGAAATGTCTGTTGAGGTTTTCTGCCCATTTTTTTATTTGGTTGTTTTTCTGATACTGAGCTTCATGAGCTGCTTGTATATTTTGGAGATGAATCCTTTATTTTGGAGATGAATCCTTTGTCCGTTGCTTCATTTACAAGCAAAAGTGACTAAACTTTATCTTGATACTTATATTTTCCTCATCAATGAACCAAAAGAGAAAATATTACCCAAAGAAACTGGATTCTTAATCAAGATTTTTTCATAGTTTACATCAAGTTTTTCTTGGAAGTTAACAAAATATATGCTTTTGCACATTCCCTGGAGGTCTGGTGGTTAGGACTCCATGCTTCCGCTGCTGGGGGGCCAGTGGCCCAGTGGATCTAGTCAGGGAACTAAGATCCTGCACGCCATGCAACATGATAAAAAAAAAGGTGTAGTTTTGTCACACACACACAACTAACAAAGGAAGAGGTGGTGACGGAATTAGGCTTGGGGAGGAGGCACAGTCTATGAGATTCTGACTTAGAGAAGAACTTAGGGAGCCAGGCAGTTACAGCCCCATCACAGGCCAATGTAGACTGCCTCCCGGCTCTGGGTCTTGTCTCTGCCGGCATGTACCCCCTGAAGTTGAACCACAAAACCCTTCCAGAAGCAGAGGGAGGTGCATGCTAATTGTAAAAATGGTCTAACTGAATTTAAATGCCACTTCTCTTACTTTGTTGGAGATAAAATATGTGTTCATATTAAATATTTTGTTGTTCAGTTGCGAAGTCATGTCCAGCTATTTGTGACCCTGTGGACTGCAGCATGCCAAACTTCCTTGTCCTTCACTATCTCCCAGAGTTTCTGAAACTCATGTCCATTGAGTTGATGATGCTATGCAAATATTTCTTCCTCTGGCACCCCCTTCTTCTCCTGCCCTCAGTCTTTCCCAGCATCAGGGTCCTTTCCAATGAGTCAGCTCTTCACATCAGGTGGCCAAAGTATTGGAGCTTCAGTATCAGTCCTTCCAATGAATATTTAGGGTTGATTTCCTTTAGAACTGACTGGTTTGATCTCCTTGTAGTCCAAGAGACTCTTAAGAGCACCATCCAACACCACAGTTGGAAAGCATCAATCCTTCGGTGTTCAGCCTTCTTTATAGTCCAGCTCTCACGTCCATACATGACTACTGGAAAAACCATAGCTTTGACTGTATAGACCTTTGTCGCCAAAGTGATGTCTCTGCTTTTTAATATGCTATCTAGGTTTGTTATATGGGTTATCCTTCCAAATATTACTTATTTAACTTGACTTTAAGTCTCATTGATAATGTGTATTTTGCTTAAAAATAAGGCAAAGGATTACTGTTGGGAATGGTGCTAAGGCTTATGTAAATCTCACAGGGTTTTGAAATGTCTCAATCCATATAAAAATATAATAAATGACATAAATAATCATTTTCTTGAGTTTTTTAAATTGCTTAATTTTTATTTAAATTTGAAAATATTTGAAATGACTAAAAAGGCAGTATTAACTACTGGAACTGACTGTATTTGTGATTCAAATCTCAGGTGCCTACATGACACATAGTTGGCACCTAAGGTGTCACAGGCAGGCACATTGCCCAGCCAGAGTTTTCAAATGTGGGGACCAGAGCTTGAAAAAGTCTTTGCTAGAAACTAGCAGTGGTTGGGATCTTTAATATCAAGGACAATAAGACTTCATATTAAGATCTCAGAAAGATTATATCTATACTGCCAGGGAGTTAAATTTAATGAATATTAAATTAAAGTTAAATTTTAATTTAGTTTAAGTTAAAGTTAGTTAAAGTTAAAATATTAAAGTTAAATTTAATGAAATAAAATGATCACCTTTCTAAGTAAGAAAATTATAACATACTGTAATATGTACAGATTCAACAGAAGTTAGAATATGCTAAGACTTCTTATTTGGCAGATTTTTATTTAATTTCAAATAAATTTAGGTGCATTTAATGATTAGAGCAGAATTAAAATAACATTACAGAAATTTAGAAATCAGAGGAAATCTTTCTCATACTTCCCCCTAAGAACAAACACAATGTTGAGTAACAGTGATTCTTCAGCTGACCCTCCATCTGGATCACCTGAGAAGCTTGTTATAGAGTGGATCCCAGGTTCTTCCTCTGAGTTGGAATCTCTGTGGGTAGGAGCCTGTGGGTTTATATTTTTAACAGGCTCCCTGGTGGATTCTGATTTGCAGCTGGGAGATTAACTTGTTCAGTTACCCAGGGGCCATTTTATCTGCAGTTCATGAAGAGGGCCCATTCCAGTGTTTGCTACCCAGATCATTTCTGCTTTCGAGCAGTGGGAAGCTATTGGAGGCCCAGCGCAGGAGGTAACCTGGCCTTACTTGCTTTTTCTTTTTTAAAATTGTATGTGGTTGCGCCAGGTCTTAGGTGTGGCATGCAGGACATCTTTAGTTGCAGCATGCGGACTCTTAGTTGTGGCACGTGGGATCTAGCTCCCTGGCCAGGGATCAAACCCAGGTCCCCTGCACTGGGAGCTTGGAGTCTTAGCCACTGGACCACCAGGGAAGTTCCCCGATTTGCTTTTTTTTTTTTTAATTTTTTTTTTACCTTATTTATGGCTGTGCTGGGTCTTTGTTGCTGAACAGGCTTTTCTCTAGGTGTGGCGAGTGGGGACCGCTCTCTAGCTGTGGTGCACAGCTTCCCATTGCAGTGGCATCTCTTGCGGCAGGCCGCAGGCTCTAGGGTGCACAGGCTTCAGTAGTTGTGGCTCCTGGGCTCTAGAGTGCCAGCTCAATAGTTGTTGGGCTTAGTTGCTCTGTGGTACGTGGGGTCTTCCCAGACCAGGGATCGAACCCATGTCTCCTGCATTGGCTTCTGCAGGAAGCCCACCTTATTTGATTTTTAAAGCTCACTCTGGAGTTAGTGAATAGACAGGATTTGAGAGGATCAAGGCATGGAGTCAGGTAGACAAATTACAAAACATGGTAAAAATGGAGAGAAGTGGGCATGGCTGAGAGGCATATATATTAACAGAAGATGGACTTAGTAGAATCTGGTGATGACTGGAGTTAAGAAGGAAATATCAAGACCTCCTCCAGGTTTTGGAAACAGAAAAGGACTATTTGTCAAGATAGGATACACAAGAATCTAATTTGTATGTATCTTACTGTAATGTGTCTCAAATACCTTTCCAAAAGGTGGCATTGAATATGTGTTTTAATTTAGGTAAAACATAACTATCATGAAATTATAAGATAATCTTCAAGAGGGAAACATGGTTAACTTTACAGTGGAGAAACCAGGTAGATACCACCTTAACCAAGCAATCCAAATTAATATCACCAAGATAAGACATATCCACACTGTGTACCCCCTGATATGATATACCGAAAAGGTCACAGCATCATATCTGGACCATTCTTGCCAAAAATGCATAACTTCATTATATAAGAAAACATCAGACAAACAAAAAATGAGGGACATTCTACAGATAACCAGAGCCAGTCCTCTTCCACGGAGTCAGGGTCATTGAGAGTCAAGGAAAAACTGAGGTGCTCAGACTGAAGGAGACTAAAGGGATCTGAGAACTAAATACAATGTGCTACCAGAAGAAGAAAAAAAGACATGTAGTGGAAAAACTGACAAAATTTAAATAGAGTGTGTGGGTTGGTTAACTCTATCAGTGATAGTTTCCAAGCTTTGATAATTCCACTGATTATGGAAGATGTTAACACTGGGAAAATCTGTATAAAGGACACATGGGTCTCCCTGTATCATTTTAGCAACTTCTCTATAAATCTAAATTACAACTATAAAAAAATTACCATATGTATTTTTGCAGTAATTTTAAAATATTAATAACTTTTTCTCAAAGTTGTGCCACTTCTGGGATAAAAAGCACTGATGCCTGAGACTGCATAGAGGTGGCTAGTATCTGTGTGAATTAATTCTGCTTCCTATGTGTCTAATAATTTTCCTTTACCGGTTTGGAGTGGTTCCGGCTATAAAACCTCTGTACAGCTAACACTTGAGCGATGTGAGGGTCAAGGGCATCAACAACCCATCCAGTTGAAAATCTACATATAACTTATAGTTTTCCCACCAGATACATCGTTCCATGGTTTCCAAGCTTCCATGTCCATGGATTCAACTAACCATAGGTGGTGTACTACTGTAGTATTTATGGGGAAAAAATAATCTGTGTATAAGTGGACCCATGTACTTCACACCTGTTTTGTTTAAGAATCAGTTGTATTTTTACCACCTTAATCATTGCTCTCAGCTGGCCCTCGAGGCATTGTGGGATTGGGGTGGGGGTAAACTCCTCCCTGACAGGTGAGGTCAGGTAACAGCATTACCGGGCTGAGGTCTCAGGTGAGATCAGGAGTGAGAGGTAGGCAAAGTCTGTAATGTCTGTTCACTCATTTCCCCCCTGGAGTCACCTCTTTCAGAATCTACCACTGTGTTCTGACCATTCCCTCCTTTGCTAAGTAAAGTGGAAACTCTTCCACTCACATGCAGGCACAGCCTTGCTATTCACTAGGAAACAGTGCAGTCAGCACAGAAGTTCAGGTGTTAACAACGGATGAAGCCCCTCCCATTTACCTTCCCTCCCAAAGACTTTCCCATTGACCAACTCTCCGAGGAGTTAGAGGGAACTGTACCCTGAGCTGAGACCAGAGCAGTGGTGGAGCTGGGGAGTTGCCGGTGTGGCTAGAGACACCAGGTATGTGCAGCTCCCGGGGATTGAGGTGGAGGGTAACCCGGGCATTCTAGAAAAGGCCATTTCTGAAGCAAGCACCTCAGTGTTCTGGGAGGAGTAATGCGGTGTTACTTGTGTAAACTTCCAGCATTTCCCCTAGAATTTTGGGTTCTGTTTTGATGCTGACCTTGCGTTCAGGTTAACCTCAGTTTGATTCTCCCTTCAAAGTGCCTGTAAGCTCTTGCCTTTGATACTTATCGAAGCCTATAATACTTTGGAGTCAGAGAACAGTAATATATTTTCATCGCCAACTGAATGTAAATCACTTTCTAAATCACATATAACCATGAAGGTGGTTTGTTTACAATTCCTAGGGTTTGTTGGCATTTGTAACTCCCATAAATGGCCACCAAGCCAGTTTCTCTTGAACAACAGAAGTGATAGATTTCTTAGACATTCACCCAGTGTCAATGGAATCTGCTTGTCTTGTGCCTCCTGATTGCATTCAGCTGCTGCAGAAACGGGTCCGCAGGAGGCCCTGAGCCTCGAGCAGAGAGAAGTGGATTCAAGGCATGATTTGCAAGACATGGTATCAGCAATCTGATCTACAAGACTAGACTCAGTAGAGAGGAGAGGGACAAAGCGGTACCTTGGGAAGTGAACTCTGACATAAGGACCCTGCTCAAAATAGTCCGCATCCTCCTTGCCCAGACCTGATGAACAGATTTTAATCTCAATTCCTCCCCATCACCTGCCTCTCCTACATGACCCTTGCAGGTGGCTGTTCCTCATGGTGCTCATTCAGAGGTTCATTTGCTGCTTTCGATTTCTCTATCAGTATTTATTTTGACAATCTTATTCAAGTATAGTGTACCCACCATGAAATCCATCCATTCAAGTGTGCAAGACAATGACTTTTTTAATAAATTTACTAGGGTGTGCAACCATTACTGTAATTCAGCTTTAGAAGATTTTCATCACCCCAGTAAGATCCTTCATGCCCAATTATTTTTTAAATTAAGTTATTTATTTTAATTGGAGGCTAATTACTTTACAACATTGCGGTGGTTTTTGCCATACATTGACACGAATCAGCCACAGGTGTACCTGTATCCCCTATCCTGAACCCCCCTCCCACCTCCCTCCCCATCCCATCCCTCTGGGTTGTCCCGGTGCACCGACTTTGAGTGCCCTGTTTCACGCATTGAACTTGGACTGGTGATCTATTTTGCATATGATAATATACATGTTTCAATGCTGTTCTCTCAAATCATCCCACCGTCGCCTCTCCCACATAGTCCAAAAGTCTGTTTTTTTATATCTGTGTCTCTTTTGCTGTCTCGCATATAAGGTCATCATTACCATCTTTCTAAATTCTGTATATATGCATTAATATGCTGTATTGGTGTTTTTCTTTCTGACTTACTTCACTCTGTATAATAGGTTCCAGTTTCATCCATCTCATTAGAACTGATTCAAATGCATTCTTTTAAATAGCTGAGTAATATTCCATTGTGTATATGTACCACAGCTTTCTTATCCATTCGTCTGCTGATGGACATCTAGGTTGCTTCCATGTCCTAGCTATTGTAAACAGTGCTGCAATGAACATTGGGGTACACATGTCTCTTTCAATTCTGGTTTCCTCAGCATGTATGCCCAGCAGTGGGATTTCTGGGTCCCCAATTATATGCATCCCCAATTATTATACATAAGCCCCATATCCACCCCAGACTCTAGGCAACCTCTCATCTACGTTCTTCTGTCTTTATAGTTTTGTGTAGTCTGGACACTTCATATAAATGCAATCATACAGGACATAGTCTTTTATGTCTGGCTTCTTTCACTTAGCATGATGTTTTTGAGGTTCATCCATGAGGTAGCAGGTCAGAATTATTTTTCTGGTGGTGAGTTCCCATTGCCCCAACCCCCAAATTCCTTAAAGATGCTAAGCCACCTGCTATCCACATGGTTCTCCTGCTTCTCCTCATGTCCCCTGCAGTCAGTGTCCCACATGGTTCCTGGCGCTGACCCTGTCCTTTTCTGGCTCAGCACTTCGTATAGCATCCCCTGGGCTGAACCATCTGTCCACTTCAGTCTGTCCTGCCCGGTTCAGATCTTTGTTCAAATGATACTTCCCTTAAAGGAGTCCTTGCCAAACTTCTTGACTAAAATGGCATCCTTTGTTGTGGCCTTTTACTTGCCCTGCTCTATTTCTTCAGTTTATTAATTCCTGAAATAAATTTTCTTAGTATCTTTATTTTAATTTAAAAAATTATATAGGAATATAGTTGATTTACAATATTGTGTTAATTTCAGGTGTATAGCATAGTGATTCAGTTATACATATACATTACCATCTATTCTTTTTCAGATTCTTTTACAATATAGGTTGTTATAGAGTATTGAGTAGAGTTCCCTGTGCAGTACAGTAGGTCCTTGTTGATTATCAATTTAATATATAGCAGTGTATATAAATCCTAACTCCTAATTTATCCACTCAGCACCTTCCTGTTTTGGTAACCATAAGTTTGTTTTCTAGGTCTGTGAATCAGTTTCTGTTTTGTAAATAAATTCATTTATTTCATTTTTTTAAGATTCCATAGACAAGTGATATCATGATGTTTGTCTTTCCCTGTTTGACTCCACTTAGAATGAAAATCTCCATGTTGCTGCAAATGGCATTATTTCATTCCTTTTTATGACTAATATTTCGCTGTATATGTGCACCACATCTATTTTAGCCATTCATCTGTCAGTGGATATTTAGGGTGTTTCCGTGTCTTGGCGATTGTAAATAGTGCCGCAGTGAACACTGGTGTGCATGTAACTTTAAAAAATACATTCATTTATTTTTGGCTATGCTGGGTCTCCATTGCTGTGTGGGCTTTTCTTTAGTCACTGGGAGCAGGGGCAGCTCTGCACTGCAGTGCACAGGCTCCTCATTGCGCTGGCTTCTCTTGTTGCAGAGCACAGCCTCTAGGGCACGAGGCTCAATAGCTGCAGTCCCCGGGCTCTAGGGCACAGGCGCAACAGCTGTGGCTCACAGGCTTAGTTGTCAGACAGCATGTGGACCTTCCCTGACCAGGGATTGAAACTGCTGCTACTGCTAAGCCACTTCAGTCGTGTCCGACTCTGTGCGACCCCACAGATGGCAGCCCACCAGGCTCCCCCGTCCCTGGGATTCTCCAGGCAAGAACACTGGAGTGGGTTGCCATTTCCTTCTCCAATGCATGAAAGTGAAAAGTGAGAGTGAAGTCACTCAGTTGTGTCCAACCCTCAGCGACCCCATTGACTGCAGCCTTCCAGGCTCTTCCGTCTGTGGGATTTTCCAGGCAAGACTACTGGAGTGGGGTGCCGTTGCCTTCTCCGGGGATCGAAACTGTGTCTCCTGAAACTGGCAGGTGGATTCTTTACCACTGAGCCACCAGGGAAGCCCCACATGTAACGCTTTGAATTATGATTTTCTCTGGGTATATGCCCAGGAGTGCGATTGCTGGATCATAAAGTAGTTCTACTTTTGGTTTTTAAGGAGCCTCCATATCATTCTCCATAATGGTTGTACCAGTTTACATTCTCACCAACAGTGCAGGAAGGTTCCATTTTCTCCACACTCTCTCTAGTATTTATTGTTTGTAGACATTTTGATGATGGCCATTCTGACCAGTGTGAGATGATATCTCATTGTAATTTTGATTTGCATTTCTCTGGTCCCATCACTTCATGGGAAATAGATGGGAAACAGTGTCAGACTTTATTTTTGGGGGCTCCAAAATCACTGCACATGGTGATTGCAGCCATGAAATTAAAAGACGCTTACTCCTTGGAAGGAAAGTTATGACCAACCTAGCTAGCATATTCAAAAGCAGAGACATTACTTTGCCAACAAAGGTCCATCTAGTCAAGGCTATGGTTTTCCAGTAATCATGTATGGATGTGAGAGTTGGATTGTGAAGAAAGTTGAGCATCGAAGAAGTGATGCTTTTGAACTGTGGTGTTGGAGAAGACTCTTGAGAGTCCCTTGGCCTGCAAGGAGATCCACCCAGTCCATTCTGAAGGAGATTAGCCCTGGGATTTCTTTGGAAGGAATGATGCTAAAGCTGAAACTCCAATACTTTGGCCACCTCATGCGAAGAGGTGTGTCACTGGAAAAGACTCTGATGCTGGGAGGGATTGGGGGCAGGAGGAGAAGGGGACGACAGAGGATGAGAAACCTGGCTGGCATCACCAACTCAATGGATGTGAGTTTGGGTGAACTCCAGGAGTTGGTGATGGACCAGGAGGCCTAGCGTGCTGCAATTCATGGGGTCACAAAGAGTCGGACACAACTGAGCAACTGAACTGAATACTTAGTGATACTGAGCATCTTTTCACATGCTTTTTGGCCATCTATATGTCTTCTTTGGAGGAATGTCTATTTAGATCTTTCATTCAATTTTTGATTGGGTTGTTTGGGCGTTAGATATTGAGCTTTAGGAGCTGTTTGTGTATTTTGGAGATTAATGCCTTGCTGGTCACGTTGTTTGAAAACATTGTCTCCCATTCTATAAGTTTAACTTTTTGTTTTATTTATGGTATCCTTTGTTGTGCAAAAGCTTTTAAGTTTAATTAGGTCCATTTGTTTATTTTTATTTTCATTACTCTAGGAAGTGGATCCAAAGATATATTACTGCTATTTATGTCAGAGAATGTTCTGCTTCTATTTTCCTCTTACAATTTTATAATGTTCAATATTACATTTAGGTCTTTAATCCATTTTGAGTTTATTTTTGTGTATGGTGTTGGAGAATGTTCTAATTTCATTCTTTTACATGTAGCTGTCCAGTTTTCCCAGTACCACTTATTGAAGAGACAGTCTCTTCTCCATTGTATATTCCTGTCTCCTGTGTCATAGATTAGTTGATCATCGGTGCATGGGTTCATCTCTGGACTTTCTGTTCTGTTCCATTGATCCTTATTCCTGTTTTTGAGATAGTACTATACTATTCTGATTACTGTAGCTTTGTAATATAGTGAGAAGTCAGCTTCTTTTTTTTTTTTTTTCTCAAGATTGCTTAGCTATTCAGGGTGTTTTGTGTTTCCATATACACTATAAAATTTTTTGTTCTATTTCTGTAAACAATGCCATTGTAATTTGACAGGGATTGCATTGAATCTGTATATTGCTTTGCATAGTATAGTCACTTTAACAATATTGATTCTTCCAATCCAAGAACATAGTGTATCTTTCTATTTGTTTGTGTTGGCTTGATTTCCTTCATCAGCCTCTTATAGTTTTCTAAGTTATTCCTAGGTATTTCATTATTTTTGTTGCAGTGATATGAGATTGTTTCCTTGATTTCTCTTTCTGATCACATGTCATTAGTGTATAGAAATGCAAGAGATTTTCTGTGTATTAATTTTGTATCCTGTACCTTTACCAAATTCATTAATGAGCTCTAGTAGTTTTCTTTCAGTGCCCTATCTTTTTGCCTTTTCATACTGTTCATGGGGTTCTCAAGGTGAGAATACTGAAGTGGTTTGCCATTCCCTTCTCCAGTGGATCAAGTTTTGTCAGAACTCTCCACCATTACCCATCCGTCTTTGGGTGGCCCTACTTGGCATGGCTCATAGTTTCATTGAGTTAGGAAAGGCTGTGGTCCATGTGATCAGTTTGCTTAGTTTTCTGTGACTGTGGTTTTCATTCTCTCTGCCCTCTAATGGATAGGGATAAGAGGCTTATCCTTATTAGATCTGATAGACAGAGTGCCTGAAGAACTATGGATGGAGATTCGTGACATTGTACAGGAGGCAGTGATCAAGACCACCCCCCAAAAAAGAAATGCAAAAAGGCAGAATGGTGTAAGAAACCTTACAATTAGCTGAGAATATAAAGGCAAAGGAGGAAAGGAAAGATATACCCATTTGAATGCAGAGTTCCAAAGACTAGCAAGGAGAGATAAGAGAGCTTTCCTCAGTGATCAGTGCAAAGAAATAGAGGGAAACAATAGAATGGGAAAAACTAGAGATCTCTTCAAGAAAATTAGAGAGACCAAGGGAAGATTTCATGCAAATATGGGCACAATAAAGGACAGAAACAGTATGGACCTAACAGAAGCAGAAGATATTAAGAACAGGTGGCAAGAATACACAGAACTATACAAAAATGATCATCATAACTCAGATCACACCACCATGATGGTGTGACCACTCACCTAGAGCCAATCATCCTGGAATGCAAAGTCAAGTGGGCCTTAGGAAACATCACTATGAACAAAGCTAGTGGAGGTGATGGAATTCCAGTTGAGCTATTTCAAATCATACAAGATGATGCTGTGAAAGTGCTGCACTCAATATGCCAGCAAATTTAGAAAACTCAGCAGTGGCCACAGGACTGGAAAAGGTCAGTTTTCATTCCAATCCCAAAGAAAGGCAATGCCAAAGAATGCTCAAACTACTGCACAATTGCACTCATCTCACACACTAGCAAAGTAATGCTCAAAATTCTCCAAGCCAGACTTCAACAGTATGTGAACCGTGAACTTCCAGATGTTGAAGCTGGTTTTAGAAAAGGCAGAGGAACCAGAGATCAAATTGCCAACATCCGCTGGATCATGGAAAAAGCAAGCGAGTTCCAGAAAAACATCTATTTCTGCTTTATTGACTATGTCAAAGCCTTTGACTGTGTGGATCACAACAAACTGTGGAAGATTCTTCAAGAGATGGGAATACCAGACCACCTGACCTGCCTCTTGAGAAATCTGTATGTAGGTCAAGAAGCAACATTTAGAACTAAACATGGAACTACAGCAGAGAAGGCAATGGCACCCCACTCCAGTACTCTTGCCTGGAAAATCCCATGGATGGAGGAGCCTGGTGGGCTGCAGTCCATGGGGTAGCCAAGAGTCAGACACGGCTGAGCAACTTCACTTTCATGCATTGGAGAAGGAAATGGCAACCCACTCCAGTGTTCTTGCCTGGAGAATCCCAGGGACAGGGGAGACTGGTAGGCTGCCGTCTATGGAGTTGCATAGAGTTGGACACGACTGAAGTGACTTAGTAGCAACAGCAGCAGCATGGAACAACAGACTGGTTCCAAATCGGGAAAGAATATGTCAAGGCTGTATATTGTCACCCTGCTTATTTAACTTATATTCAGAGTACATCATACAAAATGCCTGGCTGGATGAAGCACCAGCTGGAATCAAGATTTCTGTGAGAAATATCAATAACCTCAGATATGCAGATAGCACCACCCTTATGGCAGAAAGCAAAGAACTAAAGAGCTTCTTGATGAAAGTGAAAGAGGTGGGTGAAAAAGTTGGCTTAAAATTCAACATTCAGAAAACAAAGATCATGGCATCCAGTCCCATCACTTCATGGCAAATAGACGGGGAAACAATGGAAATGGTGAGAGACTTTATTTTGGGGGGCTTCAGAATCACTGCAGATGGTGACTACCCATGACATTAAAAGCCTCTTGCTCCTTAAAAGAAAAGCTATGACCAACCTATACAGCGTATTAAAAAGCAGAGACATTACGTTGCCAACAAAGGTCTGTATAATCAAAGCTGTGGTTTTTCTAGTAGTCATCTATGAATGTGAGAGGTGGACCATAAAGAAAACTGAGCACTGAAGAACTGATGCTTTTGAACTGTGGTTTTGAAGTAGACTCTTTCTTGAGAGTCTGCTGGACAGCAAGAGATTCAACCAGTGTATCCTAAAGGAAATCAGTCCTGAATATTCACTGGAAGGACGGATGCTGAAACTGAAATTCCAATACTTTGGCCACCTGATGTGAAGACTCATCAAAAAAGATCCTGATGCTGGGAAAGATTGAAGGGAGAAGGGAAAGAGGATGACAGAGGATGAGACGGTTGGATGGCATCACTGACTTGATGGATGTGAGTTTGAGCAAGCTCTGGGAGTCAATGATGGACAGGGAAGCTTGGAGTGCTGCAGTCCATGGGGTCGCAAAGAGTGGGACACAACTGAGGGAGTGAGCTGAACTGAGTAGGTTTCTGGTAGCATCTTGAAGATTATCTGTGTATAGTATCATGTCATCTGAAAGCAGTGATGATTTTACTTCTTTTTTTCCAATTTGGATTCCTTTTATTTCTTTTTTGATTACCATAGCTTCCAAAACTAGGTCGAGTAAAAGTGGTGGGAGTGAACATCCTTCCAAAACTATGTTTTGGACACCCTTCCAAAGCTATATTGAATAAAAGTGGTGGGAGTGGACATCCTTACTTTGTTTCTGATCTCTAGAGAAAATGCTTTCAGCTTTTCATGATTGAGAATGATATTTGCTGTGGGTTTGTCATATATGACCTTTATTATGTTGTGGTATGTTCTCTCTGTGCCCATTTTTTGGAGCTTTCTTTTCTTTTTATCATAAATGGCTTGTTGAACTTTGTCAAAACTTTTATTGCATCTATTATCATATGGTTTTATTCAATTTGCTAATATGGTGAATCACAATGATTGATTTACAGATACTGAAAAATCCTTGCATCCCTGGGATGATTCCCATTTGATTATGATGGATGATCCTTTTAATGTATTATTGGATTTGGTTTACTAGTATTTTGTTGAAAATTTTTGCATCTATGTTCATCAATGATATTGGCCTGTAGTTTTCTTTTTTTGCGGTATCTTTGTCTGCTTTGGGTATCAGGGTGATGGTGGCCTCATAGAATGAGTTTGCGAATGTTCCTTCCTCTGCCATTTTTTGGGAAGAGTTTCAGAAGGACAGGTGTTAACTCTTCTTTGATGTTTGACATTTGACAGAATTTCCCTGTGAAGCCATCTGTTCCTAGACTTTCATTTATTGGCATTTTTAAAGTCACAGTTTCGATTTCAATACTGTGATTGGTCTCTCTATGTTTTCTGTGTTTTCCTTGTTCAGTTTTGGAAGGTTGTATGTTTCTGAGAATTTGCCCATTTCTTCTAGGTTGACCATTTTATTGGCATATAGTTGCTTGTAATAGTCTTTTATGATCTTCTGCATTTCTGTGGTGTCAGTTGTAACTTCTTTTTCATTTCTGACTTTATTGATTTGCGCGCTCTCGCTTTTTTTAATGAGCCTGGTTAAAGATTTATCAATTTTATTTAATTACCATTTCAAAGAACCTGCTTTTACTTTCATTCATCTTTTATGTTGTCTTCTCATTTATTTCTGCTCTGATCTTTATGATTTCTTGCTTCTACTAACTTTAGGTTTTTTGTGTTCTTCCTCTAATTGTTTTAGGTATAAGGCTTAGTTGTTTATTTGAGATTTTTTCTTGTTTCCCGAGGTAAGATTGTTTTGCTATAAACTTCCTTCTAAGAACTGCGTTTGTTGCATACTGTATGTTTTCGGTTATCATATTTTCATTGTCATTTGTCTCTCGGTATTTTTTTTATTTCCTCTTTGATCTCTTTGGTGATTCATCGGTTGTTTGGTAACATACTGGTTTAGTCTCCACGTGTTTGTGTTTTTTCCAGTTTTTTCCTGTAATTTATTTCTAATAGCATTTTGGTTGGAAAAGGTACCTTATATGATTTTAACTTTCTTGAATTTTTCAAGGCTTGCTTGTAGCCCAGCATGTGATCTATTCTGGAAAAAATTCTATGTGCACTTAAAAAGAATGTGTATTCTGCTGATTTTGAATGAAATGGTCTATAAATATCAATTAAGTCCATCTTGTCTAATGTATCATTTAAGGCCTGTGTTTCCTTACTGATTTTCTGCCTGGATGACCTGTCCCTTGGTGTAAGTGGGGCGCTAAAGTCCTCCATTGTTACTGAGCTCCTGTCAATTTTACCTTTTATGGGTATTAGCATTTACCTTATGAATTGAGATGTTCCTATGTTGGGTGCATAAATACTTATATTTAATATTGTTAATCTTCTTGGATTGATCCCTTGATCATTATGTAGTGACCTTCCTTATCTCTGGTAACAGTCTTTATTTTAAAGTCTATTTTATCTGATATGAGTATTGCTACTCCAGCTTTCTTTTGATTTCCATTTATGTGGAATATCTTTTTCATCCCCTCAACTTTCTGTCTGTATGTGTCCCTAGGTCTGAACTGAGTCTCTTGTAGATAGCATATATATATGGGTCTTGTTTTTGTTTCTGGCCAGTCTGTGTCTTTTGGTTGGATCATAAATTGGATTATTTCTTATTTTGCTTTTCAATTGTATGAGTTTTTCATATATTTAGGATTGTTGTTGTTTAGCTGCTAAATCATGTCTGACTCTTTTGTGACCCCGTGGACTGTAGCCTACTAGGCTCCTCTGTCCATGGGATTTCCCAGGCAAGAATACTGGAGTGGGTTGCCTTTCACTTCTCCAGGGAGTCTTTCTGACTCAGGGATTGAACCTGTATCTCTTACATTGGCAGGTAGATTCTTTACCACTGAGCCACTAGGGAAGCCCCATATTTTGGATATTGATGGCTATCAGTATTTTCTCCTATTTGGTAGGTTGCAGTTTTGTTTCGTTGATGGTTTCCTTGGCCGTGTAGGAGCTTTTTAGTTTGATATAGTTCTACTTGACTGTTTGCTTTTGTTGCCTTTGCTTTTAACATCAAAACCCAAAAATTCCCAACACTGATATCAAGAAGCTTACACCTTTGTTTTCTTCTAGAAGTTTAATGCTTCCAGGTTGTGTGTCCAGGTTTCAGTACATTTTTGTTTTAGTTTTTTATTATTTTAATTTTAAAATCTTTAATTCTTACATGTGTTCCCAAACATGAACCCCCCTCCCACCTCCCTCCCCATAACATCTCTCTGGGTCATCCCCATGCACCAGCCCCAAGCATGCTGTATCCTGCGTCAGACATAGACTGGCGATTCAATTCTTACATGATAGTATACATGTTTCAATGCCATTCTCCCAAATCATCCCACCCTCTCCCTCTCCCTCTGAGTCCAAAAGTCCGTTATACACATCTGTGTCTTTTTCCTGTCTTGCATACAGGGTCGTCATTGCCATCTTTCTAAATTCCATATATATGTGTTAGTATACTGTATTGGTGTTTTTCTTTCTGGCTTACTTCACTCTGTATAATCGGCTCCAGTTTCATCCATCTCATCAGAACTGATTCAAATGAATTCTTTTTAACGGCTGAGTAATACTCCATTGTGTATATGTACCACAGCTTCCTTATCCATTCATCTGCTGATGGACATCTAGGTTGTTTCCATGTCCTGGCTATTATAAACAGTGCTGCGATGAACATTGGGGTACATGTGTCTCTTTCCATTCTGGTTTCCTCAGTGTGTATGCCCAGCAGTGGGATTGCTGGGTCATAAGGTAGTTCTATTTGCAAATTTTTAAGGAATCTCCACACTGTTCTCCATAGTGGCTGTACTAGTTTGCATTCCCACCAACAGTGTAGGAGGGTTCCCTTTTCTCCACACCCTCTCCAGCATTTATTGCTTACAGATTTTTGGATCGCAGCCATTCTGACTGGTGTGAAGTGGTACCTCATTGTGGTTTTGATTTGCATTTCTCTAATAATGAGTGATGTTGAGCATCTTTTCATGTGTTTGTTAGCCATCCGTATGTCTTCTCTGGAGAAATGTCTATTTAGTTCTTTGGCCCATTTTTTGATTGGGTCGTTTATTTTCTGGAATTGAGCTGCATAAGTTGCTTGTATATTTTTGAGATTAGTTGTTTGTCAGTTGCTTCATTTGCTATTATGTTCTCCCATTCCGAAGGCTGTCTTTTCACCTTGCTTATATTTTCCTTTGTTGTGCAGAAGCTTTTAATTTTAATTAGATCCCATTTGTTTATTTTTGTTTTTATTTCCAGAATTCTGGGAGGTGGATCATAGAGGATCCTGCTGTGATTTATGTCTGAGAGTGTTTTGCCTATGTTCTCCTCTAGGAGTTTTATAGTTTCTGATCTTACATTTAGATCTTTAATCCATTTTGAGTTTATTTTTGTGTGCGGTGTTAGGAAGTGATCTAGTTTCATTCTTTTACAAGTGGTTGACCAGTTTTCCCAGCACCACTTGTTAAAGAGATTGTCTTTACTCCATTGTATATTCTTGCCTCCTTTGTCAAAGATAAGGTGTCCATATGTGTGTGGATTTATCTCTGGGCTTTCTATTTTGTTCCATTGATCTATATGTCTGTCTTTGTGCCAGTACCATACTGTCTTGAAAACTACAGGCCAATATCACTGATGAACATAGATGCAAAAATCTTCAACAAAATTCTAGCAATCTCAGAATCCAACAACACATTAAAAAGATCATACACCATGACCAAGTGGGCTTTATCCCAGGGATGCAAGGATTCTTCAATATCCGCAAATCAATCAATGTAATTCACCACATTAACAAATTGAAAAATAAAAACCATATGATTATCTCAATAGATGCAGAGAAGGCCTTTGACAAAATTCAACATCCATTTATGATAAAAACTCTCCAGAAAGCAGGAATAGAAGGAACATACCTCAACATAATAAAAGCTATATATGACAAACCCACAGCAAACATTATCCTCAGTGGTGAAAAATTGAAAGCATTTCCCCTAAAGTCAGGAACAAGACAAGGGTGCCCACTTTCACTGCTACTATTCAACATAGTTCTGGAAGTTTTGGCCACAGCAATCAGAGCAGAAAAAGAAATAAAAGGAATCCAAATTGGAAAAAAAGAAGTAAAACTCTCACTGTTTGCAGATGACATGATCCTCTACATGGAAAACCCTAAAGACTCCACCAGAAAATTACTAGAGCTAATCAATGAATATAGTAAAGTTGCAGGATATAAAATCAACACACAGAAATCCCTTGCATTCCTATACACGAATAATGAGAAAGTAGAAAAGAAATTAAGGAAACAATTCCATTCACCATTGCAACAAAAAGAATAAAATACTTAGGAATATATCTACCTAAAGAAACTAAAGACCTATATATAGAAAACTATAAAACACTGATGAAAGAAATCAAAGAGGACACTAATAGATGGAGAAATAGACCATGTTCATGGATTGGAAGAATCAATATAGTGAAAATGAGTATACTACCCAAAGCAATTTACAAATTCAATGCAATCCCTATCAAGCTACCAGCCATATTTTTCACAGAACTAGAACAAATAATTTCAAGATTTGTATGGAAATACAAAAAACCTCGAATAGCCAAAGCAATCTTGAGAAAGAAGAATGGAACTGGAGGAATCAACTTGCCTGACTTCAGGCTCTACTACAAAGCCACAGTCATCAAGTCAGTACATTTTGAGTTAATTTTGGGGTACAGTTTCATTCTTTCATTCTTTTCCATGTGGCTGTCCAATTTTCCCAATACTATTTATTGAAGAGATTGTACTTTCTCCATTATTTATTCAGCCTCCTTTATTGTAACTTAATTGCCCATATAGGTGTGTTTATTTTAATAAAACCTATAGTTTTATTTTGATCTGTTGATGTATGTATCTGGTTTTTTTTTTTTTTTTTTTTGCCAATACTATGGCTAATACTATGGGTAATTTTTTTTGCCAATACTATACTGTTTTGGCTGTTATAGCTCTTTAATATTGTTTGAAATCAGGGAACATGATGCCTCCAGCTTTTTTGTTCTTTCCCAATATTACTTTAGCTATTCAGGGTCTGTTGTAGTTCTATACACATTTTATGGTGGATTATTTTCTGTGAAAATGGCATTTGAATTTTGAGAGGAATTGCAATGAATTTTGGGTGTATTGGGTTCTTTGGACAGTACTGATTTTAACAACATTCTTCTAATCAGTGAGTACAGAATATTTTTCCATTTTTTGTATTATCTTCAATTTCTTTCATCAATGTCTTACAGTTTTCAGTTTACAGTCTTTTACTACTTGGTTAAACTTATTCCTAGTTCTGTTAATGTTTTGTTTATGGTTTCCTTTGTTGGGCAAAAGCTTTTAAGTTTAATCAGGTCCCTTTGTTTATTTTTGTTTTTGTTTTCATTAGGAGGTGGGTCAAAAAAGATCTTGAGATTTATGACAAAGAGTGTTTTTCCTATGTTTTCCTCTAAGTATTTCATAGTACCAAGTCTTATACTTAGGTCTTTAATCCATTTTGAGTTTATTTATGGATGTAGTTAGTTGTTTTTCAGTTATGTCCAACTGTTTGCGACCCCATGGACTGTAGCACACCAGGCTTCCCTGTCCTTCACTATCTCCCAGAGTTTGTGCAAACTCATGTCCATTGAGTCGATGATGCCATCCAACCATCTCATCCTCTGTCACAGACTTCTCTTCCTGCCCTCAATCTTTCCCAGAATCAAGGTCTTTGTTGGCTTTTTGCATCAGATGGCCAAAGTATTGGAGTGTCAACTTCAGCGTCAGTCCTTCCAATGAATATTCAGGGTTGATCTCCTTCAGAATGGACTGGCTGGATCTCCTTGCAGTCCAAGGGACTCTCAAGAGTCTTCTCCAGCACCATAGTTCAGAAGCATGAATTCTTCGGCACTCAGACTTCTTTATGGTCCAACACTCACATCCATACATCACTACTGGAAAAACTATAGCTTAGACTATATGAACCTTGGTCAGCAAAGTGATGTCTCTGCTTTTTAATATGCTGTCTAGGTTGGTCATAGCTTTTCTTACAATGAGCAAGTGTATTTTAATTTCATGGCTGCAGTCACCATTCACAGTGATCTTGGAGCCCAAGAAAATAAAGTTTGTCACTGTTCCCATTGTTACCCCATCTATTTGCCATGAAGTGATGGGATCGGATGCCATGATCTTAGTTTTTTGAATGTTGAGTTTTAAGCCAGATTTTTTTTACTCTCCTCTTTCACTTTCATCAAGAGGCTCTGTAGTTCCTCTTTCCTTTATGCCATTAGGATTTGAAATAGCTCAACTGAAATTCCATCACCTCCACTAGCTTTGTTCATAGTGATGTTTCCTAAGGCCCACCTGACTTCACATTCCAGGATGTCTGGCTCTAGGTGACACCATCGCGGTATCTGGGTTATGAAGATCATTTTTGTATAGTTCTTCTGTGTATTCTTGCCACCTGTTCTTAATATCTTCTGCTTCTGTTAGGTCCATACTGTTTCTGTCCTTTATTGTGCCCATCTTTGCATGAAAATTTCCCTTGGTCTCTCTAATTTTCTTGAAGAGATCTCTAGTCTTTCCCATTCTATTGTTTCCCACTATTTGCACTGATCACTGAGGAAGGCTTTCTTATCTCTCCTTGCTATTCTTTGGAACTCTGCATTCAGATGGGTATACCTTTCCTTTTCTCCTTTGCATTTGGCTTCTTTTCTCAGCTATTTGTAAGACTTCCTCTGATAACCATTTTGCCTTTTTGCATTTCTTTTTCTTGGGAATGGTCTTGATCACTGCCTCCTGTACAATGTCACGAACCTCCACCCATAGTTCTTCAGGCACTCTGTCCATCAGATCTAATCCCTTGAATCTATTTGTCACTTTCACTGTATAATCGTAAGGGATTTGATTTAGGTCATACCTGAATGGTCTAGTGGTTTTCCCTACTTTCTTCGGTTTAAGTCTAAATTTGGCAATAAGTAGTTCATGATCAGAGCCACAGTCACTCCCAGTCTTGTTTTTGCTGACTTCTCCATCAGAAGACTTATAGATGGATAATGACTTATAGAACTTATAGATGCAGAATGACTTAGAGCATCTTTGGCTGCAAAGAATATAATCAGTCTGATTTCAGTATTGATCATGTGGTGATGTTCATATGTAGAGTCTTCTGTTGTGTTGCTTGAAGAGGTTGTTTGCTATGACCAGTGTGTTCTCTTGGCAAAAGTCTGTTAGCTTTTGCCCTGCTTCATTTTGTACTCCAAGGCCAAACTTGCCTGTTGCTCCAAGTATCTCTTAACTTCCTACTTTTGCATTCCAGTCCCCTATGATGAAAAGGACATCTTTTTTTTTGTGTGTGTGTGTTAGTTGTACCTGGTTGTAGGTCATCATAGAACCATTCAACTTCATCTTCTTCAGCATTAGTGGTTAGGGGATAGACTTGGATTACTGTGAGACTGAATGGTTTGCCTTGAAAAGGAACTGAGATCATCCTGTTGTTTTTGAGATTGCACCCATGTACTGCATTTCAAACTCTTGTTGACTATGAGGGCTATTTCATTTCTTCTAAGGGATTCTTGCCCACAGTAGTAGATACAATGGTCATCTGAATTAAATCACCCATTCCTGTCCATTTTGGTTCACTGATTCCTAAAATGTCGATGTTTACTCTTGCCATCTCCTGTTTGACCACTTCCAATTTACCTTAATTCATGGACCTAACATTCCAGGTTCCTATGCAATATTATTCTTTATAGCATTGAACTTCACTTTCACCACCAGACACATCCATAACTGGGGGTCATTTCCACTTTGATTCAGCCTCTTCATTTCTTCTGGAGCTGTTTCTCTGCTCTTCTCCAGTAGCATATTGGGCACCTACTGACCTGGGCAGGGCTTGGGGGGGGGGCGGGATTGATCTTTCTGTGTCATATCTTTTTGCCTTTTCATACTGTTCATGGGGTTCTCAAAGCCTTCTCCAGTGGACCACGTTTTGTCAGAACTTTCCCCCGTGACCCATCCATCTTGGGTGGCCCTACATGGCATGGCTTTTGGTTTCATTGAGTTACACAAAGCTGTGATCCATGTGATCATTTTGGTTAGTTTTTTGTACTGTGGTTTTCATTCTGTCTGCCCTCTGATAGATGAGGATAAGAGGCCTGTGCAAGCTTCCTGATGGGTTGGACTGGCTGTAGGGAAAACTGGGTTTTGCTCTGGCAGGCAGGGCCATGCTCAATAAGTTTTTAATCCAGTCTTTTCCTGATGGGTGGCGCTGTGCTTCCACCCTGTAGTTAGGCCTGAAGCCAAACTATATAGGGATAATGTCCTCCTCCAAAACAACTTGTTCCAGCATGCCACATCTCCCAGGACTGCTGCTAATGTCCCTGACCCCACGCTGCTGCCAGAGACTCCTGAACACTCACAGGCAATTCTGGCTGCCAGAGACTCCTGAACACTCACAGGCAATTCTGGCTCAGTCTCTTGGGGGTCACTGCTCCTTTCTTCTGGGTCCTGGGGTACACAAGGTCTTGTTTGTGCCCTCCAAGAATCTGTTTCCCCAGTCCTATGGAAGCTCTGTAATCAAATCATGCTCACCTTCAAAGTCAGATTCCCTCGGGATTCTCAGTCCCTTTGCTGGATCCCCAGGTTGGAAAGTCTGTTGTGGGCCTAGAACTTTCACAGAACTTCTTTGGTATAATTTTTCTCCAGTTTGTGGATCACCCATATGGTGTTAGAGAACATTCTAATTTCATTGTTTTGCAAATAGCTGTCCAGTTTTCCCAGCACCACTTATTGAAGAGCTTTTCCCCATTGTATAGTCTTGCCTCCTTTGTCAGGGATTAGTTGATCATAGGTGCATGGGTTTATTTCTGGGCTTCCTATCCTGTTCCATTGATCTATATTTCTGTTTTTGAGTCAGTTCTATATAGGTTTAGCTTTACTGTAGCTTTGTAATATAGTGTGAAGTCAGGGAACCTGATTTCCTTCAGCTACATTTTTCTTTCTCAAGACTGCTTGGCTATTCAGGGTATTTTGTGTTTCCATATAAATTATAAAAATTTTTATTTTACTCCTGTGAAAAATGCCATTGGTAATTTGATAGGGATTGCATTGAATCTCTATATTACTTTGGGTAGTATATAATTTATACCATGTTAATTCCCAAATCCAAGAATCAATCAAAGAATATCTTTCCATCTTACAGTTTTGTTGTGTCAGCATCTTACAGTTTTCTGAGTCCAGCTCTTTTTGCCTCCTTAGGTCGGTTTATTCCTAGGTATCTTTTTTTTTTTTTTTACTTTATTTTGCTTTACAATACTGTATTGGTTTTGCCATACACTGACATGAATCAACCACGGATGTACATGAGTTCCCAATCCTGAACCCCCCTCCCACCCCATATCATCTCTCTGGATTATCCCCGTGCACCAGCCCCAAGCATCCTGTATCCTGTATTGAACATAGACTGGCGATTCGTTTCTTACCTGATAGTATACATGTTTCTATTCCTAGGTATCTTATTCTTTTTGTTGCAATAAGTGAGATTGTTTCCTAAACTTCTTTCTGATCTTTCGTCATTTGTCTATAAGAATGCACGTGGGTTTTTGGCACATTAATTTTGCATCATGCAATTCACTGAAGTCATTGATGAGCGCTGGCAGTTTTCTCGTGGCATCTTGAAGATTTAGTGTGTATAGTCTCATGTCATCTGCAAGCAGCGACAGTTTTACTCCGTTTTTCCAATTTGAATTCCTTTTCTTTCTTTTTCTTCTTTGATTGCCAAGGCTAGGACTTCCAAATATGTTGAACAAAAGTGGTGAGTATAGACATCCTTGTCTTGTTCTTGATCTTTAGAGGAAATGTTTTCAGCTTTTCTCTCTTGAGAATGATGTTTATTGTGGGTTTGTCATATATGGCCTTTAATTATGTTGAAGTTTGTTCCTTCAACCAGGGGGCTTCCCTTGTGGCTCAGTTGGTAAAGAATCTGCCTGCAATGCAGGAGACTTGGGTTCGATCTCTGGGTTGGGAAGATTCCCTGGAGAAGGGAACAGCTACCCACTCCAGTATTCTGGCCTAGAGAATTCCATAGACTGTGTAGTCCCTGGGGCCACCAAGAGTCGGATGTGAATGAGCGACTTCCACTTTCATTTGTTCCTTCTATGCCCACTTTCTGGTAGATTTTTATCATAAATGGGTGTTTAATCTTGTCAGAATCTCTTTCAGCATCTATTGAGATGATCATATGGTTTTATTCTTCAGTTGCTAATGTGGTGAATCATTTTGATTGAGTTATAGATCATGAAAAATCCTTGCATCCCTGGGATGAGTCCCACTCGATCATGGTGTATGATCCCTTTAATGTGTTATTGGAATTGGTTTGCTAGTATTTTGTTGAGGATGTTTGTGTCTATGTTCATCAGTGACATTAGTCTGTCTTTGTGTGTGTGTGTGTGTGTGTGGTATCTTTGTCTGCTTTTGGTATCAGGGTGATGGTGGCCTTGTAGAATGAGTTTGGGAGTGTTCCTTCCTCTACCGTTTTTTGGGAGAGTTTCAGAAGCATAGTGTTAACTCTTTTCTAAGTGTTTGACAGAATTCACCTGTGAAGTTGTTTGACCTTCGGCTTTTGTTTGTTGGAGGTTTTTAAGATACTGGTTCAGTTTCAGTACTTGTGATGGTCTGTTCATATAGTCTATTTCTTCCTGGTTCAGTCTTGGAAAGTTGTACTTTTCTAATAATGTGTCCATTTCCTCTAGGTTTTCCATTTTATTAAGGTATAGTTGCTTATATTAATAGTATTCTCTTATGAGCCTTTGTATTTCTGTGGCGTTAGCTGTCACTTGTCCTTTTCATTTTTCTGACTTTATTAATTTGGGCCCTCTGCCTTTCTGTCTTGATAAGCCTGGCTAAAAGTTTATCAATTTTGTTTATCTTTCCAAAGAACCAGCTTTTAGTTTCTTCAATCTTTTCTATTGTTTTCTTCATCTCTACTTCACTTTTTTTTTTTTTTTTTCTGCTCTGATCTTTCCTTCTACTTAATTTGGGTTTTTTGTGTTGTTCTTTCTCTAGTTGCTATAGGTATAAGGTTCGGTTGTTCATTTGAAGAGTTTTGTTTCCTGAGGTATGATTGTCTTGCTGTAAACTTCCCTCTGAGAATTGCTGTTGCTACATCCCACAGGTTTTAGATCACTGTATTTTCATTGTTATTTGTCTCTAGGTATTTTTTGATTTCTTCTTTTGCTTCAGTGATCCATTTATATTGTTTTAGTCTCCACATGTTTGTGTTTTCTACAGTTTTTTTCCTGTAATTTATTTGGTCCAAAAAAGATACTTGATATGATTTCAACTTTGTTAAAGTTACTGAGACTTGATTTGTGTTCGATCCTTAAGAATGTTCCATGTGCACTTGAGAAAAATGTGTATTCTGCTTTTGGATGAAACATTCTATAAATATTAATTAAATCCATCTTGTCTAATGTGTCATTTAATGCCCATGTTGCCTTGATTTTTCTGTCTGATCTCTCCATTGGTGTAAATGGGTTGTTAAAGTGCCCCACTATTATTGTGTTACTATCGATTTCTCCTTTTATGAATGTTAGCATTTCCCTTGTATATTGAAGTGTTTCTGTGTTAGGTGCTTATATATTTGGTGAGCATCTCTGTGACTGTTACTTTGAACTCTTAGCTAGGTAAATTTTCACTTATGTCTGTTTCATTAAAGCTTTTACTGAGGTTTTATCATGTTCTTTTGTTTGAAATATATTGCTTGTTTATTCATTTTCCTTTACTTGCTGCGTTGTTGTTCTGTGCATTAGCTAAAACAATCCCTCTCCCAGTCTTGGACGGGCCTTGTGTAACAGATGAACCTTATTGTTCCACCCTGCTCTGGCCCTTAGTTGTCTTAAATCTTTGTGATTGTGTAAGCAGCCTACTTTTGGAGAAGGCAATGGCACCCCACTCCAGTACTCTTGCCTGGAAAATCCCATGGATGGAGGAGCCTGGTAGGCTGCAGTCCATGGGGTCCCGAAGAGTTGGACACAACTGAGTGACTTCACTTTCACTTTTCACTTTCATGCATTGGAGAAGGAAATGGCAACCCACTCCAGTGTTCTTGCCTGGAGAATCTCAGGGACAGGGGAGCCTGATGGGCTGCCATCTATGGGGTTGCACAGAGTCGGACACGACTGAAGTGACTTAGCAGCAGCAGCAAGCAGCCTACTTTATTCTTAGTGGCTTTTGGTAGTTGAGGGTGTGCAGTGACCTGTTGGTGTCCCAAAAAGGGAAGATCTCAGCACCTAGACTCAGGCTGATGGTAAGCTAGGCCCTCAGGCAGCAGATTTTCAACTGTGCAAGCACACCTCTTTCAGGGGCAGACGGGCCTTCCTGTCTGCTCTCTGTACCGTGAGCTCTGCAGTATCAGCTAGTTAGGAAGTTTCTTTGTTTGCTGCTGTCTCATTAACACAAGGACACAAATCCCATAAACACAGGCTCTGCTGGCCATGAGACTCAGGCTATCATGTGATGTAGCACAGCCACAAAAACTGGGGCACCACACGTATACACAAGCTTCTTTCCTGGAGAAGCAGGTGACCTGGGGCAAGACAAAGGGAGAGTGTGAGGATGATACCCACTGGTCTCCCTCATCTCTGGAGGGGATTATAATCCCCTTTGTGTGTACTCAGTCCCTCCTATGACTTAGCTCCTCTGTCCATTCTCCAGGCAAGAATACTGGAGCAGGTTATCATGCCCTCCTCCAGGGAGTCTTTCCGACCCAGGGATTGAACCCACGTCTCCTGTGGCTCCTGCACTGTAGTTTGATTCTTTACCACTGAGCCATCAGGGAAGCCCCATAATTAGCCCTTAGATGTGCTTAATTAGAAGTCTGTGCCCAGGCCGCAGCTATGAAGCTAAGCTAATAGGCCTCTTGCACAGAATGTCAGGGGTGTGTTTCAGTCTGCTGTCTCTCTGCTGTGTCCTGGGGTGGGTAGCCAGTTAAGAGCTGTTTCTCCATTTGTGACAGTCCTACAGGACCCAATAGCCACTAGAGTCACGTGTTTAAGGGGTGTCCCCTGGTGGCAGCCACAAAAACCAGGGCACCAGATGTACGCAAGAGGTCCTTTTCTGGAAGATATCGACAGTCTGGAGGGAGGTGGAGGGACAGTATGAAGATGGCCCTACCAGCCTCTGCGGTCTCTCCAAAGAGAGTATTTCAGTAGGCTTCTAGATGTGTGTTTAATTAGAAAACTGGCCCCTAGGCCAAGTCTTTAAGATGTGCAGATAGGTGTCATTCATAGAAAGACTGGGAGTGTTTCAGCAGAGGTCTCTGTGGAGTCCGGAGGGGAGTAGCCAGAGAAGTCTGCATGAGCCTTTTAAGAACTACTTTTTTGGGTAGTTAAATTGAGTGAAGGTGGTCAAAGGTACAAACTTCAGTTAGAAGCAAGTTCTGGGGATGTTATGTACAGTATGGTATTTGTAGTTAATACTGTATTATATGTTTGCTAAATAGATCTCTTTAAAAAATTAATTGAAGTATAATTGATTTACAATGTTGTATTAGTTTTAGGTGTACTGAATTCAGTTATACATATATACATGCATACATATTCCTTCTCAGATTCTTTTCCTTTATAGCTTATTATAAAATATTAAGTGTAATTCTCTGTGCTATATACAGTAGGTCCTTGTTGGCTATCGTATACATAGTATTATGACTATGTTAATCCCAACCTCATAATTTATCCCTCTTCTCCTCTTCCCCTTTCCCCTTTGGTTAACCGTAAGTTTGTTTTCTGTTTGTGAATCTCTTTCTGCTTTGTAAGTTAGTTCATTTATACTTTTAAAAAAAGATTCCACATACAAGTGATATCATATTTGTCTTTCTCTGTATGACTTAATTCACTTAGTCTGATAATCACTAGTTCTATCCATGTTGCTACAAATGTCATTACTTCAGTCTTCTTTATGGCCGAGTAATATTCCCGTGTGTGTGTGTGTGTCCATCGCGGTCCTTCCCTGTGACCTCATGGACTGTAGCCCACCAGGCTCCTCTGCCCATGGGATTTTCTAGGCAAGAATACTGAAGTGGATGGCCAGTTCCTTCTCCAGGGGATCTTCCTGACCATGGGTCTTCTGCACTACAGGCAGATTCTTTACCTTCTGGGCCACCAAAGATATATGCCACTTTTTTTTTTAATGTATATTTACAATGTTGTGCCAATCTCTGCTGTACAGCAAAGTGACTCAGTTATACACATATATACATTCTTTTTTAATCTTTTCCGTTATGGTTATTACATACTGAGTATAGATCCCTGTGCTATACATTAAGACTTTGCTGTTTATCCATTCTAAATGTAATAGTTTGCCTCTACCAGCGCGAAACTCCAGCCCATTCCTTTTCCTCCCTCCTCCCCCTGGGCAACCAGAAGTCTGCCTTTGTGTCTGTGAGTCTGTTCATGTTTTGTAGATAGGCTCATGTGTGTCATATTTTAAATTCCACACACAAGTGATATCATGGTATTTTTCTTTGTTTCTGACTTACTTCACTTAATATGATAATCTGCCATTTCATCCCTGTTGCTGCAAATGGCATTGTTTTGTTCTTTTTCATGGCTGAGTAGAATGCCATTGTCTATACATACCATCACATCTTTATCCATTTATCTGTTGCTGGACATTAGGTTATTTTCACATTTTGGCTATGGTGAATGAAGATCTCCTGGAGTAGAAATGGCAACCCACTCCAGTATTCTTGCCTGGAAAGTTCCATGGACAGAGGAACCTAGTGGGCTACAGTCCATGGGGTGGCAAAGAATCAGACATGACTGAGCGACTGAGAACACACTCTAACATAAGAGTAGACAACAACAACAAGCCTACAAACCTGTTTCTTCACAAGGTATTTGCAGGTGTAGCTAACCTGGTTTTTAGAGCTTCTCAACGGGCTCTTCTCAACAGGCTCCTGCCATTACAGGAGACGCAGATCTGACCCCTGCTCAGGAAGAGTCCCTGGAGAAGAGAAGGAGTGGCAACCCACTCCAGTATTCTCACCTGGGAAATCCCACAGGAGGAGGAGCCTGGCAGGTTACAGTCCATGGAGTCACAGAGAGTCAGACACTACTGAGCAACTGAGCACGTTTCTGTGAACACAGGGGTACACATATATTTTTGAATTACAGTTTTGTCCGGGTATACTCCCAGGAGTGAGATTGCTGAATGATATGGTAATTCAAATTTTAGTTTTCTGAGGAACCTCCATCCTGTTTCCCATAGTTTCTGTACCAATGTACATTTCTACCAGCAGTGTAGAAGGGTTCCCTCTTCTCCACATCCTCTTGTAGATTTTCTAATGAAGGCCATTCTGACCTGTGTAAGGTGGTACCTCACTGTAGGTTTTGATTTGCATTTCTGTAATAATTAGTGATGTTTAGCATCTTTTCACGTGTTTGGCCATCTGTATGTCTTTTTTGGAGAAAGGCCTATTAAGGTCTTTTGCGCGTTTTTCAGTTGGGTTGTTTTTGTTGTTGAGTTGTATGGGCTGTTTGTATATTTTGGAGATTAAGCCCTTGTCTGTTGCATCATTCACAACTATTTTCTCCCATTTCGTAGATTGTCTTTTTGTTTTTTTAAAAAAGTTTCCTGTGCTGTGCAAAAGCTTATAAATTTGATTAAGTCCCATTTGTATATTTTTATTATTTCTATTGTCTTGGGAGACTGACCTAAGAAACATTGGTACAATTTATGTCAGAGAATGTTTTGCCTATACAGGAGCTTTATGGTGTCATGTCTTATGTTTAAGTCTTTAAAAGCCATTTTCAGTTTATTTTTTTGTGCATGGTGTGAGGGCATGTTCTAACTTGATTGATTTACTTGCAGCTGTCCAAATTTCCCAGCACCACTTGCTGGAGACTTTTTCCCATTTCATATTCTTGCTCCTTTGTCAAAGATAAATTGACCATAGGTGTGTGGGTTTATTTCTGGGCTCTCTATTCTGTTCCATTGATCCATATGTCTGTTTTAAACCAGTACTACCCTATTTTGATTACTGTGGCTTTGTTGGATTGTCTGAATTCTAACGGGTTATGCCTGCCCTCCTGCTTTGTCTCTTTCCTCAGGATTGTGCTGGCATTTCTGGGTCTTTTATGGTTCCATATAAATTTTTGGATTATTTGTTCTAGTTCTGTGAAAAATGTCATGGTCAATTTGATAGGGATTGAATTAAATCTGTAGATTACTTTGGGTAGTATTGCCATTTTAGCAATATAAATTCAGTCCAAAAGCATGGGATATCTTTTCTTTCAATCATCTTTTAATTCCTTTATTAATATTTTATAGTTCTTAACTATAAGTTTATTCATATATATATATTTGATGCAATGTTAAGAATATTGTTTCTCTTTTACATTCCTTTTCTGATATTTTATTGTTAGTGTGAATGCAATCAATTTCTGAGAGTTAATCTCGTATTTCCTAAATTCATTTATTAGATCCTTTCGTGTGGAGTCCTTAGGGACTCCATATCCATTCATCTGTCGATGAACATTTAGCTTGCTTCCGTACCTTGGCTATTGGAAATAGTGCTTCTGTGAATATTGGGGTGCATGTTTCTTTTCAAATTATAGAGTTTTTGTCTTTTCTCGATATGTACCCAGGATTGGGACTGTAGGATCAAATAAATGGTAACTATTTTTAGCTTTTTAAGGAACCTCCATATTGTTTTCCAGAGCGCCAATGTAAACTGTACCGATGTGCATTCCCACCAACAGTGTGGGAGGGTACCTTTCTCTACATCCTCTCTAGCATTTACTTTGTAGACTTTTCAATGATGGCCATCCCGACTGGTGTGAGACATTTTAAAAAGACATTTAATAAAATTTTGTTAGGGCTTTTTATCTTTCAAATTAAAAATAATGCCTAGAGGGCAAAAACCAAGAGAAATTTTAAAAATGGTTTCTTGTTTGCTATATCCTGGTGGGTCTCATGGATGCAAGTCCCATTGGCTTTCAAAGCTAAATATTTTGTCTCTTACATGCAAATCTTAAAAGCTGGAGTGCCTGATATGAGGTCCAAACCATTTTCTTGTCATGGAGAAGCTTGGAGTTGTGGGTTTCCTCCTGACTGTGGGTAGCCATGCCAGGGGGGGTGTATACTAAGACTGTGTCTCTGCCTCCTACCTGGTTTGATGTGGGTTTCTTCTCATTCATCTGATGTGTTGGGGTTGCTCATCTAGTAATTGGATTTCTTTTAAAACACATTGTTCTGAATGTAACTGTTGATTACATGTGTCTGTGGGAGGAGGTAAGTTCAGGACCTTCTAGTCACCGTCTTGAATGGAACCCCTCATGCTTTTCTATTTTCTTACTAGACTAGTGGGTAAGAGTGCTGTCTCCATTGTCCCGCCTCCAGGGTTCACTGCTCTGCTGCTTACTTCCTGCAAGGGAAGTTGGACCTTTGCTAAGTGGGGGTAATGGTAGTATGTGGTTTTATGTTTGAGGACAAACATCTCTGCACACCTGGAATGCTTTGAGCACAGGGGATTAAATGAGGCAGTTTATCATCTGTCTACTCCCACTGAAGTGTCAGCTTCATCAGGGCAGGACTTTTTTTCTTTGCACTCCCAGCCTCTAAAATTTGAATGGATGCAAACACAGCTCAGTATTCTTACTCATTGGTCTCAGCCCTCATTCCTATTGGCCTGGCTGCCTACCTTCTTGCAGTCCAACCTGTGCCCTTCTGACAGCTGCTCAGGCTGGCGGTAACTCATCTTTGAGGCTCTGTAAGCCTTCTGGGCATCAGTTCTGAGGTCTTCCCGGGGACATCCTCGAGGCTGATAAAATTATCTGATAAACATGGAGTGACTGGTGACACTTTCTTAGTTGAAATGTAAATTTTCATACTAGCAGCACCATTTTTGTGTAACTGCCTAAGCTTTAGTGGGAGTATTAGGAAACATGACTAACTGCAAAGTTTTACAATATTCCAAGTGCATACATATTAAACATCATAAATATGACTTTGTCTTACTAAGGTAGCAAATGCTCTTGGCATGTTTTCAAGGCCCTGTGACGAGGCAGACTGCCTGGGCAATGTATGTGGCTTGTTCCTCGAAACACCATAGAACAATATAAGACAGAGAAGAGGGACAGAACATAAGATATAGAGGTGATGTCTAATAGGGAAGACATCATGAGATCCAGGGAGGACCCCAGCCTTTAAGTCATCCAGCATTTTAGGTTTTAAAAAGTTACCTTCAGTTTGTGTGCTCAGCTGCCCAGCTAAACTCTAGAAATGAGAATCAGCTTGGGAAAGAAAACTCCCAGATGGAGTCCAGTTATATGCTAGGCACTTGTATTAGCTTGTTTATTCCTCATGATCACCAGTTACTAAAGGACAGTTGGGATTTGAACCTGGGCCTGATTTCTTCTGGAAGCTAAGACTCTACACATTGTACTTCCACTTTCTGCTGTGAAGACCTCAGTGGGAAAGAGGATCCTGTGCAAACTTGAAAATGCAGTGAACTTGAATGGGAACATCTTGTCTGCCTGCTCCTCAAATGACCCAGCCGGTCTAGGATTAAGGCTGCTTTAGTTTATCTATACTTTTTTTTTTTCTCTCACATTGGTCAGCGGTTACATGGTAACATGGCAGTTAGCTGGTGTTAGCATCTCTGCAGGTAGCTGGTGACGATATCAGACCCTGCAGGCACTGCTAGCTAGTGGCACCGATCTTCTCTGGCGATTGGCGGGGGGGGGGGGGGGGTGGCTTATAATCATATTGTCAGTGACTGCTGCATTATATGCAGTGCTTATTTAAACAAACAATAATAGAAAACATGACTCCAGCAAAGCCGAAACATGTAGCCACATTTCACCTGGACTTGTATGTAGTGACAGGCAATGTGTGTCTAATTTTAGACCAGTTTGAGAGGTAGAGATCTCAAAAGAAGCACACATATGTATACTTTGGAGAATAGCACTTACCTGAGAAAAAAACAAGCTATCAATCAAGTAATCTTTTAAGCTAATTTTTAAAGGGTATTTTATACAAAATAGTGATTAACCTTTGCGATATTTGATGAAGCAAGACAAAGAAGCTGTTTCTTTTTTTTTTCCATAAATTAGATTACTGCTTCCCAAAACGATACCCAAAGGAATGGTATTCCATGAAATATTCCAAAAAATGCCTTATGTGGACAAGTGTGAGGCATGGTCTATTTTTCTCTTGAAGATTTAAGGTTGGGGAGACACCAAAACTTTTAAAAAAGTCTTACTGGTTTTATTTCCAGGAAGTGGTCTATGGCAATAAGAAATTTCTGATTGTAACATATGTTTGGACCATTCACTCATGTGGTCTCTTTGTTTTATGAACCTCCGTACTATGATTTCCAGGAATACTTTGTCACCAAACTGACAGACAAGTAGGTGAATAATCCTAGGTCCACTGATTTTTAGGGGGCATCCAAACCAGATGAGCCTGGATCAGCTGTCTGAGGGGTTAACACATGAGCCAGCGAGCTGCCTCTTACAGCCTCCTCCGCACAAACGGGGAGCTGGGTGGATGCACTCAGCCTCGGTGCAGGGCTGACAGTCTGACTTCACTGCTAATTCCCACAGAGAAGTGACATGATGCATGCAGAATGGTGGCAGCTCTGGGGTTACCACTCAATACAAAGGAACCAGAGAGAAACCTCCCATTCTTAAATAACATTTATTATTGTTGGAAAGAAGTCTTTCTTCATGAGAACAATGCTCACACTTATTTAAAGGTATACTGGTTATGGTTATAGAAGCAAATTTCACTGAGGTGCTCTATATGAAGTATGCCCGACTACGACTCTGAGGTCAGCAATCTAATGTTCACAAAGTGTTGGCTGCCATTAGCTATGTATCCAAACATGCCTTTTTCTTCCCCCCCTTTTAAAACATGTGCCTGCACAGGGTGGAGAAAGAAACGCCAAGGGCCTGCTAAAAAGGAGAAGCCTAGAAAAGATAAAATTCCTGCAGATAGTTCTGGCCAACTGCGGCCCATGAGTGCAGGAATAGTGTTTATGTGGGGAGGCACTGCGCCCAGTGGTTTCTCGGTTTAATGGTATGAGAGCCCTTGAGGTTTTCTGCGGCGGAGGAGGAAGAAAGAGATGCCATTTACTGAATCCAGTCGATGTTCAGGCAGCGTGCTATGAACGCAAACATGTCTGAGACTTCTTCTATCACTTTGGCTGTGGGCTTCCCGGCCCCATGGCCCGCCTTGGTGTCCACATGGATAAGCAGGGGGTTGTTCTGCTTCCGGCTGCGGCCCACGAGGTGCTGAAGGGTGGCGATGAACTTGAGGGAGTGAAGCGGGACCACGCGGTCATCGTGGTCTGCGGTGAGGAGAAGCATGGACGGGTACTGGATGTCGTCTGCCTCTGGCAGCTTCACGTTGTGCAGGGGAGAGTATCTGAAAGGCAAGGGCACTTCCATGAGGCCAGGTATCAAAAGGAGAGCTGTGCGTGTCCCCTAGGTTAATCACGGGACTGGTGGGCACAGATGCCTGTGTCGTTCATCAGCAGTGAGGACTGTGGCCAGCTGCTCCCTGTGTGACCGGGTGACCGCTGCAGACATTATGGTGGGCCGTGACTGGCCAGGGCTATTGGAGGCTGGGGAGCCCTGTCATTTATTTGGTCCCCACTTTGGGAGACTGTGTAAGAGAGAAACTCACAGGGCTTCTGGAACAACCCAAACTACATGCTCACTGACTGTCTTGAGGTGAATATTTTCATATTCTTCAGGCTGAATTTTTCGCTGCAACAAAGTGGACTGGTTGTCCCTTTGTTTATTATGAGAAAACATTCTAAATTGAAGTATAGTTGATTTACAATATTAGTTTCAGGTAATTCAATATATTCTTAGAGATTATACTCCAATTAAAGTTATAAAATAATGGCTTTATTCCCTGTGCCGTACAGCACGTCCTTGCAGCTTCTTCATTTTATACACAGTAGTTTGTATCTCTTAGTTCCTGACTTCCATCTTGCTGATTATTCTTTTAAATCACTGACTATGGATATAATAGGTGCAAGCCTTTCTTTTGTTGAAGAATTTGAAGTCCACAGTGTCTGGCAGCTTTTTGTCTGTTTGGTATGTATAAAATCTTTATTCTGATCTCAGCTTGATAGACTTAGGAAGAACACAGGTGCCCCCTGGGCCTAGTTTCTGTCTGAAAACCAGGGAACCTGAGCTGGTCTGCTGACCTGCTGGCTCCCAGTCCAGCAGAAACTGACTTTGGCCAATGGTGAGAAAGTTAGTGTAGGAGGAACCTTCTGAAGCATAAGATAAATTTGCAGTTAACAAAAGGTTTTTAAAAACTAAGTACAGTCAGATTAAATGCTTCATGCTAATTAAGTAAAGTGAAAGAAATCTCTTGAGTATTTCTTCTTTACTTTTTAGTCAATACAGCTGTCTTATTTCTCAGAGTGTTCAGTATTAATGAATGAACTATTTTAGTAGAGTTTTATTTTGTAGAGTGAATAGGCAAAAATAGTAAAATTTCTGCTCAGTTAACCAAGTCAAGACTAAAACCTTCTAGGGTTTAGTCTCCTAATGGGTTAAGATGGGAGTGACAATGGATCTGTTTTCTGATCTCACTTCAGAGGATTTTTGGATCAACCCTGGTCCTCCGGATAAGGATTAGTTCTGTGGGAAAACAAGCTTGGAAATTCTTTTTATGACTAATACCTCTCCCTACCTCAAGATTCAAATACCACATTTATGTATTAAGGATTCTGAGAAGTTCCGTAGGGAAAAAAATAAGTCTGTTAGGCTTTATTTATCCCAGCCATTCACAAACTTCGAAATCTAGATCTTTTTTCAGGGAGGATCCCCTCCAGTGTAGTGGATTCAGTTCTCTGCTCACTTGGGAGCAGATGAGAGGACATGTAGCCCTGTGAGTGCTAGGCTGGAAAAATTAAGGTCTGAAATAGGGGTATCACTGATGTCTTGACAGAAAAAAATATTAAGGACTCTTTTATTGCTTTCAAATTAATTTTAGGAGTATTGGGTTCCAGTGACTATTTTGTTGCCTTCAACATACAATTAATTCAGTCTTTTCAACTGAGTATAAATGGGACCTCACTCCCTAAGTGCCTATTTTCTCTGTTAATTTGAACTATGACTCCTTCAGATATTCAGCTTTCACCAGGATGTGTCAGTGGGGTTACTTGTATATTTTTAAAGTTAAACTTTTCCCCCTCCTACAGAACAGAATATAGCAGTTTGAAAGTATTAAATTAAAAAAAAATCCAAGTCATTTTAGCCAAATATCTAAGTGGAGAACTAGCCATAGAAAGCACATCAAATGGAGGAAAAAACACCTGACTTGAGAAACTGAAGTTATTGTATCAAAATCTATAGTTGACTGAGAAGACTGGGACAGGGGACACAGGCTCCTGATGCTATATTCCAAGGGCAATTCCTTAATACTGCTGGTAAAACCCCCCAGATCCCTGCTGGGGGAAGTAGAGAGAACCAAGAGCCAAAGAAGAATGCAGCTTACAGTCTTGAGAATCTAGATGTTTGCTATTTTCTCGCTGTTATCACCAAAGTGGTTGAGGGATATAAATATTTCAATAATGCAGTAGTTTCAAATATGGGCTTCTGGGTGGCTCAGTGGAAAAGAATCCACTTACCCATGCAGGAGATGTGGGTTCCAACCCTGGGTCAGGGAAAGTCCCTGGAGAAGGAAATGGCAACCCACTCTAGTATTCTTGCCTGGGAAATCCCATGGATAGAGGATCCTGGAGGGCTACGGTCCATGGGGTTGCAAAAGAGTCGGACACAATTTAGCAACTAAGCAACAACAAAGTTTCAAATATAAGTGGTTATACTGAAAGCACAAAATAAGTTGAACTGTCCTTGCATGTGGAGAAGGCAATGGCACCCCACTATGGGACTCTTGCCTGGAAAATCCCATGGACGGAGGCGCCTGGTAGGCTGCAGTCCATGGGGTCGCTAAGAGTTGGGCACGACTGAGTGACTTCACTTCACTTTTCACTTTCATGCTTTGGAGAAGGAAATGGCAACCCACTCCAGTGTTCTTGTCTGGAGAATCCCAGGGTCGGGGGATCCTGGTGGGCTGCTGTCCATGGGGTCACACAGAGTCGGACACGACTGAAGCGACTTAGCAGCAGCAGCAGCAGCAGTACTTGCATATAGTCCTATTTCCTTATTTTTTAATTGAGAAAAAGAATCCTATATATATTTATGTTATAATGATACCTTTTTTAAAATTAGTTTTTAATTGCTGGATCAACAAAAAAACGCACAGATTTCTTATTTCATAGTAAGTCAGAAGTCTGAGTTGGTTTGACGGGGTTCTCTGGCTGTCTCAAGGTTGAATCAAGTTGTTGGCTAGCTGGGCACTTATTAAAAAGTTCTAGGGGAAACTCTACTTCTGGACTCATTTCAGTTGGCAGAATTCAGCTCCACAAGGCTGTAGGACTGCGGTCCTCATTTCTTTGCCAGCTATTGATTAGGGTTGGCCCCCTAAAGGGGGTAAAGGCCCCCTTCCTCCATTTTCAAAGGCAGCAATGGTGGGTCTAGGTCTCCTCGTGCTTCCAGTTTCTCTCATCCTTTTTGCTGCATCCCTGACTCTTCTCGCCAGAGACAGTGCCCTGCCTTTAAGGGTCTGTCATTAGATTAGGCCCTCTTGATAATCCAGGACAATGTTTCCATTCTGGTCAGCTGACTAGTAATCTTCATTTAATTTGCAAAGTCCCTGTGGAGCAGTCCACAGATCAGTCAACCACTGAAGAACTAGGGGGACAGGGATCCTGGAGGACTATCTTTAGAGTTCTGCCATCACATCTTTGTTATTTTTGTTCAAGACCAGATCAGAACTAGGAAGACAGATAAGTATCCCCACCACGTATCCTGCTTTTGCAGTGAATTACATGTAAACATGAGATACTGAAGAGGACAGTCAAACATACCCTTTTGACTATGTTCAGTATTCTGACATCAAATCGTTAGCAACACAAATACATCAATATGAATCAAAACCTTACTTGATAAGCCATTCAAAATGTTGTTTGTTGTCTGAGCACCCATAATCAGTCGTCCAGGCGTGACCAATGGTATATTTATGGAACTTCAACATGTCCATTACTCCAACTTGGGCAATAACACAACCAAAGAGGTCAGGACGCTGATTGGCACAGGTAGCTAAAAATCAAGATAGAAAAAGGAGGTCGTCCATCATTAAATATCTGTCATAAACAAAACCAAAAGAGAACAAAACAACACGTAAATGTTTTCTGAATCCTGATGGTCTTTTTTGTCCATAAGCACAGGAAGAAACTATCAGAAATCACTTGCCCAAGAGTCTATAAGGTTTCCCCCGCTTCTAGTATATATCCGAGAAGTGGAATATTTTCATCAGTAGTAGACACATAACTCTTCACGAAAATCTCTTGAACTTTCTGTAAAATCTGTGCTGCTCCCATCCCTAGCTGCGTTCACAGGTGATGCAGGATATTAACAAACTTACGCAGGATCTCAAAACGAGCCTGAGATATTGTGACAGAATAAGAAATACCTATTTAATCTTTGTCCCTGGTTCCTAGAACAGATCTCCTAAAACCCTGGAGAGTTTCCTGAGTGACAAGGTGAGAGGAGTATTTTTCATAATTCATAACTAACGCCTCTCAACCATATCTGAGCTCATGCTAATGAGGTGGCTCTTGCTGGGTCCCTAGACAGCTTCAGGATGGGGGCCGGTGGACCAAGGGACTGACCTTGTGATAGGACTGGATCTTCTGGTCCCACCTCTGACGTCTGGGGAGAGCAGTGGGGCTGGAGATAGTGACTCATGGCTACTGATTTAATCAATCCAGCCTGTATAACAGAACCTTCATAAAAACCAATGGAGTTTGGAGAGCTCCTGGGTTGGCGAACACATGGAGGTGCTGGGACTGTGGTGCACTAACAGGGCCTGCAGGCTTGGCACGCACCTGCCCCAGCTATACATCTCCTCTGAAATGTTCCCAAATTTTATCCTTTATAACAAACTGGTAAATGTTAAGAGTGTTCCTGAGAGTCGCTTAGTTGTGTCCATCTCTTTGCGACCCCATGGACTATACAGTCCATAGAGTTCTCCAGGCTAGAATACTGGAGTGGGTAGCCTTTCCCTTCTCCAAGGGATGTTCCTAACCCAGGGATCGAACGCAGGTCTCCTGCATTGAGGGCAGATTCTTTACCAGCTAAGCCACAAGGGAAGCCCAAGAAAACTGGAGTGGGTAGCCTATCCCTTCTCCACTGGATCTTCCTGACCCAGGAATCGAACTGGGATCTCCTGCATTGCAGGCAGATTCTTTGCTACCTGAGCTATCAGGGGAGCCCTAAGAATGTTCCTGAGTTCTATCAAATTATTGAACTTGAGGAGGGGGACCTGGGAAACCCCGGTTTATAGCCATCAATCAGAAACATGAGAAGTCCAGGACTTGTGATTGGTGTCTGCATTGGGGACTGTCCTTTGGCTCTGTGCTAACTCTGGGTAGTGTCAGAATGGAACTGAATTCTGCGACACCCAGTTGGTGTCTGGAGAGTTGGGAGTAATGGTTGGTGTGGGACCCACCATCCCACCCCTTCCTGCATTTGGCATCAGAAGTGTTGTAAACAGCAACAGTTGATATAGGTATAGCTCAAAGCAGAACAGAGCCTAAGACCCAATTCAGAGCTCTATCAGATACTGACATATTTTCTTGTCTTGTTTTAAAAATGCTCTTCTTTGTATACTTAAAATTTTATTTTTTTGATAATTCAATAAATGTTTATTGAAAATCTGCCATGTGCCTTGCACTAGGCAGGGCGCCTGGGGATGTCAGTGAATAATTTAGTGGGAAAGATGAAAGAAGTGAATGGGCAGTTACAGTGTGCCATTCACTTCTGTTGAGAAAGTGCGGGTACTATGGAGGAAGGGTGTAGGCCAGCATAATGAAGTTGGGGAGGCTTTGGGAGGAAGTAACGTCGAAGCTGGCATGACTAGGAGTTAGTCGAGAGATGTGAACTTTTCCTGCCTCTGGCAAGAAAGCTCCCACTGCAGTGTAGACGTCAGTGCTTATTCACAATACCGATTTCTGAGTCCCACCCCTGCAGATCTCCTCCCCGCTCAGAGGTGGGAGGGGCAGGAAGATGTTCTTTAAAGAAGCACTTTAGCATCTTGATGGACAAACTCCATCTCTGAAGGTCCCATAAAGGACCTGGTTTATTAAAAGGCATAAACCAATTCCTGAAAATACAACTCCAAAAATGGACTTATTGGATGAACCAGTAAATTACAGCACAATTCTCCCACTACTAAAATCAGGTGGTATTTTCAACATCTTTTCCCATTAAATAGTTTAGATTCACCCTAAGTTGTTCTTTCTTTTATATTAATACTTGTTTAATTCATATGAAAATTTAGTTGGCTCAAACTCGAAGTATACTAGGAATCAGACCACTTCTGATTACTTCCATCATCACACCCAGGTCCACGCCAGCATCTTCTCCCACTGAGACAGAAGCCATCTAGCTGGCCTCCTGTTTTTCTGTCCTCGCCTCTTCTGCCTACCCTAACATAGCAACGGATCAATCCATGATCCTGATTTTAAAACATGTCAAGTTATACGCCACTTCTCTGCTCAAAACTCACCCAAAGGCTTCTCATGTCAGAGTAAACCATGTTCTCTCTGACAGCGGTGAGGCCTGGTTTAGGTTCCCACCATCCCTAACCTCTCCCATCACTCGCCCTTGCTCTCTGTGCCTAGCCACAGACACGGGTCTCCAGGCCGCATGTGGGCCTTGGGCACGTCATGTCGCCTGCCTCAGCTAGCTAGAATGAAAGCTCCATGAAGGTGTTGTCTGTTTCACTGCCGACATATTTCCAGTATCTGAAAAATTGCCCAGCACTTGCTCAGTACATATTTGTTGAATAGATAAATCAAATTTGTGGTTATTTGGTATTTAAGAATATTATCCATATCCTTTCTCAATTTTTCTTTAAATTGAAGTATAACTGACATAAAGTGTATTAGTCTCAGGTGTACAACAGCGATTTGGTATTTTTATGCATCACAAAATGATCACCATAAGTCTAGTTACCATCTCATCACATAAAGTTATTAAATATTAACTATATTCCCTATCTATACAGTATATCTCTGAGATATTCTATCACAGTGTTTGCACCTCTCAGTTGCCCTCATTCATTTCACTCACCTTTCCATCCCACTCCACTCTGGCAGCCACTCATTTTTCTGTATCTATTATTAGTCTGTTTGCTCAATTGTGTTTTTACATTTCTCATATAAGTGAAATCATACGGTAACTGTCTTTCTGACTTATTTTACTTAGCATAATACCCTCTAGGTCCATGCATGTTGTCGCAAATAGTGAGATTTCATTCTTTTCTATGGCTGAGTAGTATTCCACTGTGTGTATATTATACATATAAATCTTCTTTATCCATTAGTTTATCAGTGGGCACTTAGGTTGCTTTCATATCTTAGCCATTGTGAATAATACTAGAATGAACATAGGGGTACATATCTTTTTGAATTAGTGGTTTTGACTTCTTTGAAAAAAACTGCCCAGAAGTAGAACTGCTGAATCATACAGTTGTTCAATTTTTACTTTTTAAGGAACCTTCACCCTGTCTGTATAGTGCAGAACAGCTCACATTCCCACCAGTGCATGAGGGCTCCCTTCCACTTCAGCCTTGTCAACACTGATTACTTGTTGTCCTTTGGATACAAGTCCTAACTGACGGGTGTGAGGCGGCGTCTCACTGTGGTTTTGATTTGCATTTCCTTGATGATTAGTACCACTGAGCATATTCTCATGTGTCTACTGGCCGTAAGTGTATCTTCTCTGGAAAAATGTCTATTTAGGCGCTCTCCTCATTGTTAACTGTTTGTTTTTGGTGTTGAGTTGTATGGGTTCTTAGGCTATTTTGGACATCAAGCTCTTAGCAGATATGTTGTCTGGAAATACCTGCTCGGGTTCAGTAAGCTGCCTTTTCATTTTGGTGGTAGTTTTCTTCGCTGTGCAAAAGCTTATTAGGTTGCTACAGTCCCATTTGTTTGTTCTGCTTTTGTTTCCCTTGCCTGAGGAGATATATCCAAAACAATTTCATGAAGACCAATTCAGTGTACTGCTTATGGTTTCTTCAAGGGGTTTTATGGCTTCAGTTTTTCTAAATATTTTTTTGAGTTCATTTTCATATACGATGCGGGAAAGTAGTCCAGTCTGACTCTTTGGCATGAAACTGTCTAGTTTTCCCAACACCATTTATTGACAAGGCTATCTTTTTCCCACTGTTTGTTCTTCCTTCCTTTCTTGTGGATTGACTATATATGTGGGTTTATTTTGGGGTTCTCTGTTTTGTTCCATTGACCTTTATGTCTGTTTCTATGCCAGTACCATATTGTTTTGGTAACTAGAGTTTTGCAGTACAGTTTGAAATCAATGACCATGACACCTCTAGCTTTGTTCTTCTTTTTCAAGACTGTTTTGGCTATTTGGGGTCTTTTGTATTTCTTATTTGTTCCAGTTCTGCAAAATTGCCATTGATGTTTTGGTAGGATTTGCACTGACTCTGTACACTGCCTCGGTAGCAGGGTGATTTTAATAATGTTCACTCTTCAAACCTATGAGCATAGTCCATCTTTTAGGTGGTTTGTGCCACCTTCAGCTTCAGCACGTCTTTGTACAGGGCTTTCACCTCTTTTACTAGATTTATGACTAGGTATTTTATTCTTTTTTGATGCAACTTTAAATGGAATTGTTTTCTTAATTTCTCCTGACAATTTGTTAAGGTACAGAAGTGCAACAGATTTCTATATATGGATTTTATATCGTGCAACTTAATTAGTTCTCTGATGGTGTCTTTAGGATTCCCTATATATAGTACCACGTCACCTGCAAACAGTGGCAGTTTTACTTCTTCTCTGATTCGGATTACTTTTATTTATTTTTCCTGTCTGTTGTGGATAGGACCTCCAATGTAATGTTAACAGGAGTGGTGAGTGACTCTCTTATCTCAGTAAGACCCTTCTCTTGTTCCTCACCTTAGAGGAAATGCTTTTGGCTTTTCACTGTTGAGTATGATATTAGCACTTGTCATACATGGCCTTTATTATGTAGAGATGTGTCCCTCTATACCCATTTTGTTAAGAGTTCTTAATCACAAATGGATGTAGAATTTTGTCAAAAGATATTGAACCATCCTTACATCCCTGAGATAAATCCTACTTGATCACAGTGTATGATCCTTTCAATGTACTGGTGAATTTGGCTAGCTAAGACTTTGAAGCTTTCTATATCTATGTTTACCGGTGATACTGGCCTGCAATTTTCTTTTTGTGTGTGTGGTATCTTTGGTTTTTATATCAGGGTGATGCTGACCTTGTAAAAATAAGTCCAGAAGTGCTCCTTCCTCTTCAGCTTTCTGGAACAGTTTGAGAAGACAGTGTTAACTTTTCTCTAAATGTTTCATAGAATTCACCCATGAAGACATCTGGTCCTGGACTCTTTGTTTGCTGGGAGTTTTCTTTTTAATTTACTGATTCAACTTCATTACCGGTAACTGGTCTGTTGATACTTTCTTCCTGATTCAGTCTTGGAGACTGTAAGTTTCTAGGAACTTATCCATTTCTTCTAGGTTGTCCACTTTACTGTGCATAATTATTCATAGTATCTTAGGATCCTTTGCATTTTTAATGGCAATGGATGTGATTTCTCTTTCATCTCTGATTTTCTTTGGCCCCTATCTGTTTTTCTTGATGAGTCTGGTAAAATTTTTTCATCATCTCAAAGAAACAGCTCTTAGTTTTATCGATCTTTTGTACTGTTTTTGTCTCTTTTACTGCTCCAATTTTTATTATTGTAGTCACTTTAGGTGTTAGCTTCCATTTTCATTTGTCCCTAAGTACTTCTTAATTCTCTCTTTATCAGTGACCCACTGGTTGCTCAGTACCATACTGTTTAGTCTCCGCTTGTCTTCTGCAGTTTTTCCTTGTAGTCGGTGTCTAATCTCATACTGTTGTGGTTGGAAAAGATGCTTGATGTAATTTCAACCTCCTTAAATTTATTCAGATGTATTTAGTGGCATAGCATACGATCTATCCTGGAGAATGGTCCATGTGCACTTGAAAAGAATGTGTATTCTGATGCTTTTGGATAGAATGTTCTTAGTCTATCTAATCTAATGTATCTTTAAAGTCAGTATTTCCTTAATGATTTTCTGTCTGGAATGTTAGTCTCCTGTTATTGTTTTACTCTTCGGTTCCTCCCTTTATGTCATCAATATTTGCCTTATACATTTAGGTACTTCTCTGTTTGGTGTATAAATATGTTTTTAAAATTTTATACTATAGTTAATTTACAATGTGTGTGTTTTAGGTGTATAGCAAAGTGACTCATATATACATATACACATATCCATTCTTTTTCAGATTCTTTTCCAAGAGGTTACTATAGAATATATGTTCCCTGTGCTATACAGTAGGTCCTTACTGATTACCTATTTTATATATAGTAGTGTGTCTTTGTTAATCCGACACTCCTAACTTATCCCTGCCTCCCCTTTTTCCTCTAGTAACTGTAAGTTTGTTTTTGAAGTTCTTTTTTTTAGAACTGGTTTTTTCTGTCCAGCTTGTATGGTTTTCATTATTCTGTTTTCCATGTCTCTGATCCATTCCCTGTATCATCTAATCTACTGCTGATTCCTACTAGTATATATATATGTATTTTTTATTTCAGTTATTATAGTCTTCACCTCTTTTTGGCTCTTTTTATTTTCTGTCGGTTAAACTTCTCACCATGTTCATCCATTCTTCTCCTGAGTTTGTGGAGCGTCTTTATGATCATTACCTTGAGCTATTTATTGGATAAAATTGCTTATCTCCACTTTGCTTAGTTCTTCTTCTAGGGGTTTTATCTTGCCTCCTTAGTTTAGAACATAGTTCTGTCTTTTCATTGTGCCTAATTCTCTGTGTTTGTCTCTGTGTATGAGGTGGGTTGGTTATGTGTTCTGAGCTTGGACAAGTACCCCCATGTAGCTGATGTTCCCCAACAGCAGTGGACTCCCATGTGGTGGCCAGTCACACGGTATAGGGTGCCTCCTCTGTAGGCTGCATGAGCCTTCTGTGGTGGCAGGGCCAACTACTTTCAGTATGCTGGCAGGCAAGGCCTGGTATGCACGAGCAGAGCTGGTGCCAGTCTGCTGGTGGGGAGAGTGCTGATGGGAGCCGGGGGGTGGGGGGGGACTCCAAAATGGGGCTTGTCAGCACCAGTGTCCTTGTGGTCAGATAAGTTCCCCCAAATGGCTGCCCCCAGCATCTGTGTTCCCACTAGGGAGTCCCAGTTGCCTCCTGTCCCTCTGGGAGGTTCTCCCAGATTAGCAAGGAAATTTGACCAGCCTCCTTTCAAATCACTGCCCATATGCTGGGACTTGGGACATGTGGGATTTTGTGTGCACTCTAAGAGTGGAGTCCCTATCTCCCACAGCCCTCTAGCTCTCCTGAAAGGAAGACCAGATGTTCTGGGGGCTTGTCTTCCTGGTGAGGAGTCTCTGGACGGCGAACCTGCTGTGGGTCTTGAACCTCTCTCTCTCTCTGGGAAGGATTACCCTACAGGTGTGATTATCCCCCCATTTGTGGGCTGCCTGCCTGAGGTTGTAGGTCTTGACTGTACCATGCATCTGCCTCTCCTTACCATCTCATTGTGGTTCCTTCTCTGTATCTTCAGTTGTAGAAAGCGTCAGTCTGTTAGTCTTCAGGTTGTTCTCGTAGTTGCTCTGTAAACAGCTGTTAATTTGGGTGTGCCCATGGAAGAAGGTGAGCTCAAAGGCTCGCCATCTTGGCCACATCTCTACCCTTCCCAAATCTAAACAAATTATTCTGGACATACACATTTTACCTCCATGGGAAAATGTTTTCTTCCAAGTCTATATTATATTGGGGTAAAAAAGTAAGGGTAGAAGAGTAAGGGCAGGAGTTCCGGTTTTGACACGAGTCAGTGTATTTCAAAGACAAGGAAACAGTGAATGTCAAAATCCCCTGAGAACAGAACTGAAAGCTGAAAATTGTCACGTGTGCGTTTTAGGTTGAGTCTCTCTATGCTAACCTACATTTGTAAAACGGCCCCTCACCTCCTAGTGGCACTGGAGGTGGGACCCAGCAAGCCGAGTTCAGGCCCACTGTAAATGTCCACTGCAACGCTGAGTACTGCTGAGAGACAAAAGCAAAGCAAAATTTCAGTAGCTACCGAAAGACAGGGAAATCTCCTTAGAGGCAGTGCCACACAGAGGTGGAAAGAGCAGAATCTAGAACCACGGTGCTCACCGTCAACCCCAGCATCACCACCACACTAGCAGGCTACTCTGCGTCTCAGAGCCCCGTCTCCCAGGCTGCATGCACGTCAAGGGCTCAGCACTGGGCCTGGCACACAAGGTGCTCAGCAAAGGTAAACTGTGACTGTGGCTATTTCATTGCTCTTAAGCTGTGGATCCGTCTTTGCATGGACCTCATTTTCCTTTATGACTTCTTTCTCTGCACCCACAGCGTTTAGCGTCCCATGGCATTAGGTCTTCAACCAGCATTTATACCTAATGGTCACAGGTGGGTAGCATAGTCAGAGGGGTGTTATTTGATTCAGACCTGTGCTCCCTGAACTCTAGAGACTTGTGGGCTTGGTCTGTGGGAAGGGAGTCCCACGCAGGGAAGGGTTAGAACTGTGGTCCAGAAGAACTCAGAACAGGGAGGAGGAATGGCTGTTCAGGGTCTGATGAGCTGAGTCAGTAGTTGTGTCTTCATATGTCATTTATTAGATACCCAAATACAAACAGGTTTTGCTTTTTCTGTACCATTGCTGCCATCCATGAGCCCAAAGTAAGTCAGAGTATCTGAAAACTCCAATAGTTAACTAGTAAAGTACAATGAATAAAACCAGTTCTCACCTACTAAGAGGCCTCCATTTGAACCTCCATTAATAGTCAGCCTCTTGGGAGACGTGTAACCTTCCTTGATAAGATATTCAGCAGCACACTGAAAGTCATCAAAACAGTTTTGTTTGTTGGCCAAGATACCACCTATAATGTGCCAAAGTGAAAGATAAGTTAATTAACAAAATACTAAAAAAAAAAAAAAACAAAGAAAGAAAGAAAAATCAGCAAAAACATTTTAACATAAGAGGAATTCAAATGATGATAAGGCATAGTTTCAACTATTGATCAACTTAAACACAATGAGCTAACACTACATTTAGAAAAATGCCTCAATTTATGCACTATGGAAATCCATCATGAGTACCACAACTGCTAATCCATACAGTGCCTTTGTATTTTTCTAAAACCTCTTAGAACTTAAAAGGCAAATGCCCCAAAGGGAGCAGATGATCTGTTATGATGTCAGACAACCATGAGAATAAAAACGAGAAAGCATGTCATCAACACGAACTTGTGTTCTGGGAGGAGCTGGGCTCACTGACACACGACTTGGAGCAGAACTGAGTCCTCCACGGGCTCCACAGAGTATGCGACGATGGAGGTGAGCTCACTGCCTCTTCCCTGGGAAGATGAAAGTGCTCTGCACGGAGGGGCTCATGTCTCACCTCTCCTCTCTGCAGGACTTTGAGATGGGTAAGTGATTTTGAGAACTAAAGCTCTCCAATTTTGCTCTCGGCTATTTATTCAAGAATTTAAGTAGGAATTCGGAGAAGGGAATGGCAACCCACTCCAGTATTCTTGCCTGGAGAACCCCATGTAGAGAGGAGCATGGAGGGCTTATAGTGCATAGGGTGGCAGAGTCGGACACAAGTGACTCACAAACACAAGCAGGAATTCGGTGATTAGGTGGGGGAATGTTGCTGCACAAAGTAGCTTATTAGTTTTAGTCTTGGCCCTGCAGCATGCAGGGTCTTCCCCTGCCAAGGACTGAACTCATGCCCTGCTTCAGCAGAACTGCAGATTCTTAACCACTGGACCACCAGGGAAATCCCCAGTTTCTCTAGTCTTTTTTTCTCTCTAGTCTTGAATGAAGAGGATCTCAAACATCTCCCCAGAGAATCTCAGCTTTCTTGTAGCCAAATGAAGCCATTAAGAGAAGACCATCTGTAAGGTCTTAGAATATCTAAGAATAAAGGCCAAAAGTCAAAGTCATGCTCTCAAAGGAATGGATACCTGAAATAACTGCCTATGAAATGAACAAAAAGTGGACATAGATCTGATTAGATATTTGAGATTAAGTATAACCATCTTTGCAGAAATTCAATTAAGGATGAAGCAGTGCTACTGAAGAAATTTTTTCATATCAAAACAAATGTTATTAAGATTTTAATCAGAAATTATCCATGAATTAGAATAGCTAGGATAACTTAGTTTCCAGGAGTAATATAATTTTGGATATATGACTATATTTTTTAAAGGGCATTAAATTTTAAAACTCAATTAACAGAATGGAATCTAGATTTATCAATGTTCAATATGACAGGGCCTAACTGAAAAGGTCCATTTGGGGTCCTTTCACTGCCTAAATTGGGAGGAAGTCTATGATCAATCTAAACACAGGTAAGCAACTTTCAGCTTCAGTCAAGCTGCAAACTTCCTTCCCGCCAAGGCTTTTGGAAAATAACTTGGTTATATTTAATACAGAGGTGAGAAAGTTGACCAAGGCCAAGGGAGGCACTCTTCCCTATCAGAGCTCAGTGGACCACCTAAGGAATGGGAGAATTTCACGGTGAAGAAGTTGGGTCCCTTGAGAAGGCCACAGTGTCAGGAGTCCATGCAGGTAGGTGTTTAAGTGTGTACATGAAAAGTTTTAAACCAGAAAATCAGGTGAATCAAGGGCTCCAGACTTAGCGTATTGGTTTGGGATGTAAATCAAACATATGGTATGTTGAGATTTTATTTTTATTCTCCCTTTCTTAGTCATCTCTTAATATCACAGTTTCACAGTATGATTTTAGTGTAACTAAACTCTAATATCAGGTCCAAGTCAAACTTCTACAATAAATTCTATGCTGTTCCAAATACAATGACAATCGATAAAGCCTTCAGGGATGACACCTGGCAGCAGTTGGCCCAACAATGGCTGGGGCCCCATGTGTTCACTGGGGACATTCATTCTTGCTAAGATGCTCAAATAGTTTTCTGTCTAACATTGGTCCTTGGGGGTGCGTGCTGAAGACCTAGGGGTCAGTTCTGAGCCTTTCCTGCCTCCTGACACCTAATAGTTGCTTAGGAAGAATTTTCTTTACAGATCTACCCTCCTCTTTGTTGATCTGATTTGATGCAGCACACCAGAGCCTCTGGCCTCAGGAGGCAGAGAAGAACAAGTAGGTTTATGGATCTGAAGGGTGGTCTTGGATGCTCTTCCTGTGGAAGAAGGGCCCCCTTGCCTGATGCTGCCCCTGGGCACTGGGGTCTGCCCTCGGGCCTGCAGACTGTCTTCCACATGATGGCTGATGTCGAGAGGGGAGTGACGGTGCCTGCCCCAAACACAGGAATAAGACAATGGAAGAGCATCTTCTGCAAGTTATTGATTCGTCTATACATTTCAGATACACACAAGCCTGGGAGACAGGGCATGCTCCATATAGAGAGAGAAGGAAAAGACAGGGCTTTAAAAATAAAGACCGCCATAATGTTTTTAATTTCCTCAAGCAACTAGATCCCATGCTTCAGGAGGCCAGAGATTGAGTCGTTAAAACCAGAAAAGAATTAACAACTGCGTTGAGTTTAATAAAAACTGCACATGATAGAGTCCCAACAGTAATGCTAGGGGGGATGCTTTGAAAACTTGGAGAAAACAAGCAAAAGATGCCCAAACTGGGACTAGGAAAGCTCTATTTTAGAGAGATTTTTTCTCTTAAGAGAAAATAACCTGGTTTTGCAGTCTGTTTTAAGAGAGCGTGGCTTTCACTGTTTAGCATTATCTGGCTAACAGAGGACACAATAAATACCAAAAGTTATCCCCCAGACTCACTTCTGACAGTGATAGATAAAAATATACCCCATATATTGCTAAAAAAATTGATTATGGTATGAAGGGGATGCTTCTGAAAAATATGTACTTCATTAAAATAGACTGCAAAGGAAAATGTGAAAAGACTGAGCTGTTAATTTAAACAGACACTGAAACTACAGTTTCAATTTAGAAAGGCGGCGATACTGTCAGCAGTGTGTCTGGAAGCATCCTTATTTTTCATCTGTCTTGTCTCTTCTGCTCCTAACCCCTCGGCTAGACTGTCCATATTTGTGTTTCTGCAGAGAACACGCCTCACCTTTATGCCATGTCTCTCCGTATTCGCCACCTCCTCTGATGTTGGCCACTGCAAGGACACCACCCATGTGTCTCACGAAGATGAGCCTGGACACACTGCGAGATGGTAAAAGGGTTAACTGCCACGAAGTGCCTGGCGAGGATCACTCTGGCTCCCTCCACCACACACGTACCCCTGAAGACACTCCACACGTGGTATCATTTGAACCGGAGCCCAGTGCTTACATAGTTCACTTAAATCAAGCAGTGTAAAACTTCTGACTGATTAACTGCAAAGCTCAGACATTTTCACGAGCATTCAGTATACCTCACTTTGAACAACTGTCTTGGCAAACAGAACACTGCCAAGCCACCTGACCCAGCCCTGGCGTGAACACCCAGTACTCGCTCCTGCTACACCATTTTTTCCAGTATCTTTCTCCAAATTAAGTTGGAAAAAAGAAAGAAAGCTCTTTCTGAAGTATGACTTTTGCACAGGTTTCTCAGAGATTTACATGTTAAACTAGGCGTGAGAGAGACAGAAGAGATCAAGGACACAGACCAGAAAACAAGAATGGAGTGCCGAGGGCTGGAGGATGTTTTCTAGAAACAAACAGAAGAAACTATAGCACAAAGCTTCTTTACAAAATTTAGATTTTATGTTTTCCTCCTTCTCTTTCCACTGACCCTAACAGTATTAGTACTGAGGTTATTTCTCTGCTTGCTGTAACTGAAATTAATTTTGCTTTGAAAACTATTTCTGAAATTGTATCATTCTTTCTTTCAGTAACTGAGGAAAGGACAGGCTTCGGCAGCCCGAGGCTCTGGATGGTCTGGGTGCTAGCTTCCTGGATGCTGAAGATCAGAGGAAGGAGAGCTGAGGTAGGTGATCAGACCAGACACTCATGTGGTCTTTCCTTCAACATTTTTCCTACACCTTGGATGGTCTCTGCTGAAACTACCAGCATATCCAGTGGCTCAGAAAAGAAAACATGTAAGTACACTTCCTTACTCATCTCAACTCCCAACACAGAACAGGCTTAATAAATACACACAATGAAAGACAAGATTTGTGGGGACCAAGGGAAGGGGGCTCAGGTGCAGATACAGTCTAGACCAGCCTCTGGCTTCTCCTACTGTTTGCAGAAGATCAGATACACAGAGGTGCCACGCTTACCTGTAGTTGGGTGTGATAGATATGTTGAAGCCACCGTAGCCATACAGGAAAGCAGGGTGAGAGCCATCCAATTTTATGCCCTTTTTATGCACAATGAACATTGGAATCTTTGTACCATCCTTGCTAGGGTAGAAAATCTAGAACAGAAGAAAGCAGAGTAGATTTCACATTCCTGAGTAAGCACTTGAATGCTTTTACATGGGAAAAGTAGGTAGTAAATTTTTTAAGATGCAGAGTGGCACAGTGAAAATCCAGTACCACTAAAGGGCTAGGTGATGACAAAGCATATTTCAGTTTTTATGGAGACAGTGTGGAGTAGTGAACTCAGGCAGACTTGACTTTGAATTCTTATTCACTGTCAAAAGCTAGGTAACCCCGGGCAAGTTGTCTATTCTCAGCCTTATTTCTTTATCCCTAAAATGTAGCTGTCATGCCCACCTCTTAGGGTCTCCATGAGGCCCAACTAAGAGAAGAGGCATTCAGTTTGCTCCTCCTGAGCATCTCCTCCCCCAGCGCTGGAAAGTCAGATTTGGCTTTTCTGCCAAACAGTCCAATTGAGGAAGACAATTTCTCTAGGAGAGACAGTTTATATTCAACCTACTCTTTACATGTTAAGACACGCTTCATTTTTCTATGTCCACCTACTAAATAAACGTCAGCAACAACAAAATGCGTGTGAGCTTTATAGGGTAAATGAGGAACAACACAGAAATCCTGTTGTTTTGATTAAACGGTGACACTTTCTCCAGTATTGATAATGAAGGCTCATCAAACCTTCCTGAATCTGGACATGCTCAGGCAAGTTCAGTTAACATTTCCAGATTCATTACATTTTGGGTAAAAGAAAGAAGAGAAAAAGGATTAGCAAGAGAACGTGAAACGCTATTTAAACAGTAAGACACACAAAAAGCACTAAGTCGCCCAAAGCTGATAATGGCTTGTTCCAGACAAAAGTCTGTAAACGGCTTTCTCTTTGGGGAAACATGGTGTCTTTGTCCCAAATGACACCTGTTAAGTGCCCCTGCTTAGAAACATCTTTCTAATAACTTCACAGTCAAAGACACAAATGTCTACAGTCACTGTAACTTGGAGCCATATTCTATCCAAAGCTTTTTAAGGTAGCAGTTCTACTGTAGGAAGTTGCCACAAAGTCTTTGGAAACAGTGAGGGGTGGGCAGGAGAGAGGGGGAAGTCGAGGCAGATTTGGAGAAAGGCACTACTACTGGGTCACAATTAATGCCTGCAAAGTCTGTTTTTTTTGGAACCTGCCAAGAAATATAACAAGCATTTGCTTCTGACTTTGGAGAGAAATACTGAGACAGTACATAAATTTGGTCGTTAAGGAGTCATGGAGAATACACTGCAGAGTTCAAAATAATATACTGCAGAGTTCAAAATCATTCAACGGGACAGAGTCTTATTTAAAGTTACTGAGTGCCAGTTAGCAGCCACTAATAGAAAATAACTGTGTGGGCAGGACAAGCAAATGCAGTGGCAGAGGAACAAGCGATGGCCTGGGGTAGTGCACTAACACAGGGCCCTCGATCAGCAGTGATCTAACCACAGAGGCAGCCGCATCCAGGAGCGAACGGTCTCACATGATTCTGCCTTAACGAATACAGCTGCCTCCCAACTTCCCACCTGCCCTCCAACCCCGGCCCCACACCTAGCCCCTCTGCACCAGCCAGCTGCACTGGTGCACCTCTGTCCCCACTAAGCTCTCAGGCCCTCCTCTTTGCTACCACCTGGAGGAGGATTTCCAGTGCCTGAACTGGTCTGTTCCCATCTGTTTCCAGGACCAAAAGGAACACAATCCAAAGCACAAAGGCTCCCTTATGCCTGTAGCTGCAAAAAATGTACCCAAGCCCTAAGCTGCTGTGGTTCACATGTTAAAATAACAACATTGGAAACACTGTCCCAAAGTGAAGGAGCGCTGCGAGGATGATTACAACAGTATCTTCAACGCCTTAAAAGAAGGTTAGTTCAGACCTGAACGTGCACACTTAATACATATGTATACAGGTTTTTTCAGATTTCTCTATATAGACACAGAACAGTATTTTATGCCATTTCATTTCATCTATGGAATGGCAACTGATAATAAACTTAACCTGACTCTCTAATCTGATTCCTCCTGAAGCCACTTCCTTCAGAACTTTTCTTTCAGAGGCTTTGTGGGTATTTTCTTTGTAGATCTGCTCATGAGATCTCCTGTAATGAGGAGGAGCTCATTTCCTTGTTCTTCCCAAACCTAGCCCAATCAAAAAGCTCCACCTCAGAATCTACACTTGTGGTTCTTGAACCTTATTGGTTAGACCTAAGCATCTGGTGGCTCAGACGGTAAAGTGTCTGCCTAGAACGTGGGAGACCCGGGTTTGATCCCTGGGTCGGGAAGATCCCCTGAAGAAGGAAATGGCACCCAACTCCAGTACTCTTGCCTGGAAAATCCCATGGATGGAGGATCCTGGTAGGCTCCAGTTCATGGGGTCGCAAAGAGTCGGACACGACTGAGGGACTTCACTCACTAAAGCATCTGGCATAAACATGTTAAAAATGCCGTTTCCTAGGCATCATTCCCAGGAATTTGGACCCCACAGTGTGGGGTGGATGCTCAAATCTGCAGATTCAGCCCATCTGCTGGCTCTCCTGATGCAGGTGGATCTAGGCTCAAAAAGCGAGTCACGCTGTCGACTTGTATCATCCCCTCTAGCCTCCTCAGTGACATCAACCACAACCAGGTATTTTCCCACAGTCCGTGACAATTCAATCTCAGACTCTACTTCTCTTGACCCAGTTCCCCTGCGATTTTCTTTAGGGGCTAGTGATTTTCTTTCAGCGACTGGTGCGCCTGTCCTGCCTGGATGCCTTACAGGCATCTCTGCTGCCACCACACCCTATCCACTTGTTCATTCAAATATCTGCTGCATGTCCGTTATGTGCCCAGCGCTGTGCTGAGACATGCAGATGAACACTACCTGGATAACTCCTTCTGTCGTGAACTTAGCGTCTCCAGAGTCAAGTCGACAGGTACTGCAAACACCCATCCCTTGGCCCTGGAGAACTTGGAGTGCTTCTGAAAGGAACTCATTTCCCCCGTGACTCCAACTTGTTCCACCTTCTCTTCCTTACTCCTGAGGTATCTTCCTTTTTTCTTTCCTTTTTTAAAAAAACTTTCATTACAAAACTCAAACAGGGGCTCTGTATCAACCTAGAGGGGTGGGATGGGGAGGGAGAATGGAAGGAGGTTCAAAAGGGAGGGGATATATATATAAATATATACACCTATGGCTGATTCGTGTTGAGGTTTGACAGAAAACAACAACAAAAACTTTCATTACAACATTCAGTCCCTTATATCTCTCTGGCTCTGTCAGCCTGCCTTGGGTTTTCTTGCCCAGCTTGTGACCCTTAGGGTGACCCTTGTCACCCTTAAAGTATCACTAATGCCTGAAATCCTCTAATTCTAACCTAACCAACTGGGTTCCTTGTCCTCCTCTGGACTGCTGGGCACTCAGGAAGTGCCAATTCACTTAATTACAGATGAATAATAGTTGAACTCATGGGCTCTGGCCTTATGCCTTTTTTTCTTTCCACATAAATGAATTATTTATGTTTTTTCTTGACTTGTCCTTGCTATATCTTTGCCAAATGTCTTTTTTACACTTTTTTCGAATCAAATCCAGAGTAGCTGTGTTTTCCATTTTCCTCCATTCCAAGCACCACCCATCTTTATCTGCTGCTCTTTGGATCTGGCTTTGCCTATCTTCATGGGAGTCATATGCTGGATTCTTGAAAAACCTTCTGCCACCTTCACTCACCCTCTGAACCCAGAAGGGTTCACCACTACTGCACTTTTCTGATCTCCACAAATTTTTCTTTTTGTATTGTCTCCTTTTCCTTGGCATACAAACAGATTAAAATTTCTTCTGTCCTACATAACAACAACAAAGCCCCAAGTCTTTTGCACCACCCTGTCTGCCCTTCAAGCTAAATTTCCATCTCCTGCTTCCTTCCTGATCCAATCTATCCATGGAAACCTACACCCACAGCTCACACCTGCCTGCCTCCTTCAGGACTGTCCCCACCACCGCCCTTTCAAAGGGCATCAGTGGATGTCTTTGTCTCTGCCTGTCCACCCGTACCTTTACCCTAGTGGTGTAGATCCTTCTGAACTTCTTCACATGCTTATAGAGATGTATCTATTTACCCATATTCACATGCACAGGTTATTATTAAATGGCAGTACATAATAAAATCAGGCAAATGTTGGGATAAAACTTATTCTGCTTCTCCCCAGTCAGCTATATATTATGGAATTCTTTCCAGGTTAAGATACACAGACTTAAAACTTCAGTGAAAGAACTTCATTGTATTTAACCATTTAACAAGCTTATTTAACCATTTTGCTCACCAAAAGCTATTCAGACTATTCTCTTTCTGTTAACAATGATGGAATAAATCCCTTTTACATAAAAGGGATTATACACTCCTATTATGACTTCTGTAGGATATATTCTTAGACATGAGATTGCTAGATCAAAGTGTACATGCATTAGAAAATTTAGCAGCGGAACTAGAGTCACGGTGGCAGAATAGGAGGATGTGGAGCTCGCCTCCCCACAAGCGCATCAAGAACACCTCTGCAAACGACGCAGTGCTCGCAGAGCGCCTGCTGAACACTAGCAGAGGACCTCAGATAGCTAAACGGACAAGAAAAACTCCTGCACAACCAGGTAGGATGAAAGGAAGAGAAAAAGGGAGTGAGGCAGATCCTGCACCCCTGGATGGGGAACTGGAGGAGACGAGAGGTTCCCACACTCAGAGAAGCCTCCTCACCAGCGGGGAGACCAGCTGGGACACACAGGGAGCTTTGGAGGAGAGCACAGCAACTGGTCCGTGGCAGGCAGAACAGAGTAAGACCCACACGGGTGGTCTATGCCATAGAGATGGCTGAAAAAGCACATGAAAAGATGCTCAGCATCATGAATTACTAGAGAAATGCAAATGAAAACTACAATAAGGTATTGCCTCTCAGCAGTCAGAATGGCCATCGTCAACATAATCTATAAACAATGAATGCTGGAGAGGGTATGGAGAAAGGGAACCTCCTGCACTGATGGTGGGAATGTAAATTGGTACAGTCACCATGGAGAACAGTATGGAGGTTTCCTAAGAAACTAAATACAGAACTACCATATGAGCCAGCAATCCCACTCCTGGGCATGTCTGGAGAAAACCACAATTCAAAAAGAAGGTGCACTCCAGTGTCCACTGCACCACTATTTACAATAGTGGAACATGAAAATAACCAAAATGTCCATCAGAAGAGGAAGGCATAAGGAAGACACGGTACGTAAACACAATGGAATACTACTCAGCCAGAAAAAAGAATGAAATGCCATTTGCAGCAACACGGATGACCCCAGAGACTGTCATACTGAGTGAAGTAAGTCAGAGAAGGACAAATATTGTATGATGCTGCTCATATGTGGAATCTAAAAAAAGAAAGAGATACAAACAGACTTATTTACAGATAAGAAGTAGTTACAGATGTGGAAAATAACCTGATTACCAGAGGGGAAAAGGGGGAAGGGATAAATTGGGACTGGGACAGACATATACACACACTATATATAAAATAGATAACTAATAAGGACCTACTCTGCTTCTACTTAATACTATGTAATGACTTATAGGACCCAAAGTGTGGGTGTATGTATATGTATAACTGATTCTATATGTATAACTGATTCATTGTGCCATACGGCAGGAAGAAATACAACATTGTAAATCAACTATATCCCAATTTTAAAAAACTCAATAGATTCTGGCAAATAGTTCTCTAAAGATGGTGTGTCAACTTAAGCTCCTAACGACAGTACGTATCAATTCCTTATTAGTAATTGATGTTAAGATGGATTTTAATTTTTGTTGGCCTAGTAGGCAAACATTATCCTATTACTGTTTTAAGATTCGGTTTTTAAATTAGCAAACATTTTCATCTGTTTATTGGTCATTTTATATCTCTTCCTCAGAGATCAAAGTGTGCCTACCCTCTTAGTGTGCTTTCTTTTCTGATCAATGAACAGACACTCTTCTTACATTAAGGGTATTTACCTTTTTTTTCTGCCATATATTTTGTTTGTATTTCTTCCCACTCTATAGCTGGTTTTTAAAGTTTCTTTGTGGTATCTTGAATATAGATAGACAGCACATATATAGATAGGACTCCATCATCCCAACTATAAAAGCATTGTCTATATTTTCATTTTGAATTTTTTACATTTATAGTTATAATCCATATAGTCTGTTTTTACATATATATATATATATTTTTTCTTTTTACATATAGTCTGGTATCTAACTACTTTTCCCCAAATAGTCAACTATTATACACCATTTAATGAAGAGCAGTTCTTCTCCCCACTGTTTAGAAATGCCACGTTCAAATTGGTATCTTCCCGGGCCTTATCCATTTTGATCCCTATCTGGCAACTACTTCTTTGGCTTCCTGTGTGGAGTACCTGATTCTTTTTCAGCCTTTCTAACTGATCCATCACTAGCTCTCCTTCCTGCTGCCAAACGCTACTGTTTTGCACTTTTCTGTATGTGGTGTTCTTTTTTCCCTCTGCAAACTCCCCACTTGCCATCTCAGAGAGCTTCAGTGAACTGCTGTGCTAGGGACCTCCACATCCCCATCTGCAGGTCCCCGTGATCAGAAAGGCCCTCAGGGTGCTCGCCGCTGAGGGCTGAGATCTCACGTGGCAGTGGCCTGTCCACATCTCCGAGGCGATGTGCTCGAGGTGCACCCTGTTCAGGTTCCTCTTCAGGGCTCTCATTTCAGCTGGTAGCAGCAGCCTCTTCATTCACTGTCTCCTCAGCCACCCGACTGCCAACTCTCAGAATCAGAGCCTTCTACCAAGAACCCCACACCCAGGCACTCACTCAGTCCTTTCTCCTCTCAGGCCCCTCGCCACGGTGACCCTGCTTAGAGCCTCTGCCGCACCAGCCTCAAACCCACCTGCTACTCCTGGCTCCTCTCACGTCTACAGTGAAGCTAGGCAGGAGCAGTACAAACCTCGAACTATTATTAGTAACATACAACGCCCATAACGTACTTTATATATTTATGTGCTACAAAAGCCATTTCTACTTGATGAGGAGGCAACTGCTGAAGCTTGAACCCACAGGCTATTTTCAGTAGTTTATTGCTACAACAACACCCAGGCTCAAGCCAAAAAGCAAAGAGACTTACTTTTCCCCCTCACAGCTGTAACCAAATGAGAGCAAGCTGACAGCCCACATCCATTCTTTCTGTCCACTGTGGGTACAGCCCTTTGATGGAATGCCAAAGCCATAAAGGAACCCTTAACGGATAGGACAACAAAGTGCTCACATAGGATCCAGCAGACGTCCACTTGAGTAACAGAAAAGGTCTGTCTGTCATCCAGGGCCCACAGCTCATCCCGTGACGGGTCTTCCCCGTTCCCGTCAGCAGCAGAGCAAATGGTTCATGCGACAGATCCAGTTCAACCAGGAGCCTCTGACCCCAACGTTAGCACCAGGGTCTTTCCCCTGGCACACCTGTCCACCTTCACAGACTCTGCTGCTGCTGCTAAGTCACTTCAGTCGTGTCCGACTCTGTGCGACCCCATAGATGGCAGCCCACCAGGCTCCCCTGACCCTGGGATTCTCTAGCACCACTGAAGAATCTAAGAATGTCTCTGGAAGCACCCACGAGACCACCAAGAGGGACTAGGCATTTTGATACACAACCTTCATCAGGGACCCCACAGATGAAAAAGAAACATCGTGGCAGCAGTTTAAAGCCACAGTTAGTTCTAGACATTGGTAAGCCGACCAGAGATTGATCAGACACTGACTTTAGAAAGCTTCCTTCCTAAACTCTGAGTTCCTCCCCTTAAAAATTTATATACTTCATTTTGGAGACTCTCACAGCAGCATAATGACGTTAGTCTACATTTGAAACCAAGAGCATGTGTACAACCAGGCAATAAGGAAATCGCATTCTCTGGGAAGTCCACGCTATTTCTTGATAGAGGACAGAGACGGGTATTTTCAAGTAGTCATAAGACTGTGCTGCCTGGGAAAGAAAGTTGGTGTCAGCTTTTTCTCAGCCCTGGGTGACCAAGGTGATCACTCCAAATTTTGGGGATTCAAGCTGTGTCAGATACAAGGAGAGACTGTCATTCTGGGACCTCATCTGGTGGGACACCCTATCTTATTTTACAAAGGACAAACCCAAGATCCATAAAGATAAAGTACCAGCCAAGGTAACAGTGCCAGTTTATACAGAATTACCACCAAAATCCCTTCCAGAGTTTCTTCTACTCTGTTACGAAGTAATTCACTTCAAGCTATTACTTCCTTGGAAGTAATTACCCCAAATTTTGCAACTATTAGAAACTTTGTCATAGATTCTTCCCACCCCCAAGACAATGATTACTAGACTCTAGGGAATCCAAGGGACAAATATTCTGGCAAAGGTACTGTGCTTTCTATTGCTTTTTTGTTTTTGTTACTCTCTTGAAAAGGAGACTCGCTGAAGCATGTCAAAAGCCTTATTCCAGTTACAGGGGTTATTGTTTATTATTTCTGTTTTAAGCAGAATAAGCCTGCTTGGAAAGATGATCCTTCTCAAAACAATCATCAGTGTACAACCTTGAGGACAGATTATTTAAACAATAATACAAATCTGGCTATGTCTACTAAAAAAATTTCAATAGTAAAATGCAAATTCACTTCAGAAAGGAAACAATGCTTGAGAGAACCATAAGAAAACTGTACTGCTAAGTAATCAATTTAAAGCAGATTCTAATTTTGCATGTTAAAAACCATTATTCTAGTAAATGATTGTTTAACAGAGAGCTCACAGATCTTGAGCTGAATCTTTTAAATTAAAAAAACTCTTGAGGAAAAGAGAGGAAATGTCAGAAACGATCCATCTCTACTGTCAGAGTGACAGGGCAGTGGTATTCCCAGATAGAAGGTGATTTTACCCTGGACCACAGGTGCCTTCACACATGGATCTGGTTTCATATAATAGATAAATAGAAACATGTTCCTTTAAAGGAAAAGGAGGAGCAAGTGAACATAACAAGTGAAGGGAACATTACTGTTCAAGAGAATGAAAAGATCAGCTCTCCATGCTGAAGTGATTACTTTTCTGGAGATAATACAGTTCGTAATAAGATCAGTTTTACGAACATATTCAAACATGTGCAGCCATCTAAGTCCCCCACACAATCTTCACCCTCACAGTGAACCTGGTGCAGATTTGGTGCTCTGTGAGCCAAACACCAGGACTCTCATTATCACTGGTAATGGAATGTGCCCATCCACAGAAGATGAAGGAAAACTGTAAAGGGCAAGCCCTCCACAGAGAAGGACGTCTAGTGTTAGCAACGCCTATCTAATTTTAGAGCCTGACAGGTTGAAAGGAGAATGTGCATAAAAGGGTGCTGAGCTTCCCTTTCCATCAGGCTTGACAGAGGCCACTTATGTGGCCTGTGCTAAGTGTGGCAAAAACATGTGATGAGGAGCAGAGCTGCTCAGAAATGCCACGCTCAACGCAAACAGGAAACAAAACACACCCAAAGAACTGGGCAGAAGGCAACCTCTCTGCCTGGACTAGCTTGTAAAACAAGTACACAAAGGACTTCGGAAGGTGCTGCACATTTCTGTGCTGGGCTCGGGTTAAAAATACTAGCCTGACATTCGAAGCTTGTAATCCTATCTCTTTTCCAGGATTTTTAACTTTGGAGGAGTAGGGAGGAGTTTGAATCACCTTTGGGCAGGAAATATTAGGGGAAGTGTTTATTCCACATTGCTTTACTCTGCTTTCTAAAGGATGGCTGGACATTTTTGTGACACTGGAGATTTTAAAACCTTCCATGGGGCACCTCAGTGACCACAAAATTGTTCTATTTAAAGATCTATTATAATTTTGGGGACATTTCTTGCTAAGTGCTACACACATGATTTCTGCAGAAACGTTCCGGCTCTCAAAGGCATGGCCATCTGTTCCTTGGAGTAACAGACCTATTCCCAGTCTCAACTGCAGCAAGAAGTGAAATGGAAAGCGGAAGGTTCTAAACCCGAGGACAGACAGCAGTAGAGTCACAAGTGGAACATGGCACTTTGATGAGTGCTTACACTTTAGAGGTAAGTGCATGTGTGCTCAGGCGTGTCCGACTCTTCGTGACCCCACGGACTGTAGCCCGCCAGGTTCCTCTGCCCATGGGATTTCCCAGGCACGAATACTGGGGTGGGTTGCCATTTCCTACTCCAGGGGATCAAACCCGCATCTCCAGCACTGGCAGCGGATTCTTTACACTGAGCCACCGGGGAGCCCTAGTTTAGAGGTAGTCAGGTATTCTAAGGTAAAAAGACAGGAGCCATGACTTTTTTGCAGAACATAAAACCCACCTTCAGTTCCACTGGCCTGATCTCCTTGTCAGGGCAAACACACAGACATTTTCATAAAATGTCTGAAGGTGAAGGACTGCCGGGAGCCAGTGTGAGGAATCCCGCCCGTGACAAGGTCATGAGGAAGGAAGCTGACATACGCAAGGCGTGCTCAGACTTCAGGGGCCCCTCTGGAAATTCCTAAGCATGTACCCCAACAAAAATCTGCCGGGTTTTGTGCTCTGCTTTTCCACTCTTCTGACATTCTCTGGAAAAAGTCAATTCAGGGCTTTAGTCTTCTGCATTTGAAAGAGTGTTTCAATCCAAAAACCCCTCTGATGGCTTTCTAGCCTGCCTGCAGGACTCGTACAGCTGCGAGTGTGATTGTTTGAGGCCTCCTGACCGCAGGAGGCACAGGAAGCTTAAAACATCCTAGGAATGTAGGGGCTTCCGAAGAGTCAAAATCTTTAGAATAGGACTGATTAAAAGTTTCATTTGTTGAGTCAATGCTTGCTGCTGAATTTTCATATCCTTTATTTTTAGATATAGTTGGTATAATAAAAAAACAAGTAGTAGACCTTGTATTAGCAACATTAGATCTTTGAGTTAAGTACCTTCTTTGTTATAACCCACTGCGCCTTTGTTCTATAGAGATGTAAGTTTAGCGCTTTAAGGAAATGCAGATTAAAGAAAAACAGTTAGGGGAAACGAAATTAACATTCATTAAGGAAGAGAGCCAAAAGTGTTAACAAGCCTCTTGGCCAGAAGATAATGTAAATCACCTGAGACCTTTTGTATACAAAATGATATACGGAAAGAATCTGGGTTGCAACCGCTACATAATTTTGTGTTACCCATTGATCTCCATGTTTTATCAAAAGTATAAAAGGCCTTCTGAACAATAAAGGATGGGACCAGCTTCTCGGACCAGTTTCTCGGACTAGTCTCTCGGCCTGGTTTTTTGGGAATCTGGCTCCCCCCGTGTCTCTCTCTCTTCTTCTCTCCCTTTCCCTCTCTCTGCTCTGCTCTTTAATTTCAGGGTGAATCTCCACCTGGGGCGCGGAGGCTTGCCAGGTCTACTTACTTGCCCGGGCTGTTAAGACCCATGCAGAAGGGAGCCTAAGGTGAGGCACCCTTAGATATTCAAGCGGGCGCCGGTGGCCCAACGTAGATGGTGCAAATTCCTTGTCTGGAATTTTATTGGTCTTCCGCGTAAACCAAGCTATTCAGCCCTCTTCCTCCACTTAATCTTCTTACTACACTATAGTTTCTTCATCTAATCTTATATCAATCAATAAACAAGTCTTTCCACGCCAACGCCGTCCACCCCTCGATTTCCCTGGATCCACCGGGGCTGGACCCCAGCAAAGGACCTTCTAACTGACTCGTTCAGAGAAAGCAGCTTGTTTTTCTAACCGGCATTGTTCCCAAGGCCCTCTCACAGAATGCATACAGTGCCCTATAACGAGGCTCACCACAATGGTCTCTAGGCTGCACGCAGGAGGCATGTGTGTTTGTTTCGTTCTTCATGAAAACAGCATGATGAGTCATCCTCGGGGGGTTACAAGCACTGCAGTGTGTATGTTCAATAAGCATTTGTTGAATGAATAAATGAGCCAGAACTGCATATTGAACGCTCTGATCCTACCAGCCTGCCTCAGTTTCCAAAGTTCAAAGTCATCTTGGGCGCCTCTCACACATCATCTCACCTATCCCCGCCTATGCACGTGGCGGCCTTGTCTCTCAACAGGACTCTTGTTTCCAGTCTTTGGATACCTGTTACCATATTAATCTCCTCAAGATCAAAACTAATGCTCCTCTTAATCCAGGTCACTCCTCTGTTGAAAACATGCAATGACTCTCCACTGTCTACAAAATGGAGCCCACATTTGAGACCAGCAACTGAAACTGTCTACTTTCTCCTTCCAACCTTGGTTAATCATTTCCAGCTATCTTCTCCAGTGAAACTGCCATTTCTCCAGACCCCTGACCTCAGTGTCACATCCTATACAGACTGAAGTATGGCTTGAAACAAAAAATCACTGGCTCGTAGGAATTCACTTGCTTGACCCCCATCCACACTCCTACCAAATGCAGGCATCCCCAGAGCTACATCTCATGAAGGTTCAACCTTTGTTGGGTATGTCCAGTAGTGAGAAAAGATTTACAACAGCACATATGGCAGGTCATTTCATTTAGAAACTTCTCTACTTGAGAAAGTCAAAATAGCTGAAAATGCAGGGGATAGATGTTAATCAAGGTTCTGGAGATAGAACCTAGTAATAGTAAACTCCTATACAAGCTAACTATAAACTAAACTTTCCATACATTTAAGAACAAATATTAAAATGCTTGCCAGTTTCTATATTTTTCAAAACAGTTTTCTTTAGTCTTTACTTTGGTCAAAATATACATTATTAATTTTACTTGATTTCTTTAAAACACTTATATAATGTTTTCGCCATGCACCAAGCACTACTCTAAGGGCTTTATAAATATTTGCTGAATTCAGACATTAAGTCTGTATCATGAATACTGACATTTTTTAGGGAAGTCACAGAGAAGTAACTAATCTAAGTCAGATATCTCATAAGTGATGGAATCGGGATTTGAACCTGGGCTGTCTCACTGCAGACTCCATGCTCCTAGCTACTCTAAACAAGGAATTAGCAAATCCTCTGGCTCTTCGGCAACAGCTCCTCCTGAGTCCTCAAGGGCACAACTACTGTGCCTTCATGCATCTCCCTTCTGAGGCTGTGCACCAGTTTACATCTATACCTAACATCTGCGACCAGAGGACAGTAGGCTCTTAGAAACAAATGGATAAATGCACAAGTGAATGCTCAAACTGGAGTCTATGCTTCAATAAAACACAGGAAAAAGTATTTTAAGTGCCAGTTCACTAAAAGATATTAGCAAACCGAGATCAATAATATATTGAACAGACCATATATCACAATCCAGCGGAATTTATTCTAGGGATGCAAGGATGATTCACTACTCACAAATCAGTCCATGTGATATACCACATTAACAAAATGAAGGATAAAAATCTTATAAAGAAAAAGCATTTGAAAAAATTCAGTATTTCTTTATAATAAAAACTCTCAACAAAGCAGGTATAGAGGGAACAAACCTCAACATAATAAAGGCTACATATATAACAGGCCTGCAGCTAACATCATACTCAATGGGAAAAAGCTGAAAGCTCTAAGGTCAGGATCAAGACAAGGATACCCATTCTTGGCACTATTACTCACCATAATATTGAAAGTCCTAGCCAGAGCAATTAGGCAAGAAACAGAAGTATCCATATTGGAAAGGAAGAAGTAAAACTGTCACTGTTTGCAGATGACACTATATCATGTATACAAAACCCCTGAAGACTCCACCAAAACACTGTTAGAACTAATTCAGAAATACAGTAAAGTGGCATGATACAAAACCAGTACACAAAAATCTGTTACATTTCTTTACACTAATAATGAACTGTGAGAAATGGAAATTAAGAACACACAAATGGAAAGACATTCTATGTCTATGAATTGAAAGAATATTGTTAAAATATCTGTATTTCCCAAAGCGGTATACAGATTCAATGCAATCCTATTTTAAAAAACCCAATGGTATTTTTTCACAGAAATGGAAAAAAAAAAAAAAATCCTAAACTTTGCACGGAACTACAAAAGACCTGATAGCTAAAGCAATATTGAGAAAGAACAAAGCTGGAGGTAATCATATGTCCAGATTTCAAACTATATTATAAAGCTATAGTAATCAAAACAGTATGGAACTGGCCTAAAAACACACAAAGATCAGTGTAACAGAACGGAGAACCCAGAAATAAATTCATGCTCATATAGTCAACTAATTTATAATAAAGGAGCCTAGAATATACAATAAAGGACAGTCTCTTCAATAAATGGTTTGGGAAACCTGGACAGCCACATGCAGAAGAAAGTGAAAATGGACTACTATCTTACACCCTAAGCCAGAATTAACTCAAAATAAAGACTTGACCACCACACCTGAAACCATAAAGCTTCCAGAAGAAAACATAGATGTAAAGTTTCTTGACATGACTCTTGATGATTTTTTTTAATATGATACCGAGAGCAAAAGGAACAAAACTGAAAATAAATAAGTGGGACTACATCAAGCCAAAAAGCTTCTGCACAGCAAAGGAAATCGTCAACAAAGGGAAAAGCAACCTACCGAATGAGGGAAAATAACTGTAAATCATGTATCTGATAAGGTGCTACTCTCCAAAATATGTGAAAAACTCATACAGCTCAATAGCAAAACCCAAATAATCCAAATAAAAAATGGGCAGAAGATCTGGATAGACACTTTTTTTTCAAAGAAGACATACAGATGGCCAACAGGTACATGAAAAGATGCTCAACACCATTAACTGTCAGGGAAATGAAAATCAAAACAGTGGGGTATCACTTTACTTGTTAGAATGGCTATTATCAAAAACACAAGAAATAGCAAGTGTTGGCAAGGATGTGGAGAAAGGGAACTCTTGGGTACTGCTGGTAGAAATATAAACTGGTGCAACCATTATGGAAAATGATATGGACGTTCCTCAAAAAATTAAAAATAGAACTACCATATCGTGTAGCAATTCCACTTCTGAGTATTTATCTGAAGAAAGTGAAAATACTAATTTAAAAAGATATATGTACCCCTATGTTTACTGCAGCATTATTTAAAATAACCAAGATATGGAAACAGCCTAAGTGTCCATCAACAGATAAATGAACAAAGAAATTGTGAGATACACACACACACACACACACAGGGGAATATGATTCAACTATAAAAAGGAACGA